>NC_089495.1:4639453-5011751 GCF_036850765.1 Saccopteryx bilineata
GTGAGTTTAATCCATTTACATTTAGTGTAATTATTGATACTTGTGAGTTCCCTATTGCCATTTTATATCTTGCTTTCTGTTAGTTTTGTGTCTTGTTTGATCCTTCTCTTTTGTTTTTCTATCTTTTGTTTTTATTTGGTTGTATTCCATACATCTTTCCTCTGTTGCTATCTTTTTAATCTCATGTGCTTCTGTGGTGGTTTTTTCAATGGTGGTTACCTTTGAGTAATGAAAAGGGTCCCTACCCTGTTCATTGTAGCGAACTATTTTGTGAGTACTTTTGCACTCCATCGTCCTTTGCTACTGTTAATCTCCGTCTTCTCCCCCTCTTTCTTTTTGTTGTTGTCACAGTTTAAATTTGGTTTTATTGTGTTCTTCTTGGAGCTTTTACTTGTGGCTCTGTTTTTTTTTTGTTCTTTGTATCTGATTGGAGAACCCCCTTTAGTAATTCCTGGAGTGGGGGTTTTCTGATGATAAATTCCCTCATCTTTTCTGTATCTGTGAATGTTTTTATTTCTCCTTCGTATTTGAAGGATAGCTTTGATGGGTATAGTATTCATGGCTGAAAGTTCCTCTCTTTCAGGACTTTAAATATTGGGGTCCACTCTCTTCTAGCTTGTAGAGTTTCTGCTGAGAAATCTGATGATAATCTAATGGGCCTTCCTTTATATGTTGTATTCTTCTTTTCCCTGGCTGCCTTGAGAATTTTTTCTTTGCTGTTGGTTTGTGTCAATTTCATTATGATATGCCTTGGAGTAGGTTTGTTGGGGTTAAGAAAACTTGGAGTTCTGTTTGCTTCTTGAACTTGAGGCTTTAGTTCTTTCCACAGGCTTGGGAAGTTCTCATCAATTATTTGTTTAAGTATGTTCTCCATTCCATTTTCTCTCTCTTCTCCCTCTGATATACCTATTATTCTTATGTTATTCTTTTTGATGGAGTCAGATAATTCTTGTAGGGCTATCTCATTTTTTTTAATTTTTGAGTCTCTTTCTTCTTCTCTCTGTTGTGCCTCAAGTTGCTTGACTTCTATTTCACTAATCCTCTCTTCTATCTGACCTGTTCTATTAGCTAAGCTTGTTACTTCGTTTTTCAGCTCGTGAATTGAGTTTTTCATCTCTGTTTGATTTGTTTTTATAGTTTCAATTTCCTTGGACATATATTCTTTGTGTTCATGGAGTTGTTTTCTGAGCTCCCTATATTGCCTTTCTGTGTTATCTTGTATATCTCGGAGGATTTTTAGGATTTCTATCTTGAATTCTCTGTCATTTAGCTCCAAGGTTTCCAATATATTAAATTTTTTCTCCATAGATTTTTCCTCATCTAGCTGTGTTACCTCTCTTTCTTTTGTATCCGTGATATTCGATTTTCTCTTCCTTAATGGCATCTGAGGGTGGTTTTGTTGATAGTATTAATGAGATTTAATAAAGAATAAAAAGTTAAAAAAAATAAAAAAAATAACAAATCGAAAAGAGTTGTTATTTTTTAAAAAAATTAATAATGAAATAAAGAAAAATAAAATAAAATAAAAATTTTTTAAAAAAGGAAATTATTCCCCCCCTCTTTTTTTCCTCTCCTCTCCTCTCCCCTCTTTCTTGAGAAAATCTTGTGGTGGACTGTGAGTTATAACAAACAATGCCTGTGATGGAGGGCTTGAATTGGGGAAAAGTAATAAAGGGGCAAAAGAGAGAGAAAGAAAAAAAAAAAAAAAAAAAAAGGGAAGAAAAAAAAAATAAAAGAAAAAAGAAAAAAAAAAGAGCGTATGGACCCACAAAAAGCAAATAAGGAAAAAATTTGGGTCAAGAATAAAATGATTTGCTTGTAGGTGTTGGTTTTCTAAGAGTTATGATGAGAGGAATAAGAGGAAAATGGAAAAATGGGGGGACAAATTAAAAACTTACTATTGTATTTAGTGGAACCAGAACTAGATAATATGGAGAGCCAGGGATGGGAGCACTGCTAGTGAGTTAAAAAGGTGAAGTAAAAACCCCCCAAAATGCCACATATATAGTTTGAGTCCCAGATAAGATAATTTGTTTGTTATTGAGGTTTGAATGAGAGGAGTTGTAAAGGAGAAAGGAAGAAACTAATATAGAGGGAGAAAAGAAAGAGAGAGAGAGAAAAAAAGAGGGAACCACTAAAAGAAGAAAAAGAAAGGAGAGAGAGAGAGAGAGAGTTAAGAGGGTTTTGGAGTGCAACCCTCATAGAGAGAAAGGAAGAGAAGAGAAAAGATAATGGGAGATGTAACACTTATGGGTAGTGTAGTTCAAGGAGAGGAAAGAGTAAGACCGGTAGAGAGTTAATCGGCCAAATTGGAGGAGGAAAAAAAAGTATCAAGAATGAAGATAAGAGAAACAAACGAACAAATATAATAAATGGGATAGGTTATAAAGTCTGCAGATTATTCTTGATTTTGAGAGGTTATCTTCTTGCTTTTTCTTTTCTCTCCCTCTTCCTGGTAGGTGACTCTGTACCCCGGGTTCTGCCCCTTTGGCACGCTCAGGTAGAGGTTTGCAGTTGATAAGTCTCTATGGCAATGTCATGTATTGTGCTTTATTCTCGTTAGGAGTCGAGGCTCATTAGCATTTATAGGCTCCAACAGTGAGAGAGTCCGTGTTCCTGGAGCCTTTCTCCTAGTCTTTCCTTCCTCAATTAGTAGCCTGATAGTCCAGCTATGGGGTTGCTGCTGCCTCTGCCTGGATAGTAAGAGGCTCAAATTGCTGGCAACTCCCCACTCTATTTCCACTCAGCACAGGGCTCTGGGTAAGGCTCAGTCAGTCAGAGCTGCTAGCATAATCAGGCGGCGCTTTCCGCCCACATCGAAGACCTCTGGCTCTGCCACTCTATCCGGTAACACAAAGCGGGCGCCCACTTCCGGGGCGCTTTGAGAAACTCTCACTCACCTGTCTGCAACCAGGATATCCAGCCAGCAGTCTCACGCTAGTGAGTGAAACCCCCAACCGCAGGGAAAAGTTGCAGCGTTGGAATTGAGTCTCGCTCCGTCCCCGTGTGCGGCTTTTGCAAGGCGCTGGGCGGCTCGAGATTCGCTTTTGGCCCACACAAAGGCCCCTGACTCTGCCCCTTCTGCGATAACACGGGCGCAGCACTGCCGAGGCACTCAGGAGGAATCACTCACTCCTTATCTGCAGCGCGCAAACCAGGATATGAGGCCAGCCGCGGTTCCCTCTGAGTGAAACAGCCTCCAGCACGGAAAATCTCCACCGTTGGGATTAGTTACTCACTCCCTCCGTGCGTGGCTTTCCCAGGGACACGCCTGGGTGCTGCCCAGAGACTCTGCCTCAGCGCCACAGAAAGGCCTCTGACCCTGCCTCTCCGTGGGGCAACACGGGCACCCACTCCGCGGCTTAGGAAGAAATCTCTCTTCCACTAACTGCGCACCGACCAGGAGAACCGGGTAAAATGGCCGCTCCGCTTGTCTTTCTTTGTTTGGGTTTGGCGCGAGTGTTAGCTTGTATTGCCCGGGTTGCCACAGGATCAGATTTTCCTCGGCTTGGATCTCTGAGCCACAGCCTGGTTCGGCCGTTTTTGCTGCGGCGGCTGGATCTATTCACCCCCTTTGCCCACCTCAGTTTTCTATATTCACAGTTACCAGAGAAAGCCGCCCTGTTTAGGTTAGTGAGGAAGGCGAGCATTTCTTACTCCCTATTTCCTTCGGGGTTTGGTTATAATATTTAGCCAATTTTTCACTCAATCATACCTTTGGGTGTATTGCGAAGCATGTGGAAGCTCCAAGTATACGTTTTTCTGTTTCTGGTTGAAGATCTTGTTGAGTTTTGGGGGAGATTTATCGGTATCGCTTCCTACTCCGCCATTACTCTGACGTCATCCTCTACATACATTTTTCTAGCTGTACTAACAAGATCAAGTGAACTAATGCTCCAGGGTGCCACCAACAGAGAAAAGTAAGAACGACACCAGAACCAGAGCAGACTGACCAGCACTGGTCATCTCAAATAACAGCCGGAGGGAAGGGGAGTCCCGATCTGGTCAGTGTCACTGGTCCTGGTTACTCAGCAGCTTACCTTTCGGGCTCCCAGAGGGAGGGTAGTCCACTGTCCAATGCAACAGCTGGGTCTCAACTCTCTTTATGGCCCGCTCTCGTCTTAAAGGGTATGACATACAAGTTAAAACAAACCTGTTACTATTTTAATAAATGCCAGCAAGAAATGAATATTTCAGTTTTTGCCATGACAGGCCCTTAACTCCAAACTGAAAGGTATCTGAGATGCAGAGCAGACTTGTTTGCAGAAGACAAGCACCTCTCTGAACCCCTCCCCCTGTTCCAAGGTCGCCACAACATTGTTATAGCCAGGACCTTGGATTCTAACCCTGAGGCTGTGTTGTACTCATAGAACCTGCTATTTTCTCCTGGCACTGTGGCCACATCGACTGTATTTCTCCATGTATAAGACACAACCTTTGTCAAAAAAATTGGTGTCTAAAACCTGGGTGCTTCTTATACAGTGGTTGTGGCATTTCCAATGCCTTAGATGAACCAAGGAAGAGGCAATATATGAAGACAGTGATTTGTCATCAGACACAGATGGGGAAAAGCTAGTGATCGGGAATGTTGACAGTGATCAGAAATTGCATAAAATTTATGATGAATCAAACTTGTGTTCAATAACTTTATGTAATACATTTTTTTTTCAAATATTGGACTCCAAAATTAAGGTGCATCTTATACATGGGAAGCATCTTATACCTGGGAAAGTACAGTAATTCAAGAAAATTTTCCCTGTGTATATAAAATACTAGAAACATTTTATTCTGAATCTTAACTGGCAAGGACCATGCACCCCTCTCCCCCCTCCCCCCAGGACACGAGAGCACTGACACAGGGAAGACCGGGCTTTACAAACAGTAGTAGGGAAGAGACAAAACTCACAAATGACTAAAAAATTTAAAAGCACATAGAAATGCAAAGTATTTGTGTAAACAAGAGAAAGAGCCAAAGGGGAATGACAGACCATGCAAATGTTCCACAGCCCCTGGGACAGAGTGACAATTTCTTGAGTGTATTTATAAGCACTACAAACAAAAAAAATAAATTGGCCAAGTATTCCATTTCCTAAAACCGATGCCAAGAAGAAATGACATTCAGAGAAAATAAACAGAGGCACTTTTTTTTAAAAATAATTTTATTTTTAATGGGGCGACATCAATAAATCAGGATACATATATTCAAAGATAACAAGTCCAGGCTATCTTGTCATTCACTTATGTTGCATACCCATCACCCGAAAGTCTAATTGTCCTCTGTCACTTTCTATCTAGTTTTCTTTGTGCCCCTCCCCCTCCCCTTCTCCTTTCCCTCTCCTTCTCTCCTCCTCCCCCCCGTAACCACCACACTCTTATCAATGTCTCTTAGTTTCACTTTTATGTCCCACCTACGTATGGAATAATGCAGTTCCTGGTTTTTTCTGATTTACTTATTTCACTTCGTATAATGTTATCAAGATCCCACCGTTTTGCTGTAAATGATCCTATGTCATCATTTCTTATGGCTGAGTAGTATTCCATAGTGTATATGTGCCACATCTTCTTTATCCAGACATCTATTGACGGGCTTTTTGGTTGTTTCCATGTCCTGGCCACTGTGAACAATGCTGCAATGAACATGGGGCTGCATGTGTCTTTACGTATCAATGTTTCTGAGTTTTTGAGGTATATACCCAGTAGAGGGATTGCTGCGTCATAAGGTAATTCTATTTTCAGTTTTTTGAGGAACCACCATACTTTCTTTCATAATGGTTGTACTACTTTACATTCCCACCAACAGTGTATGAGGGTTCCTTTTTCTCCACAGCCTCTCCAACATTTGCTATTACCTGTCTTGTTAATAATAGCTAATCTAACAGGTGTGAGGTGGTATCTCATTGCAGTTTTTATTTGCATTTCTCTAATAACTAAAGAAGATGAGCTTCTTTTCATATATCTGTTGGCCATTTGTATTTCCTCCTGGGAGAAGTGTCTGTTCATGTCCTCTTCCCATTTCTTTATTGGATTGTTTGTTTGTTTGTTGTTGAGTTTTATGAGTTCTTTGTATATTTTGGATATTAGGCCCTTATCTGAGCAGTTGTTTGAAAATATCATTTCCCATTTAGTTGGCTGTTTATTTTGTTATCAGTTTCTCTTGCTGGGCAAAAACTTCTTAGTCTGATGTCCCATTCATTAATTTTTGCCTTCCAAGTTTGACTCTTGCCTTTGGAGTCAAATTCATAAAATGCTCTTTAAAACCCAGGTCCATGAGTTGAGTACCTATGTCTTCTTCTATGTACTTAATTGTTTCAGGTCTTATGTTTAGATCTTTGATCCATTTTGAGTTAATTTTAGTACAAGGGGACAGACTGTAGTCCAGTTTCATTCTTTTGCATGTGGCTTGGAAATACCTTTAATATCAACTTTATTGTTTTTTGTCAAGTATAAAACTCTTTCTTAAAACAATATAGCTTTTCATACCTCTTTTATTGTTATTATTTAAATATTAAATGCATGAAATAATGAACTACCTTTTGGTGTATCTTTTTTTAATACTTAAAACGGTCGTTAGGACAGAGACTGGTGGTGAAATTATTTGAATCCCACCACTGCAGATTCCACATGAATGTCCCCATCCACAGGAACCTCGGGGGCTCAGGTCAGGCCCACCGTGTCCCTTGCTCCTTACCGTCAGTCAGGCCTGGCTCCCAGCGTGGATGAGACCATCCCCATGTGCTCAGGAAATGCAACGTGGGTTTGTTCAAAGTGCCACAGGACGGGCAGGTGCGTTCCAGGAAGTCTGTTCTCACACAGAAAGAGCCCAGCCCACGTCCTGTCCACACCACACATGAACCCATCGGAACAGGGAGATGTGGTTGTTTCCAAGGCAGAGGACAGGTGCTCTGGTGTGTCCCCATCCCAGTTTGCATTAGGATGACTGGGTGCACTTGGTGCCCCAGGGCCTTTGTCATGGCACATGAGAGACAGACAATTTAATGACTGTGAAGTCACCAGAGGTGCAGCCCACACAGAACCCTACGGGGACTGAGGTCCTTTATAAGGAGTGAAGTAGATCTCACTGTCCACTCAGCTGTGCAGCTCACTGGAGTCACCATGAGGATCTACCAGCTCCTGTTTGCTTTGCTCCTCGTGTTCCTGTTCGCTGTTCCAGGTAAGAGATGCTGGCACCAGGGGCCAACAGGTGGACTGGATGGTACTGTCTTCCTCTGTGCCCCCAGCTCTCCACCCTCCTTCCCTGTCTCTCCTTCTCTCTGTCCCTCTGTCTCTCCTCCTCTCTCTCTCCTGCTCTCTTCTACACACACCTTTAGACCAGATAGACTGTCTGAAGCGCTCAGGAGAGCCAAGCACCCTGTCCCTCACCGCAGAGGAGGGTCAGGGCTAGGCTGGGCAATTCCCAGCCTTTCTTGAGCTCCCTGAAGGGGCCCCCTAACTGGTAAATGCCACCTGCTCACCATCCTCTGAGATGAGGGGCTGCTCACAGAGGACACCTCTGTCACGTGGCTTTTCTTACGTATAGAAAGATATCTGATTTGGTTTAAAAACAGAAGTGCACAGTGTCACTTACTGACTCTTTAAACTAAAGGATGGGGTCTTCCATGACCTAGAGAACTGTGGAGAACAGCAAGGCCAGCCTGGACTTGGGGACACTGTGTGTGGGACACCATTGTGCCTTTGTCTTCTCAGCGTGAAGGTGTCGAGGACACGCACTGACCAGGCTCCTCTTGGTTCAGGGCTTGGAGCTGTCCGTCTCCAGTGGCTCTGAACTCGATGCTGACATTTGAGTCTCTCCTCAGTGTTATGGGGATCGAATAGAAGGATGAAGGAAGAAAGGAGACAGGAGGGAGAGAGTAGTGTGAGACTGAGACCTGAGGTCACCGGTTAAGACATCACAAATTATTCTGGAAAGCCCGTTTTATCGGTTTTCCTCCTGGCTGTATTCCAGCACAGAGCAGGACCAGGGAAGGGCGGGGCGGGGCTGGGAGAGGAGGCAGGAGGACGAGAAGACAAGAAGGAAGGCAGGAGTGACCCAGGGAGGCTGGGAAGGGCGGGCCCAGGAAGTGTGAGAGCCAGACCTGGTCGGAGAGGGTTCCCAGGGCCAGAAACACGACCACCATTTTCAGTTGTAAGTTACGTCGATGTGAAGTCCTCCTTAAACAGTTCTTGGATGTTAAAGAGGCTGCTCAGCTGAAATCCTTAGCTAACAAACAAAGAGATAAAATACAGACCCACCAGTTGTGTCTGATCCAGAGACCACTGACCCGTGTGTGTCCCTGACTCAGCAGGGCTTCCTGGGGACTGTCTCTCACTCTGAGGACCTGAAGTGGCAGGGACTCTCATCCAGCCTGTCCCTCCCCACGGCTCAGACCCTTTAATGTGCTGGTTCTAGAAACATACGGATCCTCTCGAACCTCAGCTGTTCTAGTCTCTGTCTAAAATCTGGATCCTCATATTACACACTCATCTCTTATCATTGTCACGGAACACCCGTGGCCTTGGGGTTGTTTCCAGGGGACACTGACCAGGTGAGTCCTTCTGCCACAGGGCTCAGATTTCTGACATGTTTCTGACTTCTCTGTTTCTCTCTGGGTCTTGCTGTATTCTGTTCTCGGGCCTGCAAGCGCAGCGGCGGCGTATGCCAGCTCAGGCCTTGCGGTGGAGGCAGAAAAAAGATAGGCAGCTGCTTCGGGTACCTACCGCATTGCTGCAAATAATAGCGATGCACCAGCAAGGGTCCTGTCACCTTCAGGAATCAGAGACGTGCCCTTCGCAAAGACATAAAATATGAATCAAGTTAAACAGCATCAAAGACCAGCATCTGTCACCCTCTGGTTGTTAAGGTTACTCTTCGGTGACTGACCTGACAAGTAGCTCTCCAAAATCCTTGGGGAACCCTTACAAGCTCCCCAACTAACCTTCCGGGACATCATGCAGGGACCCTTCTGAGGTTTCTAGGGTAATGGTTCCCTTTGAGTCCCCTATGGCCACCTGAATGCTACCCACACTCTCCTATGACACGCACTGCGCTCCTATATCTTCCTGCCCTGCGTCCCCTGGCCCACCACACACCACCCTTCCCACGGGGCCTCATTCACCCGGTCCCCACAGGAGCCCCTCTGCCTTGGGACACCACCACTGGCCCCCACAGGAAGGGCGGGACCCCTCCCTCCTCTGCCGGTCATGTTGTCCTCCTTCTGGTGGTCAGTGTCCTCGTCCTGTGTCCATGCTACGCTGTCCTTGTTTATTTGTCCTTTCACAAAGGGCGCTCTGTACACCTCTGACTTGGCTCCACCACGTCCACTGGAGGGAGTCACTTCATCCTGCTCAGCTGTGCCACCCCGAGGGTAACCATTGACGAGGCCAAGCAGAAGCTTTACCCTACTACCCACCTGCTCTCATCACAATATGGACAGGTACGGGGCAGGTGTTCTTAGCCCTGTCTCACACCTGAAAATAAGAACAGAAGTAACTTATTCCAACTCATGTAGACTATATGTATTAATAGAAAATCCTTTCACTCAATCCTAAGTGGATTTGGCTCCCAACACAGAGTTTTTATTGACTATTCAACCATCCTACAAAATAAATTTACTTATTAAATTAAATATAAACAGTGTATGCTTCCTAGTATGACTATGACACGTGCAGTACTTGGAACGTAAGTATACAAAATGATTTTCCGTTGTTTATCTGAAAGTTCAAATTTAACGGGGTGTCCCGTGTCCTACCTGGCAACCATATGTATCCGTCAGCACGTGCCAGGCTGTGCGGTGGTGACAGCCATGTCAGAATCATGAAAGAGCAAAGTGCTCATTGTTGCCCATCCATATTGACTGTGTGCACCAGGTTCTCTGCTCCCTGTAACTGCTGAGGTCCGGCTGACAGAGCCCCCACCACTGTGAATGTGGCTGGTTCTGTGTCGAAGGACAGCGTTCGGGGAGCCCCACACTGGTAATGAAGGGCTCCGGCAGGACATGTCCCTTCTGCTCAAAATTCTTTGACCAAGTAAGCCTTCTGGCCACGCCCATCTACACAGCATGTAAACCCTGTGCTGTGTCATGATAATAGACAGCTGGATGGACCTTGTTAAAACCTTTGAGGAAGTGGACACACAGGAGATATAAGTGTGGATAGACAGATAGATGTAGATATAAATGTAGGGTTAGATCTATGCAAATACATATTCATATTAATATAATCTAAATGATATCAATTACAGCTATATATGAATATCACATACTCATATATCCATATCAATATATATGAATCACATATATTAATATAATGAGTAATTACCTTTATCTTGCCTTCTTAAGGGAAATTAGGAGCCTCCTGTCTCCAGGGGAAACTCTGGTTGTGGAGGAGGAGGAATCAGAAGCCGGGTCTCCTACCTCCTGGTGGAGGATGCTGACGTCACAACACGGTGACTTCACAAGCCGTGAACTCCGACAGAAACACGTCCCATTCCCAGTCCCTTCATGGCTGCCTGTCCATCTCCCCCTCACTCTCTGTAGGCCTTCCCTGCACCCACGGTGCTTTCTGAGTTGCTGGTGCCAACCTCCCTTTCCTGTCACTTTCTGTGCGGCTTGTCTCACACGTGCTCACCAGAGCCGTGGCTGCAGCACTTGAGACAGATCACAATTTCTGAGCCAGCTCTCACTGCGTGGGTTGCGGGAGGCGCCATGTGCAGGGGCAGAATGCTCAGTCCCACACCCACTGTCTCCCTGGTGCCATGTGCTTGGGAGGTGCTGCCCTCTGACAAAGAAGAGGGCACTCACTTTCAGGAAGCTTTGATGACACACACGTGAAGAAACGTGTCATCTTGTGGTACTGCCACATAGCAGGCTCTGTCTGAGGTAAAGTTTCTTCCTATGCATAGGAAAAGACACTGTCCTGCAGAGATCGAGCAGTTTTTTTTGGGAAAGGGCCTGGTAATTAATATTTTGTTCTTTGTGAGCCACATGTCCTCTGTCACGTAAACTCACCTCCACCACAAACAACAAGGGGACAAAGGGGCCACTTGTCTTCCTATAAAACCAATAATTCTGGACACTCACATTTGAATTTCAGATCATTCTCATAAATCACCCTTTATTGTTTTTCTTCTGTTTTTATTTTTTATTTTTCTACCATTTAAGAAATGTGGAAACCTTTCTCCATCACTGGTCCCACCAAGGCGGGTACAGGGCTGATTTTGTCCCAGGGACAGTAACTGGCAGTGTCTTGCTGTACAAGATGAAGGCAGACAGCTTTGGTGAAACTTTCATTTCTTTTTTGTTTGTTTCTTCTTTTTCCCACCATCCCTTCCTGCAAAAAAAATAAAATAAAATAAATAAAAATAAAGAGAAAGCTGGAATGTAAAACTATGGGAGGTGCCTGTAGGCACCAGAGAATCCACAGGTGCTCCATCCTGCCCGTGGACTGCAGGAGTCGGTACAGACACTGCTGCCGACTCTGGGCGCAGCTGAGGGTCCCCCACAGTGAGGGAGACGCGTCACCACTGACGTCTGCAGAATAAATTCATCATCACTCACACGGGTACAGTGTCGGGTCTTTCCCAGGGTATGCCTGAGTGACAGGTCGCTGAACAGGGGGCATTTTTGTCCTGAGTCTGCTCACACTGCTAAATAGCTGCCTGACACCCAGCAAAGTGTCTTCTTTCCTGGGCCTCAGTGTCTGCACCTGCCAAGACTGAAACTACTGTTCTCTGAGTCACCTGGAACCTGTCTGCCCATGTCCATAAACTGATGGACAGAGGAGAAGAGCTTTGAGAGGCCGTGTGTGTGTGTGTGTGTGTGTGTGTGTGGATTATTTGTTGAAAACTCACTGAGAGTTTGTTCTTATTTTCATGTCCCTTGAGGGCTGTTGTGTACCCAGCAGTGGCTCGTAGTTGATTACTGAATAGCCGGGGAAACCAGTTAGTCAGAGACCCTGAGGAGCAGGAAGATTTCTGCTGCCACTCAGACATCAACCCATAGAACCAGAACTCAGGGATTACAGAACCCAACCCACTATTTCACAGAGAGCCAAGACTCACAGACATGGGGACTATTTCTACTCTCTAGAGGCGCCTTTCCAAATAGCCCGAGTCCTTGACAACCACTTACTTAGAACCCATGGAATCGTTTCCAGCACAGACGAGGTTTGAATGGTAAAGCCAAGGCCTGCTGACGACTAGGAAATGTGTCTTCATAAGTAATGGAGTAGCCCCCAGTATGAAATAGTCAGGGTACAGGTTCTTAGTCACCTTTCTGCTCAGTGACTTTCTTCTTCTAACAGATCAAACTGTCATACACTGCTAGTAGGAATGCAAAATGATAAGTCTGCTTTGGGACATAGTCTGGTAAGTTAAACTTATGCTTGTAAAAGTGACACACATGCTGACCAAATGATTCAGTAACCCTGCTCCTGGGTATTCTCCCTGGGGAAGTCAAAATATATATTCACGTTAAAAGCTTATATGGAGGCGGCAAAATGGTGATGGAGTAGGCGGATGTACCAAGTTCCAACTCCCAGAACCAAAGTGGATTACAACTTAATTTAAGAACCATTATCTGGAAAAACCAACTTTGAACTAAACTAAGAGGACTGTTTAACCAAGTATCATTTAAGAAGCCATGTTGAGACTGGTAGGAAAAGCAGAAACTCGGAGAGGGCTGCCCAACTCCCCGGAGTGAACTGCAGCCTGGAGAGACTTGCGTGACGGAAAGATAGTTTAGCTGAGAGGACAGAGACCTGGGCTCCAGGACAAAGCCCCAGCCTGCAGCCCCAGAGTCTAGAAGAGGCGTATGGACAGTATTTAGCTGCAAAACAAGTCAGGATACTGTTTATGAGAGACAGTTTTCTCAGACCCAGGATTCTTCTTAAAGGGACCGCGCAGAACACCTCTCTCACCACCACTCACCCGGGGCTCTGGGGGATGGGGAGAGAGGAGAGGACCGGAGTAGCAGGAAGAGAGTATAATCTAGGAGACACAGGGAGAAACACTTTGAAAGACAGCCACCCTAACCCCTGGGATGAGTCACTCCCCAAATATGAAGTGAATATTTCCCCTGGAAACAGCATTACCAGCACAGGGAACCAGGACACCAGCCACACAAGCTCTCCTGCGGTATTCAGAGCAGAGCCGCTTAGAAGGAGGGAGCTTTCAGGTAGTAATGAGTCTTAGAGTCTGAGCTGCAGAATCCCCACCCCACATGGCTGAGGGCTCGCCGGAGGGCAGGAGGTAGCAAGACAGGGAAGCACAATTCCCTGGGGGAGGGGTGGCGGAAGCCTGGTGTGAGCTCAATCTAGCCTGGTGGGGGCAGAGGGGATGTGAGAAAGTGGTTTGGCCTGGCTGCAGACTGGTCTGCAACCCTGCTGGCAGGGGAAGGGCAGGAGCAGGGAAATGGGAAGAGCAGAGCATAAAAAGCGGCTGCTGATCAAGGGCACGGGTGTTTGGGATGCAGACTCACCCAACCTGTGAAGCTGAGGCTTGCGGCCCTACACGTGAGCCAGGGCAGGGCAAAAGCCCAGAATGAGTGGAGATCTGCAGCTGAGCGAGCACCCGCAGCCCCATCGGCCTGTGGAGTCGAGGCTTGCGGCCCAACACAGGAGCTGCCTCTGACTGTGGGGTGGGGTGAAAGCACCGAAACAGGCAGAGACCCGTAGCTGAGCAAAGGTGTTCACCCTGCCCTCAGGGCCAAGGCTTGTGGCCCATGAGCAGAGTGCAAGGTCATATGCAGGGACCGGGTGCAGGCTGAGACTGGCTGAGGCTTGTAGAGCCTGGTACATGAACACATCCCCTCCTGTGGAGGAGAGGCAGAAACTGTAGTGACAGCAGCAACAAGAGGCATGGGCAATGCCCATACCCAACCCCCGAGGCAATGGCAGAGGGGGTGGCAGGCCTACAAACAGACCACAGCTAGGGAACACAGAGGCAACATCCATTGTACTCCAGCAGCAAACCCTTCTTATACACAGACAAAATGGGCAGGCAGAGAAATGCAACTCAAATAAATTAAGAGAAATCCCCAGAGAAGGACCTGAATGAGTCAACTATAACCAAATTACCAGATGCAGAGTTTAAAATAATGATTGTTAGGATGTTCAAAGAGCTTAGAAGAACAATAGATGCTCATTACAAACACCTAAATAAAGAGATAGCAAATATAAAAAAAGGACATTGAAATAATAAAAAGGAATTAGTCAGAAATGACAAATACAACATCAGAATTGAAGACCACAATGGAAGGAGTTAAAAGCAGGATGAATGAAGCTGAGGATTGCATCAGCGAGTTAGAGGACAAGATAAATGAAGGCATGGAAGCAGAGCAGAAAAAAGAAAAGAGACTTAAAAAAGTCTGAGGAAACTCTAAGAGAGCTCTGTGACAACATGAAGAGAAATAACATCGACACCATAAGGGTTCCTGAAGAAAGAGCTAAAACAAGGGATAGAAACCTTTTTCAATCAAATCATAGCTGAAAACTTCCCTAAATGGAGGCAGAAAAAAGCCTCACACATTCAAGAAGCATAGAGAACCCCATTAAAGAGAAACCTAAAGAAATCTACACCAAGACACATCATAATTAAAACACAAAGCTAAGCAATTAAGAGAAAATATTAAAACTGCAAGAGGAAAAAAAGGCTATCACCTACAAAGGAGCCCCCATAAGGATGGCATCCGACTTCTCAACAGAATCTCTTGAGGCCAGAAGGGAATGGCAAGAAATATTCAAAATAATGCAGAATAAGAACCTACAACCAAGACTACTTTATCCAGCATGGTTATTATTTAAAATAGAAGGAGAAATAAAAAGCTTCCCAGACAAAAAACAACAACAACAAACAACAACAACAACAACAACAACAACAAAAAACTACTCTAGGAATTTACTACAACCAAACCAATGCTACAAGAAATGCTAAGGGGTCTGTTGTAAACAGATCAAAGGGAGAAGATGATATAGCAAGAGAAATACAGCTTTAAAGAATAAAATGGCAATAAACAAGTACAGACTAATAATAATCTTAAATGTAAATGGATTAAATGATCCAATCAAAAGACATAGGATAGCTGCATGGATAAGAAAACAGGATGCTTACACATGCTGTGTACAAGAGACAAACCTTAAAAAAAAAGATGCACATAGACTGAAGGGAAAAGGATGGAAAAAAGCATTTCATGGAAAAGGAAATGAAAAAAAAGCTGGGGTAGCAATACTTATATCAGACAAAATGGACTTTAAAACAAAGGTTATAATAAGAGATAAAGAAGGACACTATATAATGATAAAGGGAGCAATTCAACAGGAAGATATAACCGTTATAAATATCTACGTACTTAATATAGGAGCATCTAAATATATAAAGCAGACTTTGATGAATATAAAGGATGAGAACAACAGCAATACTATAATAGTAATGGATTTCAATACCCCACTATCATCACTACATAGATCCTCAAGAAAAAAAATTAATAAAAAAACAGCAGACTTAAAGGACACACTTGATCAACTCGATTTAATAGATATTTTCAGAACCTTTCACCCTAAAGCAGCAGAATATACATTCTTTTCAAGTGCTCATGGTACATTCTCTAGGATAGACCACATGTTAGGGCACAAAACGTGTCTCAACAAATTTAAAAAGATTGAAATAATATCAAGCATTTTCTTGGATCACAGTGGCATGAATCTAGAAATCAATCATAACAGAAAAACTTAAAAATACTAAACACTTGGAAACAAAATAGCATATTATTAAATAATGAATGAGTTAACAATGAGATCAAAGAAGATATAAAAAAATTCTGGAAATGAATGCTAATGAGCATACATCTACACAATATTTATGGAACACAGCAAAAGAGGTACTGAGTGGGAAGTTCATAACATTACAGGCATACCTTAAGAAGCTAGAAAAAGCTCAAATAAATGACTTGACCCTGCATCTAAAAGAACTAGAAAACGAACAGCAAGTAAAGGCCAAATGTAGTAGAAGGAAGGAAATAATAAAGATCAGAGCAGAAATAAATGACATAGGGGCTAAAGAAACAATACAGAGGATTAAAGAAACCAGGAGCTGGTTCTTTGAAAAGTTAAACAAGATTGATGACCTTTAACTAGACTTACCAAGAAAAAGAGAGAGGACTCAAATAAATAAAATTAGAAATGAGAGAGGAGAAATAACAACTGACACAACAGAAATACAAAATATTGTAAGAAAATACTATGAAGAAACATATGCCAAAAAACTAGACAACCTAGATGAAATGGACAAATTCCTTGAAACATACAATCTTTAAAAAATCAATCTGGAAGAATCAGAAAACCTAAACAGACCGATTACAACAAATGAGATCGAAACAGTTATCAAAAAAATCCCAACAAAGAAAAGTCCTGGGTCTGATGGCTTCACAAGTGAATTCTACCAAATATTCAAAGAAGAACTAACTCCTATCCTCCTCAAGCTATTTCAAAAAATTCAAGAGGAAGGAAGTCTTCCAAGCTTCTTTTATGAGGCGAGCATAATTCTGATTCCAAAACTAGGCAAAGACAACACAAAGAAAGAAAATTATAGGCCAATATCCCTGATGAATATAGATGCTAAAATCCTCAACAAAGTATTAGCAAACTGGATCCAGCAATATATGAAAAAAATTATACGTCATGATCAAGTGGGATTTATTTTGGGGAGGCAAGGCTGGTACAATATTCGCAAATCATTCAATGTTATTCAACACATAAACTAAAGGAAGGAGAAAAACCACATGATAATTTCAATAAATGCGGAATAAGCATTTGATAAAATCCAGAACCTATTCATTTTCAATACTCTCAGCAAAGTGGGAATACAGAGATCATACCTCAACATGATAAAGGCCATTTATGACAAACCCAAAGCCAACATCATACTCAATGGGCAAAAATTAAAAGCAATCCTCTTAAGATCAGGAACAAGGCAGGAGTGCCCCCTTCCACCACCCTTATTCAACATAGTCCTGAAAGTCCTAGCTACAGCAATCAGATAAGAAGAAGAAATAAAAGGCATCCAAATTGGAAAAGAAGAAGTAAAAGAGTCATTACTTGCAGAAGATATGATATTGTATATAGAAAATCCTAAAGTCTCAGTCAAAAAAACTACTGGACCTGATAAATGAATTCAGCAAGGTGACAGGATATAAAATTAATACTCAGAAATCAGAGGCATTTTTATACACCAACAATGTCAGAAAGAGAAATTAAGGAATCAATCCTTTTCACTATTGTAATAAAAAATAAAGTACCTAGGAGTAAATTTAACCAAGGAGAATAAAGATTCGTACTCAGAAAAAATTAAAACATTGGTAAATCAAGGAAGATATAAACAAGTGGAAGCATATACTGTGCTCATGGTTAGGAAGAATAAACATCATTTAAATGTCTATATTACCCAAAGCAATTTACAAATTCAATGCAATACCAATGACATACTTCAGAGATATAGAACACATATTATAAATACTTATATGGAACCAAAAATGAATACGAATAGCCTTAGCAATCTTGAAACAAAAGAACAAAGTGGGAAGTGTCACACATCTCGATATCAAATTATACTACAAGGCCACTATATTCAAAACAGCTGGTACTGGCATAAGAACAGGCATATAGATCAATGGAACAGAACAGAGAACCCAGAAATAAACCCACACCTTTATGGACAACTGATATTTGTCAAAGAAAGTAAGAGCATACAATGGAGTAAAGACAGTCTCTTTACCAAATGGTGTTGGGAAAATTGGACATCTACCTGCAAAAAAATGAAAGTAGACCACCAACTTACACCATTCACAAAAATAAACTCAAAATGGATAAATGACTTAAAAGTAAGTCGTGAAGCCATAAGCATCTTAGAAGAAAACATAGGCAATAAGCTCTCTGACATGCATCGCAGCAATATATTTGCCAATTTATCTCTACGGGCAAGTGTAATAAAAGACAGGATAAACAAATGGGACTATATCAAACTAAAAAGCTTTTGCACAGCTAAAGACAATAAGAACAGAATAAAAAGAAAAATGAAACAATGGCAGAACATATTCAACAATACGACTGATAAGGGGTTAATTACCAAAATTTATAAAGAACTTGTAAAACTCAACAGCAGGAAGACAAACAATCCAATCAAAAAATGGCCAAAATAAATGAATAGACACTTCTCCAAAGAGGGTATACAGATGACCAATAGGCATATGAAAAAATGCTCAACATCACTAATCATTAGAGAAATGCAAATTAAAACCACAATGAGATATCACCTCACACCAGTCAGAATGGCGCTCATCAACAAAACAACACAGAATAATTGCTGACGAGGATGTGAAGAAAAGGGAACCCTCCTGCACTGCTGGTGGGAATGCAGACTGGTGCAGCCACTGTGGAAAACAGTATGGAGATTCCTCAAATAATTAAACATGTAACTGCCTTTTGACCAAGCTATCCCACTTTTAGGAATATGCCTTAAGCACACCATAGCACTGTTCCAAAGTTGAAACAATTTATTTTTAGGTAAGAGGAGAGGAGGTAGTGATTCAGGTTCCAACACGTGCCCCAACTGGGATCCACCCCACAACCCCATCTGGGGCCAAAAGCTTGAGTACTGAGCTATTTTAAGTGCTAGAGTCCAATGCTCTGAGTAACTGAGCCATTCTCAGTGCCTGGGCCATTCCCCAAACCAATCAAGTCACTGGCCACTGGAAGAGAAGAGAGAAAGAAGGGAGAGAGGTGGGTAGGAAGATGCAGACGCTCACTTTGCAGGTGGGTCCTGACTGGGAAACGAGCTCAGAACTTTTATATGCTGGGTCGATGCTCTATTCACTGAGCCACCAGCCAGGACCAAAACACTTTTATAAAAACAAAAATTATGGAAGTCAAACCCAGAGATAAAAAAAAGAGCCATGTGTCCACATTGAGATGAGTAATGGAGAAGGGACAACTTTCCTTTATAGCAAAACGGCAGTGAGCAGACACAGACCTGATGGGAAATACAAAATCAACATCAGAACAGCATACTCAAAATTGCAGGCAACATTCGCCATTTTTTTTAAAGGAGAAATAAAATATCTGTGTAATCTCAAAATATCCCCATGATCCCATTTTCTCCCTTGAGCAAATCACATGTTTTGTTTAATGCATTGGGGAATTTGATTCCAAATGGGAGCTCACATATTTTTTTTTCCTTTACTTTTGTTTACTAATCTTTTCTCAGCAACAGCCTTATCAACCATTTATGAGAAATTAATTGAAAGACTACAAATAAGTTTTACTGATATTTTCCCCCAACTCTGTCTTTCTACTCTCATGTCTTCTTATTTGGATCTTTTATTTGGTAGGAGTCAGGGCTTAAGCAGTGTTTTCCAAAAGGGATTTGTGTAGATCAAATTTCCTAAATTCCTCAACATCCCCAAAAGACTATTTGTCCCTATAAATGTGAATCATAAAAAAAATTCCTCAGCACAGAATTGCACGTTCAATGTAGTTCCCCTCAGAAGGGTCAAAAATTTCATTGGGTACCCAGAGCCCCAGGTGAGAACCTTTATGTCCCCCTGATTACACCACTTCTGAGCAAGTTTTCAAGCGCCCCCTGATGTCTTCAAGGCTTCCAACACACAAGCCCACATCCGCCCTGGTAAACACTCAGACAGATGAGAGACAGGGAAGGTTGTCATGTTCCGAGCAAACATGAATCATCACATATGAAAAACAAGCATAAACACCAAGCAAAAAGGCAGACACGATGGATGGACCAGCGAGATCAGAAGGACATCAAAGGGACCCTGGGCAAGAGCAGGACCTGGGACAGGCCACCCGCCCTCACATATTCACACACTGAGGGCAATGCTCTCTCTCCTCCAACTCTCTCATAAACACAGGCTGATTCTGCACAATCCTAACACCCAGCTCCTGTCCTCTCATCTACACAGTGCATCCCAGTGACCCTCGGCCCTGAGCTGTTCTCTACACAGTGCTTCCCAGTGACCCTCGGCCCTGAGCTCTCCTCTACACAGTGCATCAAATGACTCTCAGCCGTGAGCTCTCATCTACACAGTGCATCCCAGTGACCCTCGGCCGTGAGCACCCTCACCCTCTAAGCTGCCTTTCTTTTCTTAGTCTTCCAAGATAGTCAGATATAAGCAAGACGATGTGTGTAAAAGGATACTTACTGCAGTTATGCTTATAATTACAAACCCTGAGCAAAACCCAATTGTCAGAATTGAACAATCAATGACAGACTGCTAAAAGGTGACATATAAATGCTGGGATGGTATAACACTGTTCACATAGGGACACAGTCCTGTTCACGCTGCTGGAACAGAGTTCGAGGTAAAGCCTGGGGTGAGGAAGGACACTCAGAACACCGGGACCCTGGTGGCTCCTGCAGAGCGGGTGGAGGGCTGGCGCAGGGAGGGGGACCGATAGTCTCACTCATCACTCAGCTCCCTTTCAAATTTTCTCTTTTGTGCAAGAATACTTTTTTTACTTTAAATATCATATCAGCAATTGCAGATACAGGTTGCAGAAATTTTGTTGCATCAGCTATTTCTCCAAAAGGACACAAGTTATTGTACAGCAGTTTATGTGATATGTTTAAATCCTACTGACATCTGTAATAAATCTGTCTCTCAGCTTAACTCTGACCAACTCCTTCCCTCGTGTCCCACTGAGCTCACTGCACCTGAGCCTGAGTGCCTGTCCCCTAAGCCCCAGGAACCTATCGACCCAGAAATTGAAAACCTCCATGGAAGCATAAAGATGCGCTTTAACCTTCAAGGTGATCCTCACTCCACAAAGGCAAAGCTTTGGTCTCAGAGATGAGCAGGGCCCCACATCAGACACAGAAGAACATTGTTCCCTGTTCTAACTGAATGAGAGCTCTAGTCCTTGTCCTCTTTGAACACTAGAAGGTAAATACCTAAGCAGATGGCACTCAGAACACATACCAGGTCCTCATCATCACAAAGGGTTGGGGACAGGAGCATCAAAGAGGCTGAGCCCCGCCCACCCCACTATAAGTGCAGGTTGGCTCTGCCCTCCTCACCACTCACTCTGCCCTCCCACCCGACCCACACCTTCAGGGACTCTCAGTCATGAGGACCCTCGCTCTCATCGCTGCCCTGCTCCTCCTGGCCTTCCAGGCGTGGGCTGTGCCCCTGCAGGAGACAGCTGAGCAGGTGCCCATCCAAGACCAACCTGAGGCTGAGGACCTGGATGTGGCCATCTCCTTCACAGAAGAGAAACTTGCTGCTTGAGAAGCTTCAGGTGACACCTGCCCATGTGTTACCCCATCAGAGGGCCTGTCAGAGGGGTGTGGAGTTGAGACTCACAGTCAGGGGTGGGATGAGGTAGGACAGAAGCAGGCATCACGAGGGGAGAGGGGGATGGGGCGGGGCAGAGAATGAGCACGGACGTGATGGACTCGGGTCAGAGACGGTCATGGGTCTGTGTGACCAACGCAGAGTCAGCCGTGCTTGTGATTCACACAGACACGAGACCTTTCACTCTAACCTGGCTGCTATGGTCTCCCATGGTAGACATGTCTCCTCTGAGTAGATGTCCCTGATACTGGCTGTGCCTCTGCTCCCTGTGCCTGTCCCCACCGTGCCAGATCCTCCTCTTCCCTTCGCAGGCCTTCGGAGAGTCACCGTCTGCACGTGCAGAAATGGCAGATGCAATAGAGATGAGCGTCTCTCTGGGAGCCTTAGGAAGAATGGTCATGTATACAATCTTTGTGGACCGAGACCCAGAGCACTGTGACATTCCACTGAGGACCCGAGAGTGCATTTAGTCTGTGTACCTGTCCCTTCTCTCCTTTCTCCAGAATAAACTTCAAGCATTAAATTCACTGGTCGCCTTTTTTTTTCCTTTACACTATTCTTACGTGTGTGGTCACCCGTACGGAGATTTCTGCCCTCAATGGTCTAAGTCGTCCGGCCTTTGCATTCCCGTGATGCACTATTTGAGTTTACACAGTAATAACTAAATGAGAGAAGAAACATAATTGCTAATTAAAGAAATGTTAACCTACACAATTTAATCCATTTGTAATGAAACTGAAAAGTAAACGGTTTCTATGGGGTTGCTGATCCCAGGAAAGGTGGATCCAATACGCATGTTTCTTACTCTTTAATTTTAGGATGTGAGAAGGCATTGGTATGTGTAGATATTTTCTAGGATAGGCTGGTGTTTCAGTTACATACATTTTCCTAGCTGTACTAACAAGATCAAGTGAACTAATGCTCCAGGGTGCCACCAACAGAGAAGAGTAAGAACGACACCAGAACCAGAGCAGACTGACCAGCACTGGTCATCTCAAATAACAGCCGGAGGGCAGGGGAGTCCCGATCCGGTCAGTGTCACTGGTCCTGGTTACTCAGGCATGCTCTTCGGGCTCCCAGAGGGAGGGTAGTCCACTGTCCAATGCAACAGCTGGTCTCAACTCTCTTTATGTCCCGCTCTCTCTTAAAGAGTATGAGTTATGAGTTAAAACGAACTTGTTTCTAATTTTAATAAATTCCATCAAGAAATAAATATTTTAGTTTTTCCAATGACAAGCCCTTAACTCCAAACAGAAAGGTATATGAGATGCAGAGAAGACTTGTTTGCAGAAGACAAGCACCTCTCTGAACCCCTCCCCCTGTTCCAAGGTCGCCACACATGTCTTATAACCATGACCTTGGATTCTACCCTGAGGCTGTGTTGTACTCATAGAACCTTCTATTTGATCCTTGCACTGTGACCACACCTACCGTATTTCCCCATGTATAAGACACAACCTTTGTCAAAAAAATTGGGGTCTAAATGCTGGGTGCATCTTATACAGTGGTTGTGGCATTTCCAACGCCATAGATGGACCTGAGGAAGAGGCAGTATATGAAGACAGTGATTTGTCATCAGACACAGATGAGGACAAGCTAATGGACAGGAGTTTTGATGATGATGATGAGTATATGAATTTTTTGGATGAATAAAACTTGACTTCAATAACTTTATGTACTACTTCTTTTTTCCCAAATTTTGTGCCCCAATATTAAGGTGCATCTTAAACCTGGAAAGATACTGTAATTCAAGAAATTTTGTCCTGAGAATATTTCAAACTAGAAATACTTTATTTTGAAACTTAACCAGGAGGGACCCTGTGCCACTCTCAGCCCCTCACCCCCAGGACACGAGAGCACTGACACACGGAAGACTGGGTTTTACAAATGGTAGCAGGGAAGAGATAAAACTCACAAAAGATGTTAAATTTTAATAGCACATAAAATGCAAAGTATTTGTGTAAACAAGGGAAAGAGCCAAAGGGAAATGACAGACCATGCAAATGTTCCACAGCCCCTGGGACAGAGTGACAATTTCCTGAATGTATAAATAAGCACTACAAACCAAAAGGAATAAATCGGCCAAATATTCCATTTTCCAGAACAAATGCCAAGAAGAAAGGACATTCAGAGAAAATAAACAGAGGCACTTCTTCAATGTGGACACATGTTGCCCCGTGACTCAGGAGAGACACAAAGCCAGGAATCCATCCGGGTTGCAGGTCTTACCTGTCACTCTGGGAAAGATGTCAACCCTCACAGTTCAGGTAGCAGACTGCTTTCTGCCACGCCTGGGCCCCAGGGTCCCCGCCATCAGGGGTTTCAGAAAGTCAGGAGCAGTTTATTTACAGCTCACAGCGATTGGCATGCAGGCAGCACCGGAGGTGGGGGATGTGCCTCAACTGGGGTCTCAGGACGGGCATCTCCCATTGCCTGGCTACGCCGTCCACATGCAGTAACTGTCCTTCCCATGGGCAGGACAGAGAGGCCACAAGTCCATCTGCTCCCATCCTCCAAGTAGAAATAAGGAGAAAAATTATAAAACAATAACACAGCACAACTATAAACAGTGACAGTGATTCATTTTATTTTTTAATAATGGGTCCGACTCAGAGGTTACATTTGATTGGTCTGAACTCTGTGTAATGGTCACTCTCAGCTGCAAGAGGGTCTGGGAGACCCAGTGTATTTTTTACAGAGCACACTGCTGCTCAGAGCCCTGGCTGTATGAAAAAACGGTGAAATTTGGGGAATACAGAGCCTTTTAAACACCTCCCACTGTGTGTGGGCAGCAGGTGGGCTCATATGATTTAGAAAGCTATGTCAACAGGACCTATGCAGAGGATGATACATTAACATCTTTTAAATGTTTAGGATGTGTTACTTTGAACCTGCATTCTACTAGGGACAGTTCTCTAGAAGACAGAAATTAGCAATAGGATACTCACTGCAGTTATGCTTGTAACTGAAAATATAAATAGTTAGCAACAACCAAATTGTCAGAATTCAGTGATCAATGAGAGGCCGCTATAAGTTGATTGATAAACGCTGGGATGTAAAACACCGTTCACACAGGCACGCAGTCCTGTGTGCACTGCTGGAACAGAGTTCGAGGTAAAGTCTGGGGTGAAGAAGGACACTCAGAACACGGGGACCCTGGTGGCTTCTGCAGAGCGGGTGGAGGGCTGGCACAGGGAGGGGGATCGACAGTCTCACTCATCACTAAGCTCCCTTTCAAATTTTATTTTTGTACAAGAATTACTTTTTTACTTTAAAACATCAGAAACTTCACAGGCAGGTTGCAGGAACTTTGTTTTGTCACCTATTTCTAAAAAAGAACACAAGTCATTGGAGAGCAATTTATATGATACGTTTAAATCCTACTGACGTCAGGAAATGAACGTGTCTTTCAGCTTAACTCTGACCAACTCCTTCCCTCGTGTCCCTCTGTGCTCACTTCACAGAGTCTGAGTCACTGTCCCCTCCACCTCAGGAGATCACCCAGCCAGGGCCATCATACCTCCCCCACAGTCCTTGAACCTGGAGAACAAAACCTCTAATACTATAAGGAACAGTCTGGTCCCAGGGTCAGAGATAATGTTCCAATTTAAAAAGTAAATCTTAAAATCTACCATAATTAATCAACTAAATATTTTTTTATTCAAATCAGAGGCTAAAATCAAAAGAACATTCTAAGAATACAAACTCAGGCACTCCTCAGTCGTGGAGATGTGTTTCCCTGCTGACTCATGACAGAAGCAAAGCCAGGACTCATTGGGGACAGCAGTTCTTACCTATCAGGTTGGGAAAGGTCCCAAACCTCACAGTCCAGGGAGCAGACTGCTCTCAGCCACTCCAGGTCCCCGGATCCCAGCCCCCAGGGCCGGCAGAAAGTGTGAAGTGTGGTCTTCCCGAGTCACAGCAATCTGCCTGTGGGCAGCTCGGAATGTGGGGGACACAGCTCACCTGTGGTCTCAGGACGGACACCTCTCCTTTTCCTGCTACGCCGTCCATGTCGAGGACCTGTCCTCTTCCTGGTCAGACACGGCGGCCACAAGTCCGGGTACACCTGACTGACCTCCATGCAGAAATGTGGAGAAATATAAAACAATAGCCTAACACAACCATGAAGGAGTAACAGTAATTCATTTTATTATTTAAAAAGAAGCCTGTCTCAGATGTTACATTTTAATCGTCCAAATGTCATTTTTTGGTCACTCTGAGTGCAGGTGTTCAGGAATATCCGGTGTATTTCTAACAGACACGTGGCTGCCCAGAGCCCAGGCTGGAAGTAAGGAGGACAAAATTGGGGAATCACGGGGCCTGTTAAACACCTTTCCCTGAGGGTGGGCAGTGGTGGGGCTCATATGTTTGGTGACTGATGTCGGGGTAAGCTCTGCAGAGGACAATAAATTAATCTCTGTTAGATGTATAAGATGTGTGCTTGGACCCCGCAATCTACTAGACTTTTATCTAATAGAGAGTCAGAAATAGCAAGATGGTGTTTGTAAAAGTATACTCATGGGAGTTATGCGTATAACTGAAAATGTTTAGAAATAACAAAATTGTCAGTATTTAATGATAATAAGAGAGTGCTGTCTGATGACATAAAGCCCTGGCCGTATAGCCGATTGTTAGAGCATTGTCCTGAAGCTCAGAGGTTGCTGGTTTGATCCTCAGTCAGGGCATGTGGAGCAACAGATTGATGTTCCTGTCTCTTCCTCCCTTCCTTTCTAAAATCAATAAAATAAACATTTTAAAAGTATGATGACATATATCACACTTGGATGGTGAACACTATAAACATAGTTACGGAGGTCTGTGTCTGCTGATATGACTGTGACAGGCTAAAGCCTGTGTTGAATAATCAGACTGAGGCCCAGCAAGCTGCCTTGGTGGATAGAGCATCATCCCAGAGCCCTGAGGTTGTGGGTCTATCCCAGGTCAGACAGAACACGTAGGTGAAGCAACCAATGAATGCACAAGGAATGGGAACACCTAGGCAAAACTGCCAGTTGATGCTTTCTTGCTTGCATGAGCGTGCATCAGCTCTCTCTCATAAAATCAATAAATAAAATTTTCTTAAAAAGAAAAGAAATAGGATATGCAGCATGTGACAGTGCAGGTTAGGGTAGAATGAGGATAGGACAGTGAGGGAGGAAGGACTGTTGTTCTCAATCATCATTCAGCTACCTTGTCAACTTTCCTTTGTGTGTGTGTGTGTGTGTGTGTGTGTGTGTGTGTGTGTGTATATATATATATACACACACACACACACACACACCATATATATTATTCAATGAGATGAGAGGAGGCAGAGACAGATTCCTGCATGGCCCTGACTAGAATCCACCCAGCAAGCCCACTGGGCCTATGTTCTCCCCTTCTGCGACCTTAGCTTTGTTGCTCAGCAACTGAGCTCTTCTTAGTGCCTGAGGAAGAGGACATGGAGACATCCTAAGCACTTGGTGCCAAGTCATTTCAATCGAACAATGGAGAATTGAAAGAGAGAGAGAGAGAGAGAGAGAGAAGCAAGAGAGGGAGGGGTACAGTAGCAGATGGGTACTTCTTTTGTGTGCCCTGAGCAGGAGTCAAATCTGGGACATCCACACGCTTGGCCAAACAGCTAGGGTCAAATTAATACTTTTAGAAAAAAACATCAGAAATCTCATAACGGGTCTACAGAAACTTCATTGTCTTTGCTACTTTTACAGCAGGACATAAGTAACTGGTGAGTGGTTTATGTGATGAGCACAGATTCTACTGACGTCCTTAACACTTGTCTCCTTCTGCTTTGCTCTAACCAACTCCTTCCATTGTGTCCCATGTGCTCACCTCAATTGAGCCTGAGTCACTGTTCCCTCCACCGCAGGAGCCTATAACCTAAGATATTATAACTTCCCCCACAGGATAGTGATGACCCTAAACGGGAAGTAGGGTCTTCCACTCAATTGGGTCAACCACTGAGTCTAAGTGTCAGGGTATCCAGAGATGAGCAGGGCCCTACAAGACAGAGAAGAACGTTGTTCCCTGTACTCACTGAATGAGAGCTCTAGTCCTTGTCCTCTTTGAAAACTAGAAGATAAATATCCAAGCAGATGCCACAAAGAACACAGACCAGGTCCTCATCATCACTATCAACATAAAACAAGTGTGGACACTGAGCTCATGACGCATGCTGCCACGAAGGGGCGGGGACAGGAGTATCAGAGGGGCTGAGATGCCCAGCGGCCATCGCTCCAGGTCCACCAGAGGCCCCACTGCCCTCACTGCACTGTGGTCGCTGAGCCCCGCCCACCCCACTATAAGTGCAGGCTGGCTCTGCCCTCCCCACCACTCACTCTGCCCTCCCACCCGACCCACACCTCCAGGGGACTCTCAGCCATGAGGACCCTCGCCCGCCTCGCTGCCTTGCTCCTCCTCTCTTTTCAGGCCTGGGCTCAGACCATGGAGGAAACAGCTGACCAAGTGCCCACCGAGGACCACCTGGAGGCCGAGGACCAGGACAAGGACATCTCCTTCACAGAAGAGGAACGCCTCACTTAAGTAGGTTCAGGTGACACCTGCCCATGTGCTACAGGGTCTGACCCCATTTTAGGGCTTGTCAAAGGGTTGTGGTGTTCAGGCTCACAGTCGGGGGTTGGATGAGGGGGAGAGAAGCAGGCACCACGAGGAGAGAGGAGGATGGGTGCAGGGCCAGAATGAGCATGGATGTGATGGACTCAAGTCAGAGACAGTCATGAGTCAGTGTGACTAACACACAGTCAGCCAGTGCTTGTGATTTACACAGACACGTGACCTTTCACCCTAACCCGACAGGTGTGGTCTCCCATAGTAGACATGTCTCCTCTGAGTAAATGTTCCTGATACTGGCTGTGTCTCTACTCCCTGAGTCAGTCCCTAACATACCTGAATCCTTCTTCCCTCCACAGCCCTTCAGAGAGTAAGGGTCTCCGTGTGCAGATGTGGCAGATGTGCTAGAAATGAGTGTTACTCTGGAAGATGCAGGAAAAATGGCTGTTTATATGCTTTTTGCTGCCTCTGAGCTTTGTGGATCGAGACCCAGAGCCCTGTGACACTCCACTGAACACCTGAAAGTGAATTTAGTCTGTGTACCTGTACTTTCTCTCCTTTCTTTCTCCAGAATAAACTTTAAGCATTAAAATTACAGTTTCTCTTTTTTTTTGCTCTATTTTTCTTATGTGTGTGGTTTACCTCTACAGAGATTTCTGTCCTGAATGATGTACATTATGTTATCCAGCTTTTCCATCCCAATACTTAACAATTTGAACACTTACACAGCAATAACAAAAACAGCAAAAATAAACATACTTAGAACAAGCTTAACAGACAAAATTTAATCCATTTAAAAACTCCAAGGAGAAAGGTCTCTGGAATGAACCAAAAGGTGTTGTTGATTTCAGGAAAGGCAGTTCCAATGGACTCTGTTACATGTTCTTTTATTTTAAGACGAGAGAGGGCAGTGATATATACATTTTCTCAGGATAAGCAGGTGTTTCAGTCACGAGTGCATATTCCTAGCTGTATCAACAAGATCAAGTGACCTAATGCTTCAGGATGCCATGAACAGAGAGAAAAAAAAAACAGTATATTAACCAGTATCTGTGGTCTCAAACAAGGACAATGAGACATTCTGTATAGTGGGTCATGACCAATGACCAGTGAAATAAATAATTTTCTTTGGATGCAGTGGTGAGATTAACCCTATTACCAGTGCAAGAGTTGATCTCAATTCTCTCATGCCTTGAACAGCACGCTCAATTTCCATGAGACTGTCAGCTTCCACCTCCAGGACTCAAAATCAGGGTGCCACCAACAGAGAAAAGTAAGAACTACACCAAAACCGGAGCATAATGACCAGTATTGGTAGTCTCAAATAATGAACTGAGAAAGGGGAGTCCCAAAGCCACTGGTAAAGCTCAGCATGTCCAGTGACTGATTCAATGGTCCTCGTTTGGATCACAAATGGTAAATGAGTCAATGTCAAAGGAATCAGTTGGCCTCGATGTTCTCTATATCTGCTAAAAGAGATACAAACTCCTAGTTACAATAATCACATATTAATTCTAAAATAATCTAATATAGTCTAACAAGAAATGGTATGTTTTTAGCAATGCCACGGACAGGAGCTCGGCCCTGAGCTGAGAGGGAGGCTGCAGGGAAGACAGGGACACAGAGAAGCCTTATTTCCAGACGACAAGCACCTCTCTGACTCCTTATTCCTGTTCCAAGGTCATCACACACATCCTACAGCCATGACCTTGAATTTCACCCTGAGACTTTGTTGTGCTCATAGAACCTTCTATGTGCTCTTTGCCCTGTGGTCACTTCTACTTCAGGTGACCTTTCCCTGCAAACTGTCAAATGAGAAACACTTAACTTTGAACCTTTAACAACAGTGAGCACGTGTCCTGAGAAGACAGGAGAGCACTGACCATGGGAGACCAGTTTTACAGACTGTGGAGAGCAAGAGACAACACTCCAAATTTACCAAAACTTTTAAAAACCTCGTAATAATGCAAATTATTCGTAGGAAAGAGAAAGAGGCAGAGGGGAAGTTACACACTCTGAAATGATCTGCGGCACTGGGGAAGAAGAGGATCTTTCCTGAATTTAAAAATAGATCCTAACAATCTACTTAAACAAATGGGTCAAATATTTCATTTTTCATAACCAGTGCCAAACAGAAAGGACCTTCGGAGAAAATAAACACAGGCACTTCCTAGACATGGGAACGTGTTGTCCCTGCTGACTCGTGACAGAAACAAAGCCCGGACCCCATTGGGGTGGGAGTTCTTACAGATCACATTGGAAAAGATCCCAAACCTCACAGTCCAGGTGTAGACTGCTCTCAGCCACACCAGGGCCCCGGGATCCCAGCTTCCAGGGCCGGCAGAAAGTAAGGAGTGTTTTTCCCGAGTCACAGCAATCTGCGGGCGAGCAGGACAGGATGTGGGTGTCATCTTTCAACTTGGTCTCAGGACGGACATCTCACATTTCCCTGTTCCACCATCCATATCCGGTAACTGTCCTCTTCCTGATCAGAACAGAGATGCACAAGTCCAGGTCCTTTTATACTTCAATACAGATATGGAGCAAAATATTAAACAATAGCATTGTATAACTACACTCAGTAAAAACTATTTTATTGTATAAAAATAATAAAATAGTGTCTGAGCCACCGTGGTGGCACAGTGGACAGAGCATTGACCTGGGACACTGAGGTCCCACGTTTGAAAACTCAAGTTTGCCGGTTTGAGTGCTGACTCACCAGCTCCAGAATGGGGTCAACAGCTTAGCTGGACTCATAGAAGTGATCCCGAGATGCTGGTTTGAGTTCAAAGTGGCTGGCTTGAGCTCAAGGTCACTGGATTCAGCTCAAAGGTCACAGGCTTGAGACCAAGGTCACTGTTTTGAGCCCCAGGTCACTGGTTTTAGCTCAAAATCCCTGGCATGAGCAAGGGTTCAGTGGCTTAAAGTGATACCTCTCCCCTGTCAATGCACGTATGATATAAATCAATGAACAACAGAAGTGCTGCTATAAGCTGGTGATTTTCATCTCTGTCTTCCCTTTCTCTCTCTCTCTCTCTCTCTCTCATATAAATAAATAAATAAATAAATAGGAAAAATCCATTTTATTACTTAATCTCTCAAGAGTTACATTTTATTGGTCAGAATTCTGTCTATTGGTCACTCTGACCTACAAGAAAGCCTGGGACATGCTGCCCAAGTCCTGGGCTGGATTTAGGAATGAAGACATTGGGGAGTCACGGGGCCTTTGGCTAAAAGAATGGATGATAACAATGGGGAAGCACAGGGACTTTTACGCCTGCCTTGTGCATGGGCAGCATTGGGCTCCCTTCCTCTTCCCCCTCTCTCCCTTCTTCTCTCTATCTATAAAAAAAAAAAAAAAATAAGCCCTGTCCAGAAAGCTCAGGTGCTTGGAGTGCCAGCCAGGAGCTCAGAGGTGGTCAGTTTGATTCCACAGTAAGGACACATAGAAGAGCTGGACAAGGTTTCTATTTCTTCTTCCAGCCTTGAAAGGACGGGAGGAAGGAAGGAAGGAAGGAAGGAAGGAAGGAAGGAAGGAAGGAAGGAAGGAAGGAAGGAAGGAAGGAAGGAAGGAAGGAAGGAAAGAAGGAAGGAAGGAAGGAAGGAAGAAAGGAAGGAAGGAAGGGAGGGAGGGAGGGAGGAAGGAAGGAAGGAAGGAAGGAAGGAAGGAAGGAAGGAAGGAAGGAAGGAAACCAAAATTACAAAACAATTTAAAAGTAGTTTTATTTTATGTCATCCACTGCAGGAGTAGACAGACCCAAATCACGCAGCCCTGAACAATTAGCGTGTAGGGCTTTATAAAGACAACAACCACTAGTGGCAGTTTAAGAGACAGAACTGTCTGTTACCTTATCAGGAAGTCTCTGCTGCACAGTTTCTGACATGTTACAGTATCTTTGCTGACAGTACGACTTGCGGTTTACCTCAGTTTGCAAGTTTGCACTTACAATAATGCAAAAATTAAAAAAATGGGGATTACAGAAGGCATACAGAACGGCGTTGCTCATGCTAACAGTTTTACAGTTTTTTGTCACCGTGTTACATTTTCCATTGTTTTTATTTAAGTTTTAATCAAATCCTTGATTTAGCTTTTTGTTACCCTGTAGTATAAGGGTTTGGTGACTTCTGAGTGTCATTAATTTGATAGAGTTTACCTTTTCTCAAACTGCCTACAACCTGCAAAAACCTTCTGCAACTTACATAACCCCTAACTTTTATGAACTTTCTTAACGAACTAGCTTTCATAACAATTTACTTTCTTCCTTTTTCTTTCTAAAGTATCTCTATACTTTATGTCTTTCATTATTAAAACTGTACAATCCCTTTCTAATTAATCAGAACTCTTAATTTCAAAAATTTTAATCTTTAGTGACAACCAAGCTGGCAACAAGTAATTTTTTAAAAACATACTTATTTTTGGAAGTGTCCTCCCTCTAAGTAGCTAATATTTAAGGTTACTTTTTAGGGGTAGCTATAAGCACACACAAATAATTTTTACTTACCTCATAGCTTCCCTTCTAGCAAAGGGACTTCTATTTCCTTTCCGTATGACTTACAGCAGCACACGTATCAGACCTTAAGATGACCTGCTCTGGCCTCTCCCTGATTTTAGTTTCCCTCCCTTCCCAAAATTCAATTATGAGGATTCCCACAGTGAGGTTCTTCAAGCTTCTGTCATACGTAGAGTAGCCAGCTTCCGGTTTGTGGCTGGAGCAGGGCATGCCGTCCTTCTCAGGGTCCACTTGCAGGGTTTGATGGGATCTGTTTGCACCATCTCCATGGGGGTCTGTAAGGGAACTGAAAGAGAAGGAGTGTTGCCTCAGTAGTACTATTTTATATGAGGTAAATTTTGGGTGCATTCAGCTTTTAGCAGAACTGGGGGGAGGGTAAGATAGTTCAATTTTCACCACTTTTTAAAATGAATTTGGTCAGGACATTTTTCAGAGTTGGGTTTAATTTTCCTGAACTCTGAGGCCTGTGAGCACAATGTAATTTCTAATTAATACTGAGTGCTTTTCCTACTACTTGTGAGACCTTAGATATAAATTCAGGCCCATTATGAGACCTAATATTAATGGTCAAACTAAATCTGGGAATCATTTCATATAGGAATTTCTTAACAACTGTGACTGTGGTCTCATTTCTAGTAGAGAAATCTTCTACCTATCCTGAAAGGTGTCAATAAAAATTAAGAGGTACTTGTATTCCTGTGCTGGTGGCTTTACTTTAGTAAAATCTATTTCTAAATGTTCACCTGGGAAAGTTCCTCTTTCCCTATTTCTTAATTTCCCTACTTTGCTTAGTATTTACTTGGGCTCAGACTAAACACTTGGACACTATGCCTTCAGCAGTAGAATCTAAGCCAGGCAAATAGTAATTTCCTTAAATAATTCCATTAGTGAACTGATATACCTAATTTTTTGTTGAGTCGGGTGAACCGGTTCTTAAAATGGCACTTTGTACTCAGGTTTCTCTCTAAGTTCGGTGACTGGGCAGCCGCCCAATGTGGAAAGCACAAATTTACATTCCTTATTCTTTTTTTATCTTATTTTTATTAATATTAATGTAGTGACATTGATAAATCAGGGTACATATGTTCCGAGAAAACATCTCCAGATTATTTTGACATTTGATTATGCTGTATACCCCTCACCCAAAGTCAAATCATCCTCTGTCACCTTCTATCTGGTTTTCTTTGTGCCCCAACCCTCCCCCACCCCACTCCCTCCCTTCCTCACCCCCACCCCACCCCTTTACCGCACTCCCTGTTACCATCACATTCTTGTCCATGTCTCTGAGTCTCATTTTTATGTCCCATCTATGCATGGGTTCATATAGTTCTTAGTTTTTTCTGATTTACTTATTTCACTCTGTATAATGTTATCAAGGTCCATCCATGTTATTGTAAATGATCCGATGTCATCATTTCTTATGGATGAGTAGTATTCCATAGTATATATGTACCAAATCTTTTTACTCCACTCATCCTCTGACAGACACTTGGGCTGTTTCCAGATCTTCGCTCTTGTGAACAATGCTGCTATAAACATGGGGGTGCATTTCTCCTTCTGGAACCGTTCTATGGCCTTCTTGGGGTATATTCCTAAAAGTGGGATGGCTGGGTCAAAAGGCAGTTCGATTTTCAATTTTTTGAGGAATCTCCATACTGTTTTCCACAGAGGCTGCACCAGTCTGCATTCCTACCAGCAGTATAGGAGGGTTTCCTTTTCTCCACATCCTCACCAGCACTTATTTTGAGTTGTTGTATGCTCATTATCATTCATTTCTAGGAATTTTTTTATTTCTTCTTTGATCTCATTGTTAATCCATTCGTTATTTAACAACCTGTTATTTAGTTTCCATGTCTTTAAGAATTTTTGAGCTTTTCTGTTGTGGTTGATTTCTAGTTTCATGCCATTGTAATTAGAGAAAGTGCTTGATATGATTTCAATCTTCTTAAATTTGTTGAGACCACTTTTGTGCCCTAACATGTGGTCTATCCTAGAGAATGTACCATGAGCACTTGAAAAGAATGTATATTCTGCTGCTTTAGGGTGAAAGGTTCTGAAGATATCTATTAAATCGAGTTGATCTAGTGTGTCCTTTAAGTCTGCTGCTTCTTTGTTAATTTTCTTTCTTGAGAATCTATCTATTGATGTTAGTGGGGTATTAAAATTTTCTACTATTATAGTGCTGCTGTTGATCTCGCTCTTTATATCCATCAAAGTCTGCTTTATATATTTAGGTGCTCCTATATTAGGTGCGTAGATATTTATAATAGTTATATCTTCTTGTTGGATTGCTCCCTTTATCATTATGTAGTGGCCTTCTTTATCTCTTACTATATTCTTTGGCTTAAAGTCCATTTTGTCTAATATAGGTATTGCTACCCCAGCTTTTTTTTCATTTCCATTTGCATGAAATGTTTTTTTTCCATGCTTTTACCTTCAATCTATGTGCATCTTTTGTTTTAAGGTTTGTCTCTTGTAGACAGCATATGTACGGGTCCTGTTTTCTTATCCATGCAGCTACCCTATGTCTTTTGATTGGATCATTTAATCCATTTATATTTAAGGTTATTATTGATATGTAGTTGTTTATTGTCATTTTATTCTTTAAAGCTGTATTCCTCTTTTGCTATATTCTTTTCCCACTTTGATGTGTTTACACCATGCCCCTTAACATTTCCTGCAGCATTGGTTTGGTTGTAATAAATTTTTTGAGGTTTTTTTTTTTTGGTCTGGGAAATGTTTTATTTCTCCTTCAATTTTAAATGATACGCTTGCTGGATAAAGTAGTCTTGGTTGTAGGTTCTTGTTCTGCATTACTTTGAATATTTCTTGCCATTCCCTTCTAGCCTCAAGTGTTTCTGTTGAGAAGTCTGATGTCATCCTTATGGGGGCTCCTTTGTAGGTGATAGCCTTTTTTTCTCTCGCAGCTTTTAATATTTTCTCTTTATCACTTAGCTTTCGTATTTTAATTATGATGTGTCTTGGTGTAGGTTTCTTTCAGTTTCTTTTTAGTGGAGTCCTCTGTGCTTCTTGAACTTGTGAGAGTTTCTCCTGCATTAATTTAAGGAAGTTTTCAGCTATGATATGATTGAACAAAGCCTCTATCCCTTGTTTTTTCTCTTCTTCTTCAAGAACCCCTATGATGTGGATGTTATTTCTCTTTATGTTGTCACAAAGCTATCTAAGAGTTTCCTCAGACTTTTTGAGTCTCTTTTCTTTTTTCTTCTTTGCATTCATGCCTTCATTCCAGTTGTCCTCCAAGTTGCTGATTCAATCCTCAGCTCTATCCATCTTGTTTTTAATTACTTCCATTGTGGTCTTCATTTCTGATATTGTATTTGTCATGTCTGACTGATTCTTGTTTAATATTTCAATATCCTTTTTTATACTTGCTATTTCTTTATTTAGGTGTTCGTGATGACCATCCATTATTGTTCTAAGATTCCTAAGCATCCTTACAATCATTATTTTAAACTCCGTATCCGGAAGTTTGATTATTTTTATATCACTCAGTTCATCTCCTGAAGGTTTCTCTTGTGGTTTCATTTGGATTGCACTTCTTTGTCTTCTCATTATGTCTGTATGTTTGGTTTTTTTCTTTGTAGAGTTGGTTGAGTCTAGGCTTGGTGTTGTCTGTCTCCAGTTTTCACTTGTGTTGTTTCTAGGTCTTCTTGGGTTGGCATTAGGTATTATTTGTATCCACTTTAGAATTTGGGCTGCTTTGAAGTCTTGATTTGTTTGTTTTCTTAACAGGTGATTGTCTTGTTTGCTGATCTCAGCAGGGGGCTTATTTGAAACTGTATCCAGGAATTTGGTGGGTGTGACCTGAGGCTCTGAAGTGCTCTTCTGCCAGTTAATCTCTCTGGGGGTGGGTTGCTTTCTCAGCTTCAGTAGGGGGAGGTGTATCTGAGATCTCTATGGAGACCTGAGTTACTGCCCCTCCTCCCCACTTCTTGTTTTCAGCTGTGTCTTGTTGTGCTTATTGGAGCTGGAGAGATGTCTGTATCTCTGTGACCTGGAAATACCTTTGTATTTTGCTTTGTGGAAGGATCAGCTCCTCCCCCAGTTATGGCCACCTCCAGCACTGAATGAGTCAGCTTTTCAGGTCACCACCTGCATTCCTCTCCCCCTCACCATCTCTCTCTCTCCCCTTTCTTTTTGGAAGACAAACGGGCCCTTTCAACACACCTCGTTCCCCGGTTGCCAGACAAGTGGCTGTGAGCAATATTTACTGCTCTTTTCCTTGGAGTGAGAGCCCAGCCTCACCTCCCGCCCCCTCTGTTTCTGTAAGCAGGGGAGATTCAGGCACTCCCTACCAGGTTTGTTGTGGATTTTTCTTTGCTCCTTGGTTTTTGAAAGCTGTTCTTGTAGTCCAGATTTGGTTTTTAACACTGATTATTCATAAATTAGTTTATAATCCTCCTTATTCTTTTTTAACGTTCATCTGCGCAACTGCGCAGATTACTGGAATATTGAAGATGTACTAGTTCCATAGAAAGCAGCTGAAGAACAATTGCTCATCTTTAATGACATTTCTATTTACCATATTGATATTAATGATTATCTCGATTTCATGGAAAACTTTTTTAAAAATTCAGGAAACTATGCAATTCCTGAAAGTGTTTAAAGAACTAAAAGTATTGTCAGAAAGGGGTTTTTCAAAGAGTACCATAATATATTTAGAGAAGAGAAGTTACCTAACTGTTTCTAATATCAAACACAATGACTATTAGTCTACTCAGCCTGCATCAAAAGAATGGGATCCTACTCCTACAGGAAAGAGATGGTTAAGGATAAATCACATAGCCAATGATACTCAAATAATAGTGAAGAGAATTGCAAGTGAGGATGATAATCAAGAAGCAATATACGGCCCTGACCAGTGTGCTCAGTGGTAGAGCATTGGCCTGGCATGTGGATGTCCTGGGTTCCAATCCCATCAGGGCACACAGTAGAAGTCTCCATCTGCTTCTTCACTTCTCCCCCTCTTGATTCTCTCTCTGTCTCTCACTCTATCTCTGTCTTACCCTCCTGCAGTTATGGCTCAATTGGAGCAAGTTGACCTCAGGCACTGAGGATGGCTCCATTGCTTCTGCCTCAGGCAATAAGAGGAGCTCAGTTACTGAGCAACGGAGCATCTCCCCAGCTGGGCAGAGCATCACCCCCAAGTGGGATTGCTGGGTGGATCCTGGTCGAGATGCATTCAAGAATCTGTCTCTCTGCCTCCCCTCCTCTCAAAGAATAAAAAAGTATCAATATGAAAATATCATAAATAACAATTTTATTGTTTTTTTGTCAGGTATAAAACAACTCTTTCTTATAACTTAGCCTAGTTTTTTTATAATGCTTTTATTGTTGTTATATAAATATTAAATGCATGAAATAATAAAATACCTTTTGGTGTATCTTTTTTTTTAATACTTAAAATGGTCATTAGGACAGAGACCAGTTGTGAAATTATTTGAATCCCACCACTGCAGATTCCACATGAATGTCACCATCCACAGACCCTTGAAGGCTCAGGTCAGGCCCACTGTGTCCCTTGTTTCTTGCAATGAGACAGGCCTGGCTCCCAGCATGGATGAGACCATCCCCATGTGCTCAGGAAACACAGCGTGGGCTTGTTCAAAGTGCCACGGGGCAGGAAGGTGCATTATAGGGACTCTGTTCCTACACGGATACAGCCCAGTTGTGTCCTGTCCACACCACATGTGAGCCCAGTGGCACAAGGAGATGTGGCTGGTCCCAAGGCAGGGGGACCAGTGTCCTGGGGTTTCCCCATCCCAATTTGCATTAAGATGACTCGGTACACTTGGTGCCCCAGGGCCTTTGTCATGGCACAAGTAAGAGACAATTTAATTACTGTGAAGTCACCAGAGGTACAGCCCACACCAAACCCTTATAGGAACTGAGGTCCTTTATAAGGAGTGAAAAGAGCTTGCTGTCCACTCAGCTGTGCAGCTCACTGGTGTCACCATGAGGGTCTACCAGCTACTGTTTGCTTTGCTTCTCATGTTCCTGTTCGCTGTTCCAAGTAAGAGGGGTTGGCACCAGGGGCCAGACAGGTGGACCAGACGGGATAGTCCCCCTCTGTGCCCCAGCTCTCCACCCTCCTTCCCTGTCTCTCCTTCTCTCTGTCTCTCCCTCTCTCCTCCTCTCCCTCTCCTGCTCTCTTCTCTCGACTACACACACTGTTAGACCAGATAGACTGTCTGAACGCTCAGGAAGCCTAGCACCCTGTCCTTCGCCACGAAGGTGGGTGAGAGCCGGGCCAGGGAATTCCCAGCCTTTCCTGAGCTGCCAGAAGAGGCCTGCTAGCCTGTAAATGCCACCTGCTCACCGTCCTCTGAGATGAGGGGCTGCTCACAGAGCATGCAGGTGTCACGTGGCTTTTCTTACGTATAGAAAGATATCTTATTTGCTTTGAAAACAGAAGTGCACAGTGTCACTTACTAACTCTTTAAACTAAAAGGCAGGGTCTCCTATGACCAAGCGAACTGTGGAGAACAGCAAGGCCAGCCTGGAGTCAGGGACACTGTGTGGGGGACACCACTGTGCCTTTGTCTTCTCAGCGTGAAGGTGTCAAGGACACGCGCTGACCAGGCTCCTCTTGGTTCAGGGCTTGGAGCTGCCCGTCTCCAGTGGCTCTGACCTCGGTGCTCAGGTTTGACTGTCTCCTCAGTGTTACAGGGACCGAATAGAAGGATGAAGGAAGAAAGGAGACAGGAGAGAGAGAGCAGTGTGAGACTGAGATGTGAGGTCACCAGTTAAGACATCACAAATTATTCCAGAAAGCTTGTTTTATCGGTTTTCATCCTGGCTGTATTCCAGCAGGACCAGGGAATGGTGGGCAGGGTGGGAGGGGAGACAGGAGGCTGGGAAGACAAGAAGGAAGGCTCGAATCACCGAGGGCGGCCTGAAAGGGCAGGCCCAGGAAGAGTGAGAGCTGGACCTGGTCAGAGAGAGATCTCAGGGTCCAGAAACAGGACCACCATTTTTGGTTGTAAGTTACGTCAATGTTAGGTCCTCCTTAAACAGTTCTTGGACATTAAAGATGCTGCTCAGCTCAAATTCTTAACTGACAAAACAAAGATAAAATAGACTCCCACCAGCTGTGTCTGATCCAGAGATCTCTGGCCCGTGTGTGACCCTGACTCAGCAGGACTTCGTGGGGACTGTCTCTCACTGGGAAAATCTGAAGTGGCAGAAACTCTCAACCAGCCTGTCCCTCCACATGGCTCAGACCCTTTAACCTGCTGCTTCTAGAAACATACGGATCCTCACGAATCTCAGCCGTTCTAGTCTCTGGCCTTGGGGGTGTGTCCATGGGACATTGATCCGTTGCATCCTTCTGCCACGGGGCTTGGATTTCTGACACGTTTCTGCCTTCTCTGTTCTCTCTGTAGGTCTTGCTCAGTCCTGCAGGCAGAGAGGAGGCGTGTGCCAGCTCTTCGGTTGCTTTGGAAACAGAACACATGTAGCCAATTGCTTCCTGCCAGGATTTAAATGCTGCAAAAAATAGCGATACACCAGCAAAGGGTTCTGTCACCTTCAGGAATCAGAGATGTGCCCTTCGCAAAGACATAAAATGTAAATCAAATTAAACTGCATCTTTCAAAGACCAAGAATGTTGCCTTCTGGTCATTGCGGTTACTGGGCGGTGACTGTCCATACAGGTCTCTCTCCGAAATCCTTGAGGACCCCTTTCAAGCTCCCTGACAAACTTCAGGGACACCGTGCAGGGACTCTCCTGTGTTTTACAGGGTAATGATTTCCTCTGAGTCCCCTACGGCCCCTGAAGTCTCCCCGCACTCTCCTATGACACGCACTGTGCTCCTACGTCTTCCTGCCCTGTGTCCCCTGGCCCGCCCCACACCACCCCTCCCACGGGGCCCCTCCTGCCTGGTTAACATGTGGTCACCTGCTAATTCTCCGTCTGGCCCATAAAACCTCTACGGGAGTGGACTTGGTCCCATTCCTTTATGAACTGGTCTGTGAGGGGAAACATGGACTCGTCAATGGTTACCCTCTGGGTGGCACAGCTGAGCAGGATGAAGTGACTCCCTCCAGTGGACGTGGTGGAGCCAAGTCAGAATTGTACAGAGCAGCCCTTTGTGAAAGGACAATTAAACAGGACAGCGTAGCATGGACACAGGAGGAGAGCACTGACCACCAGAAGGAGGACAACATGGCCGGCAGGAGGCATGCTGATGCTGACCCCACCTGCTGTCTCTTTCCTGGGAGGCTCTGGGACTTCAACCCAGAGCTCTGTGGGGTGCCCTGTCCAAGTTAGCAGGGCTCTGTTTCTCTACATGAGCCCCTCACTCAACACATATAAGGTTCCCCTCTGGGTAGATGCACTTTAGCTTTGAAATCTTCCCCTGAGGGTCCCAGAGTCTCCCGATTGAAGAGAGAAGTCGGATATTGTTCAAGTGAACATGTGTTTATCCAGATAGACTCCCTTGATCTTGGAGCCAAGATGAGGATGAGGGGTGGCATCCCTGCTGGTGTGACACTGAAGGTGGTGCCCCAAATCCCATAACCCGGACAAAGGGCACTCTGCAATATTCTTCCTTTAAAATTTATTTAATCCCATGTCCACCCAGGGTGCATCTGCCAGCTTCCTGTGCCTCAGAGGGTCCTGGGCTCAGTTTCATGTGAAAGCTGCCATTTTATGATTGCACTTGGGGTGTACTGGGCTCAGGTCACCCCTCAGGCTGGTAAGAGGGGGCACCATCAGTGTTGTATGAAGACTTCTGCCCCACTGTGTTCTTCCCACACAACTAAATGGGAGTGAGTCACACCATTGACTGTCTGTCCTATGGGTCATATTGTCACCAGTCTGTTCCTTATCTACACGGACAACTCTGTGGTCACTTCAAAGAGACCTTACAGGTCTTATTTTCAAGCATCTGTCTTCTCATATTCTTCCATAGTGTTCCTTAGCCCAGGAATTCAACCAAAACTGTAGCATGTTATCTGTTTCCCAGCATCTAAGCTTTCCCTTGACTTCCAAAAATTATTATTCTGTTATTATTTGTTTGTTTGTTTTTTCATGAACCTCTCAGTTCTGAATTCCTTTTTGTTACCAACTGACTCTTTCTACTGTGCACCTACCTTTTCATCTCACTGGTTTTATTTCCTTTTTCAATTTTTACTTAAATGTCTTGGGTGACATTGGTTAATAAAATTATAGAGGTTTCAGCTGTGCAATTCTATTATACATCATCTGTATGTTGTATTGTGTGTCCACCACCCAAAGTCAAGTCTCCTTCCATCACCATATATTTGACCTGTTACCTTTCAGTAACGCCCAACCTCCCTTTCCCTCTGGTCACCGTCATACTGTTCTGTGTCTATGAGTTTGTGTCTCATTAGTCACATTTTGTCTCATTAGTCACAATATGGATAAGTACGGGGCACGTGTTCTTAGCCAGGTCTCACACCTGAGAATGAGAACAGAAGTAACTTGCTACCACTCATGGGGACTATATGTAGGAAAGCCTTCCACTTAATCTCAAGTGGCTTTGGCTCCAAATACCGAGTTTTTATTGACTATTCAACAATCACCCAAAATAAATTTACTTATTAAATTAAATAGAAACAACACATGCTTCTTAGTATGACTATGATGCATGCAATACTTGGAACATACATGTACAAAACGATTTTCCGTTGCTTATCTGAAAGTTCAAATTTAATGGGGTGTCCTGTGTCCCACCTGGCCACCTTGTGTATCTGTCAGCATGTGCCAGGTTGTGCGGTGGTGACAGCCACGTCAGAATCATAAAAGAGCAAAGTGGTCTCACTGTGCAAGATGAAGGCGGGCAGCTGTGGTGAAACATGCCTTTGTGTCTTGTTTATATTTTCTTTTTCTCACCACCCTTTCCTGCACAGGAAATGAAAAACTAAAGAGGAAGCTGGAATGTAAAACTATGGGAGGCGCCTGCAGCCACCAGAGAACCCACGGTGGCTCCATGCTGCCCGCGGACTGCAGGAGTCAGTATGGACACTGCCGCTGACTCGCAGTGCAGCTGAGGGCCCCTCCCATACCCCCCGCAGCCAGGGAAACATGCCAATGTTGACTTCTGCCGAATAAAAACGTCACCCCTCACGCGGGTGCTATGTCTTGTCTTTCCAGGGCGTGCCTGAGTGACAGGTCACTGAACTGAGGGGCAGGGACATTTCAGTCCTGAGTCTGCTCACACCACTAAGTAGCTGCCTGATACCCAGCAAGGTGTCTCCCTTCCTGGGCCTCAGTGTCTGCACCTGCACGACTGAAACTGCTGTTCTCTGAGCCACCTGGAACCTGTCTGCCCATGTCCATAAACCAATGGACTGAGGAGAAGAGCTTTGAGTGTGTGTGTGTGTGTGTGTGTGTATTATTTTTTGAAAAGTTGCTGAGAGTTTGTTTTCATTTTTATGTCCCTTGAGGGCTCCTGTGTACTCAGCTGTGGCTCTCGGTTGATTACTGAACAGCGGGGGAAACCAGTTAGTCAGGCGCCCCGAGGAGCAGGAAGATTTCAGCTGCCACTCACACATCAACACACAGAACTAGAATTCAGGGATTACAGAACACAGTGCACTGTTTCACAGAGAGCCAAGACTCACAGACATGGGGATGACTTCTACTCTCCAGAGGCACCTTCCCAAATAGCCTGAGCCCTTGACAACCATTTCCTTAGAACCCATGGAATCATTTCCAGCACAGACAAGATTTAAATGGCAAAGCCCAAGCCTGCTGACTAGACGACTGGGAAAGGTGTCTTCAGCAGTAAAGGAGTAGCCCCCAGTTTGAAATAGTCAGGGTACAGTTTCTTAGTCACCTTTCTGCTGAGTGATTTCTTCTTCTAACAGATCAAACTTCTAACAGATCAAACTTCCATACACTGCCTCTAGGAATGCAAAATGCTAAGTCTGCTTTGGAAGAGAGCTGGGCAAGTTAAACCTATGCTTGTAAAAGTGACACACATGCTTACCAAACAATTCATTAACCCCACTCCTGGGTAGTCACCCTGGGGAAGTCAAAATATATGTTCACATTAAAAGTCTGTATAAAAATGTTTAAAACAGGTTTACTCATAATTACCCAAAATATGGGAAACAGTACAGATGTCTTTCAATTAGCAAATAAATGGTGGTACACCTTATCATAGAATACTAAGCAGCAATGAAAAGGAATGAATGATTGATTGATATGATAACCCTTAGAACACTATACTACAAAGCTTGGATTTTAGTGTTTGGAAATATATAAAAATTTCAACTCGATGTAGGTTTAAAATGGGATGCAGACTGAGTCAGAAAAAATTGGGTTATGATTAATCCTATGACCACAATAAAGGCAGTGAGAAGAAATAACTGACATAACTTTGAAAACTTATTAAATATTTTCCAGTATATGGAACTAGGGATCCTTGAAGAATGACTGACTTCTGAAAGGGTGGAGGGAAATGCAGGATGAGTCTGGATTATCTTCTAATGCCAGAAAGTAAAATAATGTTACCCCAAAATGTAGCATACAGTGTTGAAACTTCATAAAGGATATCTGAAAGAGTCCCCAATGACCAAAGTTGAAACAATTTTTTTAGGTGAGAGGAGGGGAGATAGTGAGGGAGACTACCTCATGTACCCCAATTGGGATCCACCTGGCAACCCCATCTGGGGCAAATGCTTGAGTCTCGAGCTATTTTTAGTGCCTGAGGCCAAGGCTCCGATCAACTGAGCTATCCTCAGTGCCTGAGCCATCCATCAAACCAATCGAGTCATTGGCTGAAGAAAGCGAAGAGAGAAAGAAAGGGGAGGTCGAGGAAGGAAGAAGCAGATGGTCACTTGACCTGTGTGTCCTGATAGGGAAATGAACCCAGGACATCCATATGCTGGGCCGATGTTCTATCCATTCAGCCACCAGCCAGGGTCGAAAAGCTTTTATAAAAACAAAAAAGTACCAAAATATGAACATCTAACCCAGAGATAAAAGAAAGAGCCATGTGTCTGTATTTAGATGAGTAATGGAGAAGGGATGACTTTTCATTACGACAAAACGGCAGTGAGCAGACACAGACGTGATGGGAAATACAAAATCAACATCAGAACACCACACACATAATTGCAGACGAGATCTGCCATTTTTTAAAAAACAGAAATAAAATATCTGTGTAATCTCAAAATATGTCCAAATTACTTAGTAATTTCAAAGAGAAACTATAGCTTTGCAGAGAAGAATTTATCAGGAACCACCTTAGGCAAGAGATCACTTTCTTGCAAAAGTATTTGGCTAAGATGCCAAAAGGTAGTAAAATGCACAAAAATGTTGGGGGTGAGTGAATGAGACACAGGAGCCCACTGAAAGCTCCCCTGTGGACAATGCTGGAATAATTTATCCAACAAGTGACATAGTATTGGGTGATCAGTAAAAGTATAAAATATCTGTAAGTCCATACTGATAATACATGAAGGATTCCACAAGTAGAAGAAAGAAGAATCTCCTCTAAATAATGTCCATAGATGCTCCCCCTTAAGAAGGTGGAGGATAACTCTACACCTGAGCTCACAACTTCCTTTCAAAGAGGACAGCATGCATGAGGGAAGAGGTCACCTGCCCAGTGAAGAGATACCACCTCCAGCTGGATGGTCAAGGTTTCCAGCATCTGTAATAAGACATGCTGACAGCATGTACTGTTCTCTCATCTTGATGTGGTGAGGAGGGCACTTCAGCTCCGTGATCTTCCTCCCAAAATCCTATCACCCAGACTTATCATAAATATATATATACACACACACACACACACACATTAGGCAGTCATAAATCACAAACTCTCTTAACGATAATCCTTAAAATTTCCAAGGTCTTTGAAAACAAGGAAAGCCTGAGACAGTGCCCAGAGATTAATGGATCATTGTGACTAAATGTAACAGAGCACCTGGATGGGAGCTTAGAAAAGAAAAAATAAACAAGGATATGGGTGAAATATGAATGAAACCCATATTAAGTGTGGAATTTAGTTCATAATGATGTATCAACGTTACATCATGAGTCAGGACATACATACATCATGGTCACATAGGATATTAACAATAGGGGAAACTGGACGCAGGTGTGGAGAAACTCTGCACTAGTCACACATAATTTAACAGGGACCAGCGAGCAGGGAGACAGTGAGGCTGAAGTCACGTGGAAGGGACTGAAAGTCTGAACAAGGAGGAGTCTGACCCTGGGTTCCCTTCCCCAGCTCACCCTGCTCTCTCTCCACCTCCGTTGATGGTGGATAGTTTTCTTTCAGAAAGGCTGCACCAGAAAGGTTGTGGACTTGGGACCCTGGGCTGGGCTAAGGTGTCAACGAGGGGCTCTGAGCTGAAAACAGATGAATTAAAGGAAAATCTATAAAGGGGAAATCACCAGCTTCCTTCCTCCCCTCAGCCCTCAGGACCCTGGTGCCCCATCCATTGCTCTCCTGGCCGAACAGAGTCGGGGAAACAGACAGCTTCTCTGTCGGCCACAACCGAAGGTCTTAATGCTTGCATTGGCAGAGTTTATGTTTCTGAAAGTGATGGGCAATCTTTTCAGCTTGGTGTGTCGAAATTTTCCAAAAAAACTGAGGATAACTTGGGTGGTGTGTCACTTCGAGAAAAACAGCCTAACCAGAAGCCCCAGAACTAGACGCTGTGTGCTGGAGTTCTGTTGTTTTGGCCTACAGACCTCCAGCACAGAGTATCTACACTACAGCAAATCCTCGGCTCCTGCACCTGGCAGTAAAGAAACCAAGGATGAAACGTCCTTCTCAGCATGCAGCCTCATACTTCTCTAGTATGCGACCGCATGCGTCCGCGAGTCATTGAAATGGCTACATGTGTCAGTGCTGACACGCGTGTCATAGGTTCACCATCATGGGACTAGGCTCAACATTTACTATGTAGACAGCTGATTTACAATCCAAGGGAAATTTATAGCCTTATCAAGTCCGAAGTCAAACACACAGAGCTTATCAAGGAGGAGTGGGACCTGAAGCTGGAATGGGGACACTTGGGTAAATTTTGATAATTGTGAATACATGGAACTCCCAGTTCTTTGCATTGCGTGCTGATGGAAGCCTCCTCCTCAGGCAAAGATATTAGCCTGCAGGTGTAGAAGGCTCAGTTGATGGAGATGTAGGTGTTTCTGAAGACACACCTGGTCAGTGTCTCCTTGCTTCTAGATCATGGCTAGACAACAATCTGAAACACTGCAGGTCTCACCGTGAGGAGGTGCTGTGCATGTCAAAAGAATTGCAAGGTTTTGCAAATGTTGGACCAATTCATATATTGTTTGAAATCATCCTGAGAGAGTGTTAGAACAGAAAGGAGACAACAGAGCATTGGACTGGGCAAATATATGGTCGGGTATGTAGAAATCAGTGATTCTGGCTTAAATAATTTAGCTCAAGCTGCTAGGAGTGGTTTGGAAGGATGCTTGGTTAACTTAAACATTAATTTAGTGACAGGTTAAAGAAATTTGAGCTGTCAGGGCATCTGAAATTTACCTCAGAGAACGAATCGAAAGACATAGGATGGGATGTTGGGATTGATTCATCACCTGTGACCACAGAGGTTCACTCTGACTGACCCCTGCAAGGGCTCAGAGGACGATCTCTTCACAAACAAACACATTAAATAGCTCATTAGTGAAGGGAGCCCCTAATGTGTGGGAAGTTCCAAATTGCTTGTCTTCTGTAATCTGCGGACAATGGGAAATCCCACCACTGATGTCCTGAGAAGGTTAGACTATCAAACACCAAATGGCAATATTTAATGGCCTAGATAATGTAATACTCTAATAAGTTTAATTATTGAGTTAAAATAATTAATAAGTGTAATAAATTCAATTATTGTTAAGGTAGACATGATCATTGTAATAGACCTCAGGGTTGGCGTGGTCATCAGAATGGCTGTCACCTCAGAGGTCTTTGGTAACTTTGAATTGACTGTGGTGCCGTCAGAATGGAAACAGGAAGCTCCCATAGGCTGTGTCTCCATCCGGGGGCTTCGTGGCATCTCCACCATCCAGTCCTCTCTCATCTCCACTGCTCCTCTGTCTCTGCCGGAAGCCTGGCCCCTGTCCATCCTAATGTCTCATGAATCATTCTCTCCATTCTTGACCTCTCCTTCATCCTCTCGACAGGGACCCCACTCCTGGAAACCTCCATCACCCGATGAGTCAAACAGAACGGAAACCGGCTTCTCCTCACTTTCCACCTCCAAGCACCAGCTCCTCACGCTTCCTCTCCCGGGTGTTTAAAAACTGCCTCCTGCTTGATGTCTTTGTCAATGTCTGAATTCCCACCCTTCACCTCAGTCATTGACACTTCAATTATTGCATCATAACTGAAATGGCCTGTGGATTTCTAGCTTCTCCATCTCTCCTCCACGCCTTCATTCTCCATTCTTCAGTGCTTCCCTGAGGCTGTAAAGACAGGGTCAAATTTTCTTTCAGGTCTAAAGTCCTCCATCCATGGACCACACTTCCTCTGCCTTCATCTCTCATCACAGCCCACCCCTCACCTGATGGAAGTCATGGTTCTGACATGGTGCCCTTGCATGTGCTGTTCCCTAATTATCAGAACACATGTGCCACTGTCTCCTGTACCTCTCCCTGGATGAGTCATACTCATTTTTTAAACACTCTGCTCATAGTCACCTCCCTGGGAAGACATTCCAGATGCACCCAAGTCGGATAAGATGTCCGCGTCCGTGCGTGTCTTAGCAGAAGAATCCACACTCCCCAGTCACCTCTGCAGTTCCCAGCACAAGGCGGGTGGTCAGCAGGTGTCAGCAAAGTAAATGAACCAGTGAATAAAGAACAGGGCATCACGAGGACTCGGCCTTCAGAATTAATTCAGAGTAGACACGCTACACGTGAACTCTTCAGTGTACTTAGCGTGGGGCCGCTACATGGAAGGAGAAAGCCTCGGCTCACTTGTTCTGTCACAACAGAAGCTCCCCCAGGCACAGCCCTGGCATGTGGAGTGTGCACTTCTTCTTCCTCCGCAGGCTGACGCTCACGCTGGAGTCACAGAAGCCGCGCATGTCACCGTGCCACTGACGTGTAGAGAGACCAAGAATGTTTGTTCTGGGAAGAAAGCCTCACGTTCCCTGTGCAAGAAAGGAAAAACTTCCATCGAACCAGGACGCCCCAACCTCACTGCTCATGAAAGTACTCTGTCGGCCCTGGACCGTAGCTTAGTGCAGTGGTCCCCAACCCCCGGGCGGCGACCGGTACCGGTCCATGGGCCATTTGGTACCGGTCCGCAGAGGAAGAATAAATATATTATTTCTGTTTTATTTATATTTAAGTCTGAACGATGTTTGATTTTTAAAAAATTCCCTCTGTTACATTCGTCTAAGATTCACTCTTGACGCTTGTCTTGGTCATGTGATACATTTATCTATCCCATCCTAAAGGCCGGTCTGTGAAAATGTTTTCTGACATTAAACTGGTACGTGGTCCAAGAAAAGTTGGGGACCACTGGCTTAGTGAATAGAGCGTTGGCCCAGTATATGGACATCCCAGGTTTGATCCCCCATCAAAGAACACAGGGAAAGTGACCATCTGCTTCTCTCACTCTTCCTCTCCTGTAGCCAGTGGCTGAATTGCTTTGAGTATCAGCCCCATTGCTGGGATTAGCTCTGTTGGAGCTCATCAGCCTCAAGTGCTAAAAATAGCTCAGTACTCAAGCATCAGCCCTGATGAGGTTGCCAAGTTGATCTCGATTGGGGTGCATGTGGGAATCTACCTCAGTATCTTCCATCCTCTGGAGGGAAGGAAGGAAGGAAAGAAGAAATGAAAAAAGGAAGGAAGGAAAGAAAGAAGGAAGGAAGGATCTCAGTATCTCCCATCCACTGGAAGGAAGGAAGAAAGGAAAGAGGGAAGGAAGGAAGAAAGGAAAGAGGGAAGGAAGGAAAAAAGGAAGGAAGGAAAAAAGGAAGGAAGGAAGTAAGGAAGGGAGGAAGAAAAGAATGAAGAAAGAAAGAAAAAAAGATAAAACAAAGAAAGAAAGAAAGAAAAAAGAAAGAAAGAAAGAAAGAAGAGAGAAGAAAGAAAGCAAAAAAGAAACCTCTAAGTTGGTACAACGCCATTCACACAGGGATGCAGTCCTGTGCGCTGCTGGGGTGAGGAAGGACACTCAGAACACGGGACCCTGGTGGTCCCTGCAGAGCGGGTGGAGGGCTGGTGCAGGGAGGGGGACCGATAGTCTCACTCATCACTCAGCTTTCTTTGAATTTTCTTTTTTGTTCAAGAATTACTTTTTACTTTAAAACATAAAAATTTTAGAAGTCAGGTTTCAGGAAATTTTTTGTCACCTATTTCTCCAAGAGGACAAAGGTCATTATAGGATATGTTTAAATCCTACTGACGTCAGGAAATAAATCTGTCTTTCAGCTGAACTCTGACAAGCTCCTTCCCTCGTGGCCCTCTGTGTTCCCTTCACAGAGCCTGAGACACTGTCTACTCCACTCCAAGAGCCTATCCATCCAGAACATGAAAACCTTCCCCAAAAGGTAGTGATGACCCTGTGCTGGCAGAACAGACCATCAACTACATTGAGGTGAAAGTCTGTTGTAAATGGTGGGGGCCTCCAGAGATGAGCAGGGCCCCGTGTCAGACACAGAACTGTTGTTCCCTGTACTCACTGAATGACAGCTCTAGTCCTTGTCCTCTTTGAACACTAGAAGGTAAATACCCAAGCAGATGGCACACAGAACACACACCAAGTCCTCATCATCACTATCAACATGACACAAGTGTAGACACTGAGCCCATGGACGTGTGCTGCCATGAATGGGCGGTGACAGGAGCATCAAAGAGGCTGGGAGGCCCTGCTGCCCTCACTGTGCTGTGGTTGCTGAGTCTGGCCACCCCACTATAAGTGCAGGCTGGCTCTGCCCTCCCCACCACTCAATCTGCCCTCCCACCTGACCCACACCTCCAGGGGACTCTCAGCCATGAGGACCCTCGCCCTCCTCACTGCCCTGATCCTCCTGGCCTTCCAGCCCAGACTGAGCCTCTGGTGGAGACAGCTGACCAGGTGCCGGCCCAGGACCAGCCTGAGTCCGAGGACCAGGACGTGGCCATCTCCTTCACAGAAGAGGAACACGTCACTCAAGAAGCTTCAGGTGACACCTGCCTCCGTGTTATAGGGTCTGACCCCATCAGAGGGCCTGTCAGAGGGGCCTGGAGTTTGGACTCACAGTTGGGGGTAGAATGAGGGGGGTGAGAATCAGGCACCACGAGGGGAGAGGAGGATGGGGGTGGGGCATCACGTGCCCTTTCACCCTAATGAGGCAGATATTGTCTGTGGCAATAGACAGGTCACTTCTCGTGTCTGTCCCTGATACTGGCTGTGCCTCTGCTCCCTGAGCCCGGTTCCACTGTGCCTGACCCTCCTCTTCCCTCCCCAGGCCTTGAGAGAGGAGCCAGGTGCACGTGCTGACCTGGTCACTTCTGCAGGGTTAATGAGTCTTATGCTGGAAGATGCACTAGCTTTGGTAACAAATACAAACTTTTCTGTCACGATACTTTGTGAACGGAGACCACAGCTCTGTGATGTTCCTCTGAAGACCTGACACAGCGTTTATCTGTGCACCTGCACCTTCTCTTCCTTCTCTCTCCATAATAAACTTCAAGCATAAACTCACTGTTTAGTTATTCTCTCTTTCCATTATTCTTTTTTTTATTGATTTTAATTTATTGTGTTTACATAGATTCTAGTGTTGCCCCGAATGCATCCCCCCTCCCCCATATTCCCCAAAACATTTCCCTTGCCCCCTCCCCACAGTACCCTCCCCCCTCCCCTTCAGGTTTATCCCATCCTCTCATCCCCTTTCCCTCTGTTCTCTTTTCCTCTGGTCCCTTTCATTCCTCCTCTGTCTCAATACCATTCCTCAGTTCACATTGTTCATTGGATTCCTCAAATGAGTGAGGTCATATGACATTTTTCTTACTCTTCCTGGCTAATTTCACTTAATATAATAGTTTCCAGGTCCATCCATGTTGTTGCAAAAGGTAAGATTTTTTTCTTTTACATGGCCCAATATTATTTCATTGTTTTTATGTACCATGCTTTTTAATCCATTCATCCATTGATGGACACTTTGGCTGTTTCCCAATCTTGGCTATTGTAAACACATGCCATAAACATGGGGGAGCATTTCTTTTTTTGAATCAGTGATATGGTGTTCTTTGGTTATATTTCTAAAAGTGAGATGGCTGTGTCAAAAGGCAGTTCCATTTTTCATTTTTTGAGGAATCTCCATACTGTTTTCCACAGTGGCTGCACCAGTCTGCATTCCCACCAGCAGTGCAGGAGGGTTCCCTTTTCTCCACACCCTTCCCAGCACTAATTATGTGCTGTTTTGTTAATAAGCACCATTCTGACTGGTGTGAGGTGATATCAAATTGTGGTTTTAATTTTGCATTTCTCTAATGATTAGTGATGTTGACAATTTTTTCATCTGCCTTTTGGCCTTCTGTATGTCCTCTTTGCAGAAGTGTCTATTCATTCTTTTGCTCATTTTTTAAATTGAATTGTTTATCTTCCTGGTGTTGAGTTCTACAAGTTCAGTATAAATTTTAGTTTTTAACCCATTATCAGATGTATTGTCGAATATGTTCTCCTATTGTGTGGTTTGTCTTTTTATTCTGTTCATATTGTCTTTAGCTGTGCAAAAGATTTTTAGTTTGATATAGTCCCATTTGTTTATTCTGTCTTTTATTTCCCTTGCCTGTGCAGATAAATCAGCAAATATATTGTTGAGAGAGATGTTGGAGAGCTTACTGCCTATGTTTTCTTCTAAGGTGTTTATGGTTTCATGACTTACATTTAAATCTTTTATCCATTTTGAGTTTATTTTTGTGAGTAGTGTGAATTGGTAGTCAAGTTTCATTCCTGTTCAATTTTCCCAACACCATTTGTTAAAGAGACTGTCATTACTCCATTGTATGCTCCTACCTCCTTTGTCAAATATTAATTGTCCATAAAGGCGTTGGTTTATTTCTGAGTTCTCTGTTCTGTTCCAATGATTAAACGGCTGTTCCTATGCCAGTATGAGGCTGTTTTGAGTACAATGGCCTATAATATAACTTGATATCCGGAAGTGTGATACCACCCACTTTATTCTTCTTTTTCAATATTGCTGAGGCTATTCGTGTTCTTTTTTGGTTCTATATAAATTTTTGGAATATGTGTTCTATATATTTGAAGTATGTTATTGGTATTTTAATTAGTATTGCATTGAATTTATAAATTGCTTTGGGTAATATAGACATTTTAATGATGTTTATTCTTTCTATTCATGAACATGGTATATGCTTTAACTTGTTTATTTCTTCCTTGATTTCTTTTATCAATGTTTTATAATTTTCTAAGTACAAGTCTTTAATCTCCTTGGTTAAATTTACTCTAGGTACTTTATTTTGTTTGTTGCATTAGTAAAGGTGATTGATTCCTTAATTTTATTTTCTGACCATTCATTGTTGGTGTGTAAAAATGCCTCTGATTTCTGAGCATTTATTTTATATCCTGCCACCTTGCTGATTTTGTTTATCAGGTCCAGTAGTTTTTTTACTTCAACTTTATTGTTTTCTATATACACTATCATATCGTCAGCAAGTAATGATAGTTTTACTTCTTCTTTTCAAATTTGGATGCTTTTTATTTTTTCTTCTTGTCTGATTGCTGTGGCTAGCACTTCCAGAACTATGTTGAATAAGAGTGGTGAAAGAAGGCACTCCTGCCTTGTTTCTGACCTTAAGGTGATTGCTTTTAACTTTTCTCCATTGAGCATGTTATGGGCTGTTGGTCTGTCATAAATGGCCTTCATCATGTTGAGGTATGTTCCATGTATTCCCACTTTGCTGAGGGAATCATAAATGGTGCTGGATTTTATCAAATGCTTTTTCTGTATTTATATTATCTTGTGGTTTTTTTCCTTCCTTTTGTTTATGTGATGAATCACATTGATTCATTTGCAAATATTATACCAATCTTGCCCCCCCCCCACCCAGAATAAATCCCACTTGATCATGATGTATGATTTTTTTCATCTATTGCTGGATTTGGTCTGTTAATATTTTGTTGAGAATTTTAGCATCTAAATTCATCAGGGATATTGGCCTATAGTTTTCTTTCTTTGTGTTGTCTTTGCCTGGTTTTGAAATCAGAATTATGCTTGCCTCATAAAAGAAGCTTGGAAGTCTTTCCTCCTTTTGAATTTTTTGAGAAAAATAGGAGTTAGTTCTGTTTTGAATGTTTGGTTGAATTGGCCTATGAAGCCATCTGGCTCAGGGCTTTTGTTTGTTGAGAGTTTTTTGATAACTGTTTAAATCACATTTGGTGTAATCGGTCTGTTTAGGTAATCTGATTCTTCCAGATTGATTTTTGAGAGGTTATACGTTTTAAGAAAATTATTCATTTCACCTAGGTTGTCTAATTTTTTGGCATACTTTTCTTCACAGTATTTTCTTAAAATCCACTGTATTTCTGTTGTGTCAGCTGTTATTTCTTTTTTTTTTGCCAATTTAGATTTTATTTTATTTTTTTTTATAAATAAATTTTTATTTTGATGGGTTGACATCAATATATCAGGGTACATATATTCAAAGAAAACATTTCCAGGTTATCTTGTCATTTAATTCTGTTGCATACCCATCACCCAAAGAGAGATCGTCCTCCGTCACCCTCTATCCAGTTTTCTTTGTACCCCTCCCCCTCCCCCTCTCCCTCTTTCCCTCCCCTCACCCCCTGTAACCACCACACTCCTGTCCATGTCTCTTAGTCTCATTTTTATGTCCCACCAATGTATGGAATCTTATATTTATAGGTTACTTTATAGGGGTAGCTATAAGCATGCACATATATTTTTATTTACATCACAGCTTCCCTTGTAGCATAGGGACTTATATTTCCCTTCTTTATGACCTACCGAAGCACACTTATCAGACCTTAAGATGACCTGCTCTGGCCTTTTCCTGATTTTAGTTTCCCTCCCTTCCCAAAGTTCAATTATAAGGATTCCCACGGTGAAGTTCCTCAAGCTTCTGTTATATATAGACCAACCAGCTTCCGGTTTGTGGCTGGAGCAGGGCATGTGGTCCTTCTCAGGGTTCATTTACAGGGGTTGGTGGTATTTGTTTCCACCATCTACGTGGGGGTCTGTAAGGGAACTGAGGGAGAAGGGGTATGTATTACCATGCCTAATACAGTTCTATATGGTGTCAATTTTGGGTGCATTTAGCTTTTAGGAGAAGTAGGAGGGTAAGCTAGTCCAGTTTTCACCAGATTTAGAATAAATTTGGTCTGGAATTCTTACAGAGATTGGTTTTATTCTCCTGAGCTCTGAGCCCTGTAAGCACAATGTAATTTCTAATAAACATTGAGAACCTTTTCTACTAGCTGTGAGGCCTTAGAAAAAACACAGGCCCATTATGAGACCTAAATATCAGAATCATTTCATATACTAATTTCTAACACATGAGACCTGTTACTGTGGTCTCATTTCTAATAGAGGAAGCTTCTACCTATCCTGACAAGGTGTCAATACATACTAAGAGGTACTTATATTCCTGTGCTGGGGTGACTTTACTTTAGTAAAATCTATTTCTAAATATTCACCTGGGAATGTTCCTCTTTCCCTATTTCTTAATTTCCCTACTTTGCTTAGTATTTACTTGGGCTCAGACTGAACACTTGGACACTATGCCTTCAGCTGTAGAATCTAAGCCTGGCAAATAGTGATTTCCTTAAATCATTCTATTATTGAACCTTACCTAATTTTTTGATGAGTTGGCTGAACCAGCTGTTAAAATGGCCTTTTGTAATTGGGGTTCTCTCTAAGGTGGGCGCCAGGGCAGCTGCCCAACGTGGAAATCTCAAATTTACATTCCTCATTCTTTTTTAGTGTTCATCTGCGCAACTGTAGAGATTGCTGGAATATTGAAGATGTACTATTTCCATAGAAATCAGCTGAAGAACTATTGAACGTCTTTAGTAACATCTCTATTTACCATATTGATATTAACAATTATCTAGATTTCATAGAAAACGTTTTAAAACTCTGCAATTACTGAAAGTGTTTAAAGAGCTAAAATTATTGTCAGAAATATTGTTGGAAAGTGGTTTTTCAAAAAGGAACAAAACATATTTAGAGAATGAAGTCACCTTACTGTTTCTAATATATCAAACACAATGACTATTAGCCTACTCAGCCTGCCTCTAAAGAAATGGGATCCTACTCCTACAGGAAAGAGATGGTTGAGGATAAATCACATAGTGAATGATGCTCAAATAAAAGTGAATAAAATTGCAAGTGAGGATGTCAAACAAGAAGCAATTTGGAGCCCTGGCCAGTTTGTGCAGTGGTAGAACATAGGTCCGGCATGTTGATATACCAGGTTCAATTCTCAGTCAGGGCACACAAGAGAAGTCCCCATCTGCTTCTCTACTCCTCCCCATTTGCTTCTCTCTCTCTCTCTCTCTCTCTCTCTCTCTCGGTTGGCTCCATGGCTTCTGCCTCAGGCACTAAGAAGAGCTTGGTTATTGAACAACAGAGCAACTTTCCAGATGGGCAGAAAATTGCCGCTTAATTGGTTGCTGGGTGGGTCATTGTGTAGGTGCATTCAATAATCTGACTTGCTGCCTCTTCTCCTCTTGATGAATAGAAAAAAAGGTAGCAATATGAAAATCTCTTAAATAAAAATTTTATTGTTTTTTGTTAAGTATAAAACAACTCTTTCTTATAAAATAATTTAATTATGTATACCTCTTTAATTGTTCTTATTTAAGTATTAAATGTATGAAAAAATAAGCTACCTCTTGGCATAAGTTTTTTTAATACTTAAAACGGTCATTTGGACAGAGAACCATTTGTGAAAGTATTAAATTCTACCACTGCAGATTCCACATGAATGTCCCCAACTACGGGAACCTCAGAGTTTCAGGTCAGGCCCACTGTGTCCCTTGTTCCTTGCAATTAGATAGGGCTGGCTCCCAGCATGGCTGAGACTATCACCATGTGCTCAGAAAACACAGTGTGGACTTGTTCAAAGTTCCACTGGGCAGGCAGGTGCATTTTAGGATTATAATGCATCCTGCATGACCTCCCTCAGCCCTTCTCTGTCCATTGTTGATCTGACCTCTAATTACATAGCAATGGGCAGCTGCTGTCAGGTGTCCCTGTCTGAATGGACAGGCAGCAGACTGTCTGGGAGGCTGAAGGAACCAGCTGCACGGTAGGTGTTTCTTCTATTCTGTGTGGTTGAAGAAAGGAGTGGGGATATATGTGTTATATCTAGAAAGTCAATGAAAATGATAGTTTTCAATATATAAGCATAAGAGATAGGAATGTAGACAAAACCTTACAATTTATAGTTTATTTTCTGTTATTTTTATTAATATTATTGTTATTATTATATCTATTGAGGTACTATTGTTGGGGTCAAGGAGTAAATTCATCAAAGCTAGTATGTAGAATTAAGTGTAACTTATTTAAACAGATTACTACATTTACTCTATTTTTAGGTGAATATTTTCTAAACTGAAATAGGTCTCTATATAGTGAAAAATTAAAATGTTGATGAAAAGATGCAAAAGCCTCCTTTAACCAACCCCAAAATTTACTGCTTACTTCATGGCTCAGATGATTTATTTGAGGTCTGCATGTCATTCATGATATATCTTTCTACTCCCCATTATTGGTGGCCATTGTTAGAATAGTAGGGAAGTCAGGTTCCTTGTATCCCCTTTTTTCCTTCCTTCCTTCCTTCCTTCCTTCCTTCCTTCCTTCCTTCCTTCCTTCCTTCCTCCCTCCCTCCCTTCCTCCCTCCCTTCCTTCCTCCCTCCCTACCCCTCTTACCCTCCCCTCCCTACCCCTCTTACCCTCCCTCCCTTTCTCCCTCCCTTTCTTCTTTCATTCTTTTCTTTTTTTTTTTTTTTTGAGATAGGCAGGGAGAGAGATACAGGAACATTGTGCTGCTCCTGTATGTGCCCTGACCAGGGAATTGAACCTGGAATTCTGTGCTCCAAGATGGCTCTCCAATCTACTGACCTCTGTAACCAGGGCTTAAACTTTTTAATTTTTATTTTTTAGCAGTAGAGATAGGAAGGGAGAGAGAAGGGATGGAGAACAGAGGCATTCATCTATTGTTCTATTCAGTCGTACATACACTGGTTGTGTCCCATGTTGTGCCCTGACTGGGGATCGAACCTGCAACTTTGTCAGTTCCGGAAGACATTCTTCACTGACTGAGCTAATGGTCAGGCTTGTCACAGTGTTTTATATGTCATCATTTCTCTATTTATTATTGATCATTGTCTTCGGACAATTTGATTATTCCTAAACATTTGCAGTTGTAAGCATAACTGCAGTGAGTATCTCTTTACATGTATCATTTTGCTTACTAGTGATTCTGTTATACAAAGGCCTAGACCTAGAATATGGAGTCTAAGAACTGTTTTAGACATAAAACAGACATTACATTATTTTCTTCTGTGGAGGATATTCCGCCATCATTCAACAAAACGTATGAGCTCAACGTTGCCCACTCACAGGTCAGATGTTAAAGTCCCCGTGCCCCCCCGCCCCCATTCTACATCTATTCTTTTTTCAAAGGCCCCATGACTCCCCAATGTCTTCATTCTTTCTTCCGCCCCAAGATATGGGCAGCATGTCCCAGGCTTTCTTGTAGGTCAGAGTGACCAATAGACAGAGTTCTGACCTATAAAGTGTAACTCCTCAGAGTTTAAGTAATACAATGGTGAGCGACAGAGACAGAGATGGAAGAGAGAGATGAGAAGCATCATCAACTTGTTGCAGCACTTCTGTTGTTCATTGATTTCTTCTCATTGGAGTGTTGACCAGGGTCTCAATCCACACCAGGGACCCCTTGCTGAAGCCAGGAATCTTGGGTTTCAAGCTAGTGACCTTTAGGCTCAAGCCAGAGATCTTGAATTCAAGCAAGTGACCTTGCGCTTAAGACAGTGACCTTGGGCTCAATCCAGAGATATTGGGCTCAGGCCAGTGACCCTAGGATCACTTCCATGAGTCCAGCTAAGCTGTTAACCCTATGTTGAAGCAGTGAGCCTGCGCTCAAACTGGCCACCTTGGGGATTTAAACCTAGGACCTCAATGTTGCAGGTCAACGCGTCTCTACTGTGCACCAGCTGTTCAGACAGATGTTTATTATTCATTTATTTATTTACTTATTCATTTTAGAGAAGAGAGACAGAGAGACAGATGTGGGGGGATCAGGAAGCATCAACTCCCATATGTGCCTTGACCAGGCAAGCCTAGGGTTTTGAACTGGTGACCTCAGTGTTCCAGGTCGATGCTTGATCCACTGTTCCAACACAGGTCAGGCCAGATGTTTTTATTTATTTATTTATTTATTTATAAATTTTTTTTTCTCTGAAGCTGGAAACGGGGAGAGACAGTCAGACAGACTCCCGCATGCGCCCGACCGGGATCCACCTGGCACGCCCACCAGGGGCGACGCTCTGCCCACCAGGGGGCGATGCTCTGCCCCTCCGGGGCGTCGCTCTGCCGCGACCAGAGCCACTCTAGTGCCTGGGGCAGAGGCCAAGGAGCCATCCCCAGTGCCCGGGCCATCTTTGCTCCAATGGAGCCTTGGCTGCGGGAGGGGAAGAGAGAGACAGAGAGGAAGGTGGGGGGAGTGGAGAAACAAATGGGCGCTTCTCCTATGTACCCTGGCCGGGAATTGAACCCGGGTCCCCCGCACGCCAGGCCGACGCTCTACCGCTGAGCCAACCGGCCAGGGCCTGTTTTTATTTTTATATGAGATAAAGTACCTTTACTGATTATAGTTGTACAATGCTATTGTTCTATACTTTTCTCCATTTCTGTACTTGAAGTACGAACCCAGCAACCCAGAGTGGAACACCACTTCCCTGCGGAGCGTGCGCAGTGTGCGGAGTGGGTTCGCCACTGGCAGGAAGGAGGAGGCGGAGCTTGGACACAGGATGCTTTGAGCTCGGGGTCGAATTCACCGCTCTAGGGATCGACCCAAGTCCTCATCCACCTGAGCGCGCTCGTGGAACTTTGATGCAGTTTCACAAACAATGCGAGCCTTCTCTCTGGGGTCGGAAACTGTTGTAACCAGGCAAGCCCCGCAATGCCGGCCCAGTCACGTGGGACCAGCACACGCAGGAAGGACAGGGGAACAGGTGCAGGCGGAAAGAGCACGTGTCGGCTGGAGAAGACACACTCGCTGTCTCCTTGGAGCTTTAGGCCGCTCCCGCGTACAGGGTCGTTCCTTCCCACTCTCCCGTCAGGGAGCCTGCATTTTGAAATAGGACCTGGGTTTTATTGTTTGCACCAGAGCATCCTGACTTGTCAAACATCAGAAAAGTACAGGCGTGGAGAACTGGCTATGAAGACGGCATTTGGGGAAAATACAGCAACCGAGCCAACATACAAGGAGCACAAGCTGGGTCGTCAAGCAAATTGTGACACTTTTCTGTGTTCCCGAGACCCGGCGTGAGCAAAGCTGATGTGAGACCCACATGGCGTGCCGTCCCATAGGGCACTCGGGACAATTTCCTAGACGAGAGAACCATATCAACAAGCCGTATGAAAAGGGATTGAAACGAAACAAAGCAAAACACTGAGTTTAGTGCTTGAAGTTTATTAGGGAGACAGGAGGAAGACAAGGTGCAGGTGCAGAGACTAAACGCTATCTCGGGTCCTCAGTGGAATGTCGCAGTGCTCTGGGTCTCAGTTCACAAAGCTCAGCGACAGCAAAGATTGTATAGAAGCCCATTCTTCCTACAGCTCCCAGAGAGACGCTCATCTCTATTGCATCTGCCATTTCTGCACGTGCAGACGGTGACTCTCCGAAGGCCTGCGGAGGGAAGAGGAGGGTCAGGCTCGTTGGGGACAGGCACAGGGAGCAGAGGCACAGCCTGTATCAAGGACATATACGTGGAGGAGACGTGTCTACTATGGGAGACCACACCTGCAGGGCTAGGGTGAAAGGTCACGTGTCTGTGTAAATCACAAGCACTGGCTGAGTTGGTCACACAGACCCATGAGCGTCTCTGAACCAAGTCCATCAGGTCTGTGCTCATTCAATGCCCCTCCCCATCCTCCTCTCTCCTCGTGGTGCCTGCTTCTCTCCCCCTCATCCAACCCCCGACTGTGAGCCTGAACACCACAACCCTTTGACAAGCCCTAAAATGGGGTCAGACCCTGTAGCACGTGGACAGGTGTCACCTGAAACTTCTCGAGCGACTCGTTCCTCTTCTATGAAGGAGATGGCCACGTCCTGGTCCTCGGCCTCAGGCTGGTCCTGGGCAGGCTTCTGGTCAGCTGTCTCCCGCAAGGGCTCAGCCTGGGCCTGGAAGGCCAGGAGGAGCAAGGCAGCGAGGAGGGCGAGGGTCTTCATGGCTGAGAGTCCCCTGGAGCTGCAGGTCGGGTTGGAGGACAGAGTGAGTGGTGGGGAGGGCAGAGCCAGCCTGCACTTATAGTGGAGTGGGCAGAGCTCACTGACGGCAGTGGGCCTCTGGCTGGTCTGAGGCCAGGGCGGCCGGGCCTCCCAGCCTCTTTGATGCTCCTGTCCCCGCCCCTTCGTGGCAGCAGGCATCCCTGGGCTCAGTGTCCACACTTGTTTCATGTTGATAGTGATGATGAGGACCTGCTGTTGTTCTGTGTGCCATCTGCTTAGGTATTTACCTGCTCATGTTCAAAGAGGACAAGGACTAGAGCTCTCAGTGAGCACAGGAAACAACATTCTTCTGTTTCTGATGTGGGGCCCTGATCATCTCTGGACGCCCTGACACTTAAACTCAACAGTTGCCCCAATAGAGTGTAGGGTCCAACCTGCAAGTTGAGGGTCATCACTACCCTGTGGGGGAGGTTTAAATATCTTAAGTTATAGGTCCTGCGGTGGAGGGGATGGTGACTCAGACTCAGGTAAAGATGGGCACATGGGACACAGTGGAAAAAGTTGGTCAGAGCAAAGCAGAAGGACACAGTGTTAAGGATCTCATTAGAATCTGTGCTCATCACAAAAACCGCTCATCAGTTACTTAGGTTCTTCTATGAAAGCAGCAAAGACAATAAAGTTTCCAGATCCTATTATGAGATTTGTGATATTTTTTATAAAAGTATTAATTTTGCTCCTAGCTGTTTGGCCAAGCGTGTGTATGTCCCAGATTTGACTCCTGGTCAGTGCACACAAAACAGGCGCCCATCTGCTTCTCCATCCTTCCCCTTCTTGCTTCTCTCTCCTTCTCTCTCTTTCTTTCTCTTCCCCTCTAGCAGCCTTAGCTTGATTGCAGTGAGTTGGCCACTAGTGCTTAGGATGCCTCCACATCCCGTTCCTCAGGCACTAAGAAGAATATGGTTGCTGAGCAATGGAGCTACTGCCCAGATGGGGAGAGCATAGGCCCTAGTGGGCTTACTTGCTGGGTTTCAGTTAAGGTGCATGAGGGAGTCTATCTGTGCCTCCTCTTCTCTCATTGAATAAGATAAAAAAGATATATAAATATATATTTAAATTTATGAGGAAAGGAAAGTTGACAAGGTAGCTGAGTGATGAGTGAGAACACAGTCCTTCCTCCCTCACTGTCCTACCTCCGTTCTGTGGGAACCTGCACGGTCACATGCTGAGTTTTCTATTTCTTTTCTTTTAAAAAATTTTTGATCCATTGATTTTATGAGAGAGAGCTCCTTTACTCTCATGCACGTGAGAGAAGCATCAACTTGCTGTTCTGCTCGATGTTTCAATTCCTTGTGCATTCATTGGTTGCTTCTCCTACGTGTTCTGACCTGGGATAGACTCACCACCTCAGGGCTCCGGGACGATGCTCTACCCACCGAGACAGCTGACCAGGGCCTCCGTCTCTTCATTCCACACAGGCTTTAGCCTGGACACAGTCATGTCAGCTGGCAAAAACCTGCATAACTGTTTACAGTGTTCACCATCCCAGTGTGATGTATGTCACCATTCTTTAAAAACATTTATTTTTTTATTGATTTTAGAAAGAAAGAGAGGGAGAGAGAGATTAGAATATCAATCTGTTTCTCCACGTGCTCTAACTGGGGATTGAACCGGCAACCTCTTAGCTTCAGACAATGCTCTAACAATCCAGCTATCCGGCCAGAGCTAAAGGTCATCAGTCAATTGTATCTTATTATCATTAAATAATTTTGTTATGACAATTTTCTTATTTCTAAACATTTTCAGTTATAAGCATAACTTCTATGAGAATACTTTTTACAAAAACCAACTTGCTATTACTGAATCCCTTTAGATAAAAGTCAAGGAGCAGATTCCTGGGTCCTGGCACACATCTTATACATGTAACAGACATTAATCTATTTCCTCTGCAGAGCTCACCCCAACATCAGTCACCAAACACATGAGGCCAACTGCTGCCCACCCTCAGGGAAAGGTGTTTAACAGGCCTGTGATTCTCCAATTTCATCCTCCTTTCTTCCAGCCTGGGCTCTGGGAAGCCACGTGTCTGTTAGAAATTCACTAGATATCCCTGAACACCTGCACTCAGAGACACCAGAAATGACATTTGGAAGATTGAAATGTAAGGTCTCAGAAGGGCCTATTTTTAAATAATAAAAATTTACTGTTACTATTTCATAGTTGTGTTATGCTATTGTTCCTTATATCACACTGGGATGAACACTGTAAACAGTTACACAGGTCTGTATGTGCTGATATAATTCTGCTCAAGCCAATGTCTGTGTTGAGTAAAGAAACAGAGGCCCTGGAAGCTGTCTCAGTGGATAGAAAGTTGTCCCAGACCCCTGAGGTGGTGGGTCTATCCCAGGTTAGGACACGTAGGAGAAGCAACCACTGAATGCACAAGGAATTGGAACATTTAGCAGAGCAGCGAATTGATGCTTCTCTCATGTGCATGAGAGTAAATGAGCTCTTTCTCATAAAATCAATGGAACAAATTTTCTTAAAAAGAAAAGAAATAGGAAACGCAGCATGTGGACTGGTGTTCTCCCTTATCATTCAGCTACCTTGTCACCTTTCCTTTTCTGCATAAGTTTATATATGTATATATATATATTTTTTTTCTATTTTTTATTTTTTGTTTTTCTTATTCAGTGAGAGGTGAGGAGGCAGAGACAGTTTCCAGCATACGACCTGACTGGAATCCATCAGGCAAGCCCACTAGGTCCTATGCCAGTGATGGGCAAGCTGTTGAGCTTGGTGTGTCAAAATTCGCCAAAAATCAGAGCATAACTCGGGTGGTGTGTCACTTTGAGAAAAACGGCCTAAACAGAACCAGACACTCTGTGCCGGAGTTCTGTTGTTTTGGCCTACAGACCTCCTGCACAGAGTGTCTGCACTAGAGCAAATGTTTTATCCTCACCACTGCACCTGGCCTTGCAGGAGCGAAGGATGAAACGTCCTTCTAGGCATGTGGTCCCATACTTCTCTGGTATGTGTCTGCATGCTACTGCGTGTCATCAAAAATGGCTACGTATGTCATAGGTTTGCCATCACGGTCCTATGCTCTCCCCATCTAGGGTAGTAGCTCCGTTGTTCAGCAACCAATTTCCTTTTTGTGCCTGAGAAGGAAGACGTGGAGGCATCCTAAGCTATCTATGGCAACTAACTCCAATTGAGCCATGGCTGTAGGAGGTGAAGAGAAACTGAGACAGAGAGAAGGAGAGAGAGAGAGACAGAGAGAAAGGGAGAGAGAGATGGAGAGACAGAGAAGAGGGAGAGAAAAAAACGAGACAGGAAGGAGTGGAGAAGCAGATGGGCACTTCTTTTGTGTGCACTGACCAGGAGTCAAATCTGGGACATCTACATGCTTGGCTGAACAGCTAGGGAAAAATTAATACTTAAAAAAAAATCAATAATCTCATAATGAGTCTGCAGAAACTTCATTGTCTTTGCTATTTTTATAGAAGAACCTAAATAACTGATGAGTGGTTTTTGTGATGAGCACAGATTCTACTGATGTCCTTAACACTTGTGTCCTTCAGCTTTGTTCTGACCAACAACTTCCATTGTGTCCCATGTGCTCACCTCACCTGAGCCTGAGTCACTGCTTCCTCCACCGCAGGAGCCTATAACCTAAGATAGTAAAACCACCACCATAGCATAGAGATGACCATGAACTTGCCGGTTGGACCCTCCACTCCACTGAGGCAACTGTTGAGTCTCAGTGTTGGGGTCTGCAGAGATGAGCAGGGCCCCACATCAGACACAGAAGAAACGTTGTTCCCTGTACTCACTGACTGACAGCTCTAGTCCTTGTCCTCTTTGAACACTAGAAGGTAAATACCCAAGCAGATGGCACACAGAACACACACCAGGTCCTCATCATCACTATCAACACGAAACAAGTGTGGGCACTGATCCCTTGGGCATGTGTTTGCACGAAGGGGCGGGGACAGGAGTATCAAAGAGTATCCTGGTCCCAGGCCAGCCAGAGGCCCTGCTGCCCTCACTGCGCTGTGGTCATTGAGCCCCGCCCACCCCACTATAAGTGCAGGCTGGCTCTACCCTCCCCACCACTCAATCTGCCCTCCCACCTGACCTGCACCTCCAGGGGACTCTCAGCCATGAGGACCCTCGCCCTCCTCGCTGCCCTGCTCCTCCTGGTCTTCCAGGCCCGGGCTGAGCCCCTGTGGGAGACAGCTGACCAGGTGCCCACCCAGGACCAGCCTGAGGCGGAGGACCAGGACGTGGCCATCTCCTTCACAGAAGAGGAACGTGTCGCTCGAGAAGCTTCAGGTGACACCTGCCCACATGCTACAGGGTCTGACCCCATCAGAGGGCCTGTCAGAGGGGCGTGGAATTGCGGTTCAGAGTCAGGGGTGGGATGAGGGGGGAGAGAAGCAGGCACCACTAGGGGAGAGGAGGACAGGGGCGGGGCAGAGAATGAGCACGGACGTGATGGACTCAGAAGAGACGGTCATGTGTCTGTGTGACCAACGCAGAGTCAGCCAGTGCTTGTGATTTACACAGACACGTGACCTTTCACCCTAACCCGACAGGTGTGGTCTCCCATAGTAGACACGTCTCCTCTGAGTAGATGTCCCTGATACTGGCTGTGTCTATTCTCCCTGTGCCCGTCCCCACTGTGCCTGACCCTCCTCTTCCCTCCGCAGCCCTGCAGAGAGTCTCCGTCTGCACGTGCAGAAATGGCAGATGCAAAGGAAATGAGCGTCTCTCTGGGAGCTGTACAATCAATGGCCGTCTATACAATCTTTGCTGTCGCTGAGCTTTGTGGACCAAGACCCAGAGCACCGTGATATTCTATTGAAGACACAAGAGTGCATTTATTTTCAGTACCTGTCCCTTCTCTTCTTTCTCTCTCCAGAATAAACTTCAAGCATTAAACTCACTGTTTCCCTTTTCTTTTTTCTTCCATTTTTCTTATGTGTGTGGTTCACCCATACGGAGACTGCAGTCCTGGATGGTCTATATTAAATTAGCCGGCTTTTCCATCCCAATAATGAACAATTTGAGCATTAAACATCATTAACAAAAATAGCAATATTGAACATAGATCTTTTCTATATTTTTGGTCTTTTTTCTTTTCTGTATGAATTAAATTTAAAGGGGTGACATTGATCAACCTGAGTACATAGGTTCAGGTAAACATTTCTATAGTATTTGAACTCTTGATTCCTTGGGAGCCCATATTTGTTATTATTTTCTATCTCCATTTATCTCCCAACACCTTGATTCCCCCCTTCCACCCTGTCCCTGGGAATCACCACACTATTGTCCCGGGCAATAAGAATATCTTTTTTCCTCTTTTTGGTCCTTTGTGCTCAGTCCCCTTCCCCCCTAGCTGCCCACACTCACTGCCCACAGCTGCCAACCTGCTCCTTAAAAATGAACATAAATCTCATTTGGGACCATTTGAACCTAACACATTCATTCCTTCAAAGTGAAAGTCAAGTAAAAGCTCCCTATGGAGGTACTGAAAGGTGTTGTCGACTGCAGGAATGGTGGATTCCATGGGCATGTCACTGGCTCTTTCACTGTAAGATGTGTAGAGGCATTGGTATATACAGATATTTTCTAGGATAAGTATGTGTTTCAGTTACATGTGCATTTTCCTAGCTGTACCAATGCATTTTCCTAGCATGCTTCAGCATGCTACCAACTGTTAAGACTAAGAATTATACCAAAAATAGAGTATATTGACCAGCATCGTTGGTCTCAAACAATGACAATGAGCCATTCAGTACAGTGGGTCATGCCCAGTGAGCATTGAAATGAATAGTCCCCCTTGGATGCAGTGGTGAGATTAGTTCAATGACCAGAGCAAGAGTTGATCTAACTTCTCTCATGTTTTGAAGAGTGCAATCAATTCCCAAGAGACTGTCAGCTTCTACCTCCAGGACACAAAAGCATGAACACTTGGAAGACCAGGCTTATCAAAAGTACTGGGAAAGACCCAAAACTCTGAAACTAGCAACAACAAAAAATGTTTAAATGACATCAAAATCCAAAGTATCTGTATAGACTAGAGAAAGGGTCCCCCAAAAATGATGCTCTGGAAATTATCTGCCGTTCCTGGGATCAAGAAACAATGTCCTGAATTTTGAAATGCATCCTAAAAGTCTACAGAAATAAATCAACCAACTATTCCTTTTTTCAAAATAGATGCTAAAATCGAAAGGACATTCTAAGAATACAAACTCAGGCACTCCTCAGTCGTGGAGATGTGTTTCCCTGCTGACTCATGACAGAAACAAAGCCAGGACTCATGTGGGACAGCAGTTGTTACCTATCAGGTTGGGAAAGGTCCCAAACTTCACAGTCCAGGGAGCAGACTGCTCTCAGCCACTCCAGGTCCCCGGATCCCAGCCCCCAGGGCCGGCAGAAAGTGTGAAGTGTGGTCTTCCAGAGTCACAGCAATCTGCCTGTGGGCAGCTCGGAATGTGGGGACACAGCTCACCTGTGGTCTCAGGACGGACACCTCGCCTCTTCCTGCTACGCCGTCCATGTCGAGGACCCGTCCTCTTCCTGGTCAGACACGGCGGCCACAAGTCCGGGTACACCTGACTGACCTCCATGCAGAAATGTCGAGAAAAATATAAAACAATAGCAAGACAGAACTGTGAAGGAGTAACAGTAATTCATTTTATTATTTATAAAGGGGCTCGTCTGAGACGTTACATTTCAATCGTCCAAATGTCATTTTTGGGTCACTCTGAGTGCAGGTGTTCAGGGACATCCAGTGTATTTGTAACAAACACGTGGCTGCCCAGAGCCCAGGCTGGAAGAAAGGAGAATGAAATTGGGGAATCACAGGGCCTGTTAAACACATTTCCCTGAGGGTGGGCAGTAGTGGGGCTCTTATGTTTGGTGACTGATGTCGGGGTGAGCTCTGCAGAGGACAATAAATTAACTAACGTTTGTTAGATGTATAAGACGTGTGCTTGGACCCTGCAATCTACTCCTAGACCTTTATCTATAAGAGAGTCAGAAAAAACAAGATGGTGTTTGTAAAAGTATGCACATGGGAGTCAAGTTTATAACTGGAAATGTTTAGAAATAAAAAAATTGTCAGTATTTAATGATAATAAGAGAGCATTGACTGATCACATAAAGCCCTGGCCAGATAGCCAGATTGATAAGCATTTTTCCCGAAGCACAGAGGTTGCCGGTTCGATCCCCAGTCAGGGCACATGGTGGAACAGATTGATGTTCCTGTTACTGTCTCCCTTCCTTTCTAAAATCAACAAAATAGACATTTTTGAAGAATGATGACATATATTACGCTGGGATAGTGAACATATAAACATAGGTACGCAGGTCTGTGATTGCTGACATAACTGTGATAGGCTAAGGCCAGTGTTGAATGAAGAGACAGAGGTCCTGGCCAGCTGCCTGGTGGATAGAGCATCGTCCCAGAGCTCTGAGGTGGTGGGTCTATCCCAGGTCAGAACACGTAGGTGAAGCAACCAATGAATGCACAAGGAATGGGAATGCCAGGGCAACACTGCCAGTTGATGCTTCTCTTGCTTGCATGAGAGTGCATCAGCTCTCTCTCATAAAATCAATAAATAAAATTTTCTTAAAAAGAAAAGAAATAGGATATGCTGCATGTGACAGTGCAGGTTTCCACAGAATGGAGGTAGGACAGTGAGGGAGGAAGGACTGGTGTTCTCACTCATCACTTAGCTACCTTGTCAACTTTCCTTTGTGCATAAATTTATATATATAGTTATAAGTATGTATATAAGTTTATATATTGCCCTATCTATTTATCTATCTATCTATTTATCTATCTATCTATCATCTATCTATTTATCTATCATCTATCTATCTATCACTATCTATTTATCTATATCTATCTATCTATCTATCTATCTATATCTATCTATATATCTATATCTATATGTATATATATGTATGTATTTTTTTCTTATTCAGTGAGACGAGAGGAGGCAGAGACAGATTCCTGCATGCGCCCTGACCGGAATCCACCCAGCAAGCCCTCTATGGCCAATGTCCTCTTATGTGGAGACGTAGCTCCATTGCTCAGCAACCAAGCTCTTCTTTGTGCCTGAGGGGGAGGACATGGAGGCATCCTAAGCACTCGAGGCCAACTCACTCCAACTGAGCAATGGCTGCAGAAGCGGAAGAGAAAAGGAGAAAGAAAAGCGAGAAGGGGAGAGGGTACAGCAGCAGATGGCGCTTCTTTTGTGTGCACTGACCAGCATTCAAATCTGGGACATCCACACGCTTGGCCAAACAGCTAGGGCGAAATTAATACTTTTTGAAAAAACATCACAAGTCTCATAATGGGTCTGTGGAAACTTCATTATCTTTGTTACTTTTACAGTGGACATAAGTAACTGGTGAACGGTTTATGTGATGAGTGCAGATTCTTTTTTTTTATTTTTTTAAAAATTTTTTATTTATTCATTTTTTTTAGAGAGGAGAGGGAGAGACAGAGAGAGGAGAGACAGAGAGAGAGAGAAGGGGGGTTGAGCTGGAAGCATCAACTCCCATATGTGCCTTGACCAGGCAAGCCCAGGGTTTTGAACCGGCAACCTCAGCATTTCCAGGTCGATGCTTTATCCACTGCGCCACCACAGGTCAGGCTGATGAGTGCAGATTCTACTGATATTCTTAACTCTTGCCTCTTTCTCTTTTGCTCTGACCAACTGCGTCCATTCTGTCCTTCTGTGCTCATCTTTACCTGAGCCTGAGTCACTGCTCTGTCCTCCATAGGAGAGTATACCTTAGGATACTGAAATATCCCCCACAGGGTAGTAATGACCATAAACTTGCAGATAGGACCCTACCCTCAATTGGGTCAACCACTGAGTCTAAGTGCCGTAGTCTACAGAGATGAGCATGGCCCCAAAAGACAGAGAAGAACGTTGTTCCCTGTACTCCCTGAATGAGTACAGGGAATTCTATTCCTTGTCCTCTTTGAACACTGGAAGGTAAATACCCAAGCAGATGGCACACAGAACACACACCAGGTCCTCATCATCACTATCAACATGAAACAAGTGTGGACACTGAGCCCACGAATGCGTGCTGCCAAAAAGGGGCGGGGACAAGAGCATCAAAAAGGCTGGGAGGCCCCGTGGCCCTGGCCCCTGGCCTGCCAGAGGCCCTGCTGCCCTCACTGCCCTGTGGTCACTGAGCCCCACCCATCCCACTATAAGTGCAGGCTGGCTCTGCCCTCCCACCTGACCCTCACCTCCAGGGGCCTCTCAGCCATGAGGACCCTTGCCCTCCTCACTGCCCTGCTCCTCCTGGCCTTCCAGGCCCAGGCTGAGCCCCTGCAGGAGACAGCTAACTAGGTGTCTGCCCAGGACCAGCCTGAGGCCAAGGACCACGACGTGGCCATCTCCTTCACAGAACAGGAAAGCTTCGCTCAAGAGGCTTCAGGTGACACATGCCCACTTGCTACAGGGTCTGATCCCATTTGAGAGCCTGTAAGATGGATGTGGAGTTGGGGCTCACAGTCAGGGGTGGGATGACGGGGAAGAGAAGCAGGCACCATGAGGGGAGAGGAGGATGAGGGTGAGCCAGAGAATGCAACACGTGACCTTTCACCCTAATGCAGCAGGTATTGTCTGTGGCAATAGACAGGTCACTTGTCAGTGTCTGTCCCTGATACTGGCTGTGCCTCTGCTCCCTGAGCCCGTGTCCACTGTGTCTGACCCTCCTTGTCCCTCCAGAGGCCTTGAGGGAAGAACCAGGTGCAAGCGCCGACCCGGTCACTTCTGCAGGGTTAATGAGTCTTATGCTGGGAGATGCACTAGCTTTGGTAACAAATACAGGCTTTGCTGTAGCGATACTTTGTGAACCGAGACCACAGCTCTGTGACGTTCCTCTGAAGACCTGACACAGCGTCTATCTGTGCACCTGCACCTTCTCTTCTCTCTCTCCATAATAAACTTCAAGCATAAACTCACTGTTCAGCTTTATTCCCTCTTTCCATTTATTTTTTATTGATTTTAATTTATTGTGTTTACATAGATTCTAGTGAAGCCCAGAATGCATCACCCCTCCCCCGTTTCCCCCTCAACATCTCCCTTGCCCCCCTCCTCACAGAGTCCTCCCCACTTCTCTTCAGGTTTATCCCATCCTCTCATCCCCTTTTCCTCTGGTCCCTTTGATCCCTCCTCTGTCTTAATTCTGTTCCTCAGTTCACATTGTTTATTGGATTCCTCAAATGAATGAGGTCATATGACATTTTTCTTTCTCTGCTTTGCTTATTTCACTTAACATAATAGTTTCCAGGTCCATCCATGTTGTTACAAAAGGTAAGATTTCCTTCTTTTTCATGGCCCCATAGTATTCCATTGTGTATATGTAGCATGGCTTTTTAATCCACTCATCCACTTACGGACACGTGGGCTCTTTCCAGATCTTCGCTATTGTGAACAATCATGCCATAAACATGAGGGTGCATTTCTTCTTTTGAATCATTGATGTGGTTGTCTTCGGGTATATTCCTAAAAGTGGGATGGCTGAGTCAAAAGGCACTTTGATTTTTAATATTTTGCAGAATCTCCATACTGATATTTTGCATCATTTCCACAGTGGCTGCACCAGTCTGCATTCCCACCAGCAGTGCAGGAGGGTTCCCTTTTCTCCACATTCTCGCCAGCACCTATTATGTGTTGTTTTGTTGATGAGTGAGCGCCACTCTGACTGGTGTGAGGTGATACCTCACTGTGGTCTTAATTTGCATTTTTCTCATGATTAGTGATGTTGAACTTTTTTTTCATCTGCCTATTGTTCATCTGTATGTCTTCTTTGGAGAAGTATCTATTCATTTCCTTTTCCCATTTTTTGATTAGATTATTTATCTTCCTGGTGTTGAGTATACAAGTTCTTTATAAGTTTTGGTTATTAACCCCTTATGAGAAGTATTGTCGAATATGTTCTTTCATTGTGTGTTTTGTATATAGCTGTGCAAAAGCTTTCTAGTTTGATATAGTCTCATTTGTTTATTCTGCCCTTTATTTCACTTGCCCGTGAGGATAAATCAGCAAATACATTGCTGCAAGAGATGTCAGAGAGCTTACTGCTTATGTTTTCTTCTAATATGTTTATGGTTTCATGACTTACATTTAAGTCTTTTATCCATTTTGAGTTTATTTTTGTGAATAGTGATCTAGTTTCATTTCTTGTACGTAGGTGTCTTTTTTTCCCTACACCATTTGTTAAAGAGACTGTCTTTACTCCATTGTATGCTCTTACCTCCTTTGTCAAATATCAATTGTCCATAAAGGTGTGAGTTTATTTCTGGGTTCTCTGTTCTGTTCCATTGATCTATATGCCTGTTCTTATGCCAGTACCAAGCTGTTTTGAGTACAATGGCCTAGTAGTATAACTTGATATCAGGAAGTGTGATACCTCCCACTTTATTCTTGTTTTTCAAGACTGCTGAGGCTATTCGTGTTCTGCTTTGGTTCCATATAAATTTTTGGAATATATGTTTTATATCTTTGAAGTATGTCATTGGTATTTTAATTAGTATTGCATTGAATTTATAAATTGCTTTGGGTAATATAGACATTTTAATGATGTTTACTTTTCTAATTCATGAACACGGTATATGCTTCAATTTGTTTGTACCTTTCTTGATTTATTTTAATCAATGTTTTATAATTTTTGAGTACAAATCTTTAATCTCCTTGGTTCAATTTACTCTTAGGTACTTTATTTATTTATTTTTTGCCATGGTGAAGGGGGTTGATTCTTTAATTTCTCTTTCTGACAGATCATTGTCGGTGTATGAAAATGCCTATGATTTCTGAGTATTAATTTTATATCCTCCCATCTTGCTGAATTCATTTATCAGTTACAGTAGTTTTTTTACTATAATTTTGGGGTTTCCTATGTACAGTATCATATCATGAGCAAATAATGATAGTTTTACCTCTTTTTTTTCCAATTTGGATGCCCCTTAATTCTTCTTCTTGTCTGATTTTTGTGGCTAGGACTTTCAGAACTATGTTGAATAAGAGTGATGAAAGGGGGCACCCCTGCCTTGTTCCTGATTTTAAGAGGATTGCTTTTAACTTTTGTCCATTTAGAATGATGTTGGCTGTGGGTCTGTTATAGATGGCCTTTGTCATGGTATGTTTTCTGTATTCCTACTTTACTGAATTTTTTTTTTTTAAATAATTTTATTTTTTTAATGGGGTGACATCAATAAATCAGGATACATATATTCAAAGATAACAAGACCAGGGTATCTTGTCGTTCAATTATGATGCATACCCGTCACCCAAAGTCAGATTGTCCTCTGTCACCTTCTATCTTGTTTTCTTTGTGCCCCTCCCCCTCCCCCTTTCCCTCTCCCATTCCCCCCTCCCCCCCCCCGTAACCACCACACTCTTATCAATGTCTCTTAGTTTCAATTTTATGTCCCACCTACGTATGGAATAATGCAGTTCCTGTTTTTTTCTGATTTACTTATTTCGCTTCGTATCATGTTATCTAGATCCCACCATTTTGCTGTAAATGTTCCGATGTCATCATTTCTTATGGCTGAGTAGTATTCCATAGTGTATATGTGCCACATCTTCTTTATCCAGTCATCTATTGATGGGCTTTTTGGTTGTTTCCATGTCCTGGCCACTGTGAACAATGCTGCAATAAACATGGGGCTGCATGTGTCTTTACGTATCAATGTTTCTGAGTTTTTGGGGTATATACCCAGTAGAGGGATTGCTGGGTCATAAGGTAGTTCTATTTTCAGTTTTTTGAGGAACCACCATACTTTCTTCCATAATGGTTGTACTACTTTACATTCCCACCAACAGTGTATGAGGGTTCCTTTTTCTCCACAGCCTCTCCAACATTTGCTATTACCTGTCTTGCTAATAATAGCTAATCGAACAGGTGTGAGGTGGTATCTCATTGCTGTTTTGATTTGCATTTCTCTAATAGCTAAAGAAGATGAGCATCTTTTCATATATCTGTTGGCCATTTGTATTTCTTCCTGGGAGAAGTGTCTGTTCATATCCTCTTCCCATTTTTTTATGGGATTGTTTGTTTGTTTGTTGTTGAGTTTTATGAGTTCTTTGTATATTTTGGATATTAGGCCCTTATCTGAGCTGTTGTTTGAAAATATCATTTCCCATTTAGTTGGCTTTCTGTTTATTTTGTTATCAGTTTCTCTTGCTGAGCAAAAACTTCTTAGTCTGATGTAGTCCCATTCATTAATTTTTGCCTTCACTTCTCTTACCATTGGAGTCAAATTCATAAAATGCTCTTTAAAACCCAGGTCCATGAGTTGAGTACCTATGTCTTCTTCTATGTACTTAATTGTTTCAGGTCTTATGTTTAGATCTTTGATCCATTTTGAGTTAATTTTAGTACAGGGGGACAAACTGTAGTCCAGTTTCATTCTTTTGCATGTGGCTTTCCAGTTTTCCCAGCACCATTTATTGAAGAGGCTTTCTTTTCTCCATTGTGTGTTGTTGGCCCCTTTATCAAAAATTATTTGACTATATATATGTGGTTTTATTTCTGGACTTTCTATTCTGTTCCATTGGTCTGAGTGTCTATTTTTCTGCCAATACCATGCTGTTTTGATTGTCGTGGCCCTATAATAGAGTTTGAAGTCAGGTATTGTAATGCCCCCAGCTTCATTCTTTTTCTTTAGGATTGCTTTGGCTATTCGGGGTTTTTTATAGTTCCATATAAATCTGATGATTTTTTGCTCTATTTCTTTAAAAAACGTCATTGGAAGTTTGATGGGAATTGCATTGAATTTGTATATTGCTTTGGGTAATATAGCCATCTTGATTATATTTATTCTTCCTAGCCAAGAACAAGGTACATTCTTCCATCTCATTATATCTTTTTCAATTTCCCTTAACAATGGTTTATAGTTTTCATTATATAAGTCCTTTACATTCTTTGTTATGTTTATTCCTAAGTATTTTATTTTTTTTGTTGCAATCGTGAAGGGGATTATTCTTTTGAGTTCCTTCTCAGTTGTTTCATTGTTGGCATATAGAAAGGCTATTGACTTCTGAATGTTAATTTTGTATCCTGCGACCTTACTGTATTGGCTGATTGTTTCTAGTAGTCTTTTTGTAGATTCTTTGGGGTTTTCGATGTATAGGATCATATCATCTGCAAAAAGTGATACCTTTACTTCTTCTGTTCCGATATGGATGCCTTTTATTTCTTTGTCTTGTCTGATTGCTGTGGCGAGAACCTCTAGTACCACATTAAATAAGAGTGGAGAGAGTGGACAACCCTGTCTTGTTCCTGATTTAAGGGGGAAAGCCTTCAGTTTAGTGCCATTTAATATGATGTTAGCTGATGGTTTATCATATATGGCCTTTATCATGTTGAGATATTTTCCTTCTATACCCATTTTGTTGAGAGTCTTAAACATAAAATTGTGTTGTATTTTATCGAAAGCCTTTTCTGCATCTATTGATAAGATCATGTGGTTTTTGTTCTTTGTTTTGTTGATATGGTGTATTACGTTAACCGTTTTACGTATGTTGAACCATCCTTGAGATTCTGGGATGAATCCCACTTGATCATGATGTATTATTTTTTTAATATGTTGTTGTATTCGATTTGCTAGTATTTTGTTTAGTATTTTAGCATCTGTATTCATTAGAGATATTGGTCTGTAGTTTTCTTTTTTTGTGCCATCCTTGCCTGGTTTTGGTATGAGGGTTATGTTGACCTCATAAAATGTGTTTGGAAGTATTGCTTCTTCTTCAATTTTTTGGAAGACTTTGAGTAGAATAGGAACCAAGTCTTCTTTGAATGTTTGATAAAATTCGCTGGTATAGCCGTCAGGGCCTGAACATTTATTTTTGGGGAGGTTTTTAATGGTTTTTTCTATTTCTTCTCTACTGATAGGTCTGTTTAGGCTTTCTGCTTCTTCTTGACTCAGTCTAGGAAGGTTGTATTGTTCTAGGAATTTATCCATTTCTTCTAGGTTGTTGAATTTAGTGGCATAAAGTTTTTCATAGTATTCTACAATAATTCTTTGTATATCTACGGTGTCCGTGGTGATTTCTCCTCTTTCATTTTGGATTTTGTTTATATGAGTTCTTTCTCTTTTTTCCTTGGTAAGTCTTGCCAAGGGTTTGTCAATTTTGTTGATCTTTTCAAAGAACCAGCTCCTTGTTCTATTAATTTTTTCTATAGTTTTTCTGTTCTCTAATTCATTTATTTCTGCTCTGATTTTTATTATCTCCTTTCTTTGGCTGCTTTTGGGTTGTCTTTGCTCTTCTTTTTCTAGTTCCTTAAGGTGGGAAGTTAAGTGGTTCACTTGGGCTCTCTCTTGTTTGTTTATATATGCCTGAAGTGATATGAACTTCCCTCTTATCACTGCTTTTGCTGCATCCCATAGATTCTGATATGTCGTATTGTCATTTTCATTAGTCTGTATAAATCTTTTGATCTCTGCACTTATTTCTTCTTTGACCCATTCATTTTTTAAAAGTATGTTGTTTAGTTTCCACATTTTTGTGGGATTTTTTTCCTCTTTTTTGCAGTTGAATTCTAGTTTCAAGGCTTTATGATCAGAAAATATGCTTGGTACAACTTCAATTTTTCTGAATTTGCTGATGTTGTTTTTGTGGCCCAACATATGGTCAATTCTTGAGAATGATCCATGTACACTGGAGAAAAATGTATACTCAGTCACTTTGGGATGAAATGTCCTGTAGATGTCTATCATATCCAGGTGCTCTAGTGTTTTGTTTAAGGCCACTATGTCTTTGTTGATTCTCTGTTTGGATGACCGATCTAGAGCCGTCAGCGGTGTATTGAGGTCTCCAAGTATGATTGTATTTTTGTCAGTTTTTGTTTTAAGGTCAATAAGTAGCTGTCTTATATATTTTGGTGCTCCTTGGTTTGGTGCATATATATTAAGAATTGTTATGTCTTTTTGATTCAGTGTCCCCTTAGCCATTATGAAATGGCCATTTTTATCTCTGAGTACTTTTCCTGTCTTGTAGTCAGCATTATCCGATATGAGTATTGCTACACCTGCTTTTTTTTGGATGTTATTTGCTTGGAGTATTGTCTTCCAGCCTTTCACTTTGAATTTGTTTTTATCCTTGTTACTTAGATGAGTTTCCTGTAGGCAGCATATAGTTGGATTTTCTTTTTTAATCCATTCTGCTACTCTGTGCCTTTTTATTGGTGAGTTTAATCCGTTTACATTTAGTGTAATTATTGATACTTGTGAGTTCCCTATTGCCATTTTATATCTTGCTTTCTGTTAGTTTTGTGTCTTGTTTGATCCTTCTCTTTCGTTTTTCTATCTTTTGTTTTCATTTGGTTGTATTCCATACATCTTTCCTCTGTTGCTATCTTTTTTTATCTCATGTGCTTCTGTGGTGGTTTTTTCAATGGTGGTTACCTTTGAGTAATGACAAGGGTCCCTACCCTGTTCATTGTAGCAAACTATTTTGTGAGTACTTTTGCACTCCATCGTCCTTTGCTACTGTTAATCTCCATCTTCTCCCCCTCTTTCTTTTTGTTGTTGTTACAGTTTAAATTTGGTTTTATTGTGTTCTTCTTGGAGCTTTTACTTGTGGCTCTGTTTTTTTTTTTTTCTTTGTATCTGATTGGAGAACCCCCTTTAGTAATTCCTGGAGTGGGGGTTTTCTGATGATAAATTCCCTCATCTTTTCTGTATCTGTGAATGTTTTTATTTCTCCTTCATATTTGAAGGATAGCTTTGATGGGTATAGAATTCGTGGCTGAAAGTTTCTCTCTTTCAGGACTTTAAATATTGGGGTCCACTCTCTTCTAGCTTGTAGAGTTTCTGCTGAGAAATCTGATGATAATCTAATGGGCCTTCCTTTATATGTTGTATTCTTCTTTTCCCTGGCTGCCTTGAGAATTTTTTCTTTGCTGTTGGTTTGTGTCAATTTCATTATGATATGCCTTGGAGTAGGTTTGTTGGGGTTAAGAAAACTCGGTGTTCTGTTTGCTTCTTGAATTTGAGGCTTTAGTTCTTTCCACAGGCTTGGGAAGTTCTCATCTATTATTTGTTTGAGTATGTTCTCCATTCCATTTTCTCTCTCTTCTCCCTCTGATATACCTATTATTCTTATGTTATTCTTTTTGATGGAGTCAGATAATTCTTGTAGGGCTATCTCATTTTTTTAATTTTTGAGTCTCTTTCTTCTTCTCTCTGTTGTGCCTCAAGTTGCTTGTCTTCTATTTCACTAATCCTCTCTTCTATCTGACCTGTTCTATTAGCTAAGCTTGTTACTTCGTTTTTCAGCTCGTGAATTGAGTTTTTCATCTCTGTTTGATTTGTTTTTATAGTTTCAATTTCTTTGGACATATATTCTTTGTGTTCATTGAGTTGTTTTCTGAGCTCCCTAAATTGCCTTTCTGTATTTTCTTGTATATCTCGGAGGATTTTTAGGATTTCTATCTTGAATTCTCTGTCATTTAGCTCCAAGGTTTCCAATATATTAAATTTTTTCTCCATAGATTTTTCCTCATCTAGCTGTGTTACCTCTCTTTCTTTTGTATCCATGATATTCGATTTTCTCTTCCTTAATGGCATCTGAGGGTGGTTTTGTTGATAGTATTAATGAGATTTAATAAAGAATAAAAAGTTAAAAAAAATAAAAAATCAAAAAGAGTTGTTTTTTTTAAAAAAATTAATAATGAAATAAAGAAAAATAAAATAATAATTTTTAAAAAAAGGAAATTATTCCCCCCCTCCTTTTTTCCTCTCCTCTCCCCTTTTTCTTGAGAAAATCTTGTGGTGAACTGTGAATTATAACAAACAATGCCTGTGATGGAGGTCCTGAATTGGGGAAAAGTAATAAAGGGGCAAAAAAAAAAAAAAGAAAAAAAAAAGGAAAAAAAAAAAGGGGGGGCGGTATGGACCCACAAAAAGCAAATAAGGAAAAAATTTGGGTCAAGAATAAAATGATTTGCTTTTAGGTGTTGGTGTTGTCTAAGAGTTATGATGAGAGGAATAAGAGAACAGAAAAATGGGGGGACAAATTAAAAAAATACTATTGTATTTAGTGGAACAAGAACTAGATAAAATGGAGAACCAGGGATGGGAGCACAGCTAGTGAGTTAAAAAGGTGAAGTAAAAACACCCCAAAATGCCACAAACATAAGTTTGAGTCCCAGATAAGATAATTTGTTTGTTATTGAGGTTTGAATGAGAGGAGATGTAAAGGAGAAAGGAAGAAACTAATATAGAGGGAGAAAAGAAAGAGAGAGAGAGAAAAAAAGAGGGAACCAGTAAAAGAAGAAAAAAGAAAGGAGAGAGAGAGAGTTAAGGGTTTTGGAGTGCAACCCTAATAGAGAGAAAGGAAGAGGAGAAAAAAGATAATGGGAGATGTAACACTTATGGGTAGTGTAGTTCAAGGAGAGGAGAGAGTAAGACCGGCAGAGAGTTAATCGGCCAAATTGGAGGAGGAAAAAAAGTATCAAGAATGAAGATAAGAGAAACAAACGAACAAATATAATAAAATGGGATAGGTTATAAAGTCTGCAGATTATTCTTGATTTTGAGAGGTTATCTTCTTGTTTTTTCTTTTCTCTCCCTCTTCCTGGTCGGTGACTCTGTACCCCAGGTTCTGCCCCTTTGGCACGCTCAGGTAGAGGTTTGCAGTTGATAAGTCTCTATGGCAATGTCATGTATTGTGCTTTAGTCTCGTTGGGAGTCAAGGCTCATTAGCTTTCATAGGCTCCGACAGTGAGAGAGTCCGTGTTCCTGGAGCCTTTCTCCTAGTCTTTCCTTCCTCAATTAGTAGCCTGATAATCCAGCTATGGGGTTGCTGCTGCCTCTGCCTGGATAGTAAGAGGCTCAAAGAGCTGGCAACTCCCCACTCTATTTCCACTCAGCACAGGGCTCTGGGTAAGGCTCAGTCAGTCAGAGCTGCTAGCATAATCAGGCGGGCTTTCCGCCCACTCAAAGACCTCTGGCTCTGCCACTCTGTCCGGTAACACAGGCGGGCACCCACTTCCGGGGTGCTTGGAGGAAACTCTCATTCACTATCTGCGCGCGCAGACCAGGATATCCGGCCAGTAGTCTCACGCTCTGAGTGAAACCCCCAACCGCATGGAAATTTGCTGCGCTGGAATTCGCTCTCGCTCCGTCCCCGTGCGCGGCTTTTGCAAGGCGCTGGGGCGGCCCGAGATTCCGCTTTTGCCCACACAAAGGCCCCTGACTCTGCCCCTCTGTGTGATAACACGGGTGCGCCCTGCCGAGGCACTCGGAGGAATCGCTCACTACCTATCTGAGCGCGCACACCAGGATATGAGGCCGGCCGCGTTTCCCTGAGTGAAACCCTCACCAGCACGGAAAATTTCCACTGTTGGAATTAGTTCTCGCTCCCTCCCGTGCGCGGCTTTCCCAGGGCACTGGGGCTGCCCAGAGATTCTGCTTTCGGCCCACAGAAAGGCCTCTGACCCTGCCTCTCTGTGGGGCAACACGGACACCCACTTCTGGGGCTTAGGAAGAGATCTCTCGCCCACTAACTGCACACCAACCAGGAGAACGGGTAAAATGGCTGCCCCGCTTGTCTTTCTTTGTTTGGGTTTGGCGCGAGTGTTAGCTTGTATTGCCCGGCTTGCCACAGGAACAGTTTTTCCTCCGCTAGGATCTCCGTGCCACAGCCTGGTTCGGCCTTTTGTGCGCGGCCTGGATGTATTCACCCCCTTTGCCCGCCTCAGCTTCTATATTCACAGTTACCAGAGAAAGCCGCCCTGTTTAGGTTAGTGAGGAAGGCGGAGCATTTCTTACTCCCTATTTCCTTCAGGATTTGGTTATATATTTAGCCAATTTTTCACTCGACCATACCTTCGGGTGTATTGTGAAGCGTCTGGAGGCTCCAAGTATACGTTTTTCTGTTTCTGGTTGAAGATCTTGTTGAGTTTTGGGGGAGATTTATCGGTATCGCTTCCTACTCCGCCATTACTCTCTACTGAATGTTTTGATCATAAATGGGTGCTGGATTTTATCAAATGCTTTCTCTGCATTTGTTGATATGTCTATGTGGTTTTTTTTCTTCCTTTTGTTTATGTGATGAATCACATTGATTGATTTCTGAATATTGTACCACCCTTGTCTCTCTAGAATAAATCCCTCCTGAACAGGATGTATGATTTTTTTTCACGTGTTGCTGGATCCAGTTTGCTAATATTTTGTTGAGAATTTTAGCATCTAAATTCATCAGGGATATTGGCCTATAATTTTCTTTCTTTGTGTTGTCTTTGCCTGGTTTTGGAATCAGAATTATGCTTGCCTCATTAAAGGATCTTGGAAATCTTCCCTCCTCTTAAATATTTTGAAATAGCTTGAGAAGGATAAGAGTTAGTTCTTTTTTGAATGTTTGGTAGAATCCACCTGTGAAGCCATTTGGCCCAGGGCTTTAGTTTGTTGGTTGATTTTTGATAAGTGTTTCGATTACATTCGTTGTAATTGCTCTGTTTATTTTTTCTGATTCTTGAAGATTGATTTTTGAAAGATTATATGTTTTAAGGAATTTATGCATTTTACCTAGGTTGTTTAATTTTTCGGCATACAGTTCTTCACAGTATTTTCTTACAATCCTTTGTATTTCTTTTGTGTCAGTTGTTATTTCTCCTCTCTCATTTCTAATTTTATTTATTTAAGTCCTCTCTCTTTTTTTGTTTTTTTGGTGAGTCTTATTATAGGTTCATAGATCTTGTTTACCATTTCAAAGAACCAGCTCCCAGTTACATTGATCATCTGTATTTTTTTTTTTAACTCTCTGTCATTTATTTCTGTTCTGATCTTTATTATTTTCTTCCTTCTACTTCCTCTGGGCTTTACTTGCTGTTCTTTTTCTAGGTCTTTTAGATGCAAGGTTAAGTTGATAGTAAGACCTTTTTCTAGCTTCTTGAGGTATGCCTGTATTGTTATGAACTTCCGTCTCAGGACTGCTTTAGCTGTGTTCCATAAAGTTTGAGTTGTTTTATGGTCATATTTATTCATTTCTAGAATTTTTTTGATTTCTTCTTGGGTCTCATTGTTAACCCATTTGTTATTTAATAATATGCTATTTAGTTTCCAAGTATTTGAGTATTTTTCAGATTTTTTGTTGTAGTTAATTTCTATTTTTATTGCATTGTGATCAGAGAAAAATTTATTGAGACCGTTTTTGCCCTAACATGTGGTCTATCCTAGAGAATGTACCATGAGCACTTGAAAAGAATGTATAGTCTACTGATTTAGGGTGAAAGGTTCTGAAGATATCTATTAAATCCAGTTGATCTAGTGTGTCTTTTAAGTCTGCTTTTTCTTTGTTAATTTTCTTTCTTGAGGATCTATCTAGTGATGTCAATGGGATAATGATATCCCCTACTGTTATTGTATTACTGTTGCTCTTGGCCTTTATGTCCATCAAAGTCTGCTTATATATGTATGTGCTGTCATATTAGGTGCATAGATATTTATAATTGTTATATCTTTCTGTTGGATTGCACTCAATAATATCATTCTGTGGTGACCTTCATTATCCCTTACTGTAGCCTTTGTTTTAAAGTCTATTTTGTCAGATAAAAGAATTGCTACCCAGTTTTTTTTTTCATTTCTATTTGCATGAAATATATTTTTTAAAGCTTTTATTTTCAGGTTATGTGAATCTTTTTTTTTTTTTTGAGGTGTGTCTCTTGTAGACAACATATGTATGGGTCCTGTATTCTAATTCACGCGGCTACACTATGTCATTTGATCAGATCATTTAATCCATTTACATTTAATGTTATTTTAAAATGTAGTTGTTTATTGCCATTTTATTCTTTAAATGTAATTACTCTTTTGTTATATTTCCCCCCCCCTCCTGTGTGCTGTTTAGTATAGGCTTTTAAACATTTCTTGCAACATTGGTTTCGTTGTAATAAATTCCTTGAGGGTTTTTTTTGTTTGTTTGTTTGTCTGGGAAGCTTTTTATTTCTCCTTCAATTTTAAACAATAGCCTTGCTGGATAAGGAAATCTTATTTGTAGGCTCTTGTTCTGTATTATTTTGAATATTTCTTGCCATTCCCTTCTGGCCTCAAGTGTTTCTGTTAAGAAGTCAGATGTCGTCTTTATGGGGACTCCTATGTTGGTGATTGACATTTTTTCTTTGCATCTTTTAGTATTTTTTCTTTGTCTCTTAGCTTTGGTTTTTAAATTATGATGTGTCTTGGTGTTGGTTTGTTCTGGTTTCTTTTTAATGGAATTCTGTGTGCTTCTTGTACTTGTGTGACTTTTTCCTGCATTAATTTAGGGAAATTTTCAGCTATGATTTCTTCAAACATGCTCTCTCCCTTGTTCTTTCTCTTCTTCTTCTTCAGGAATAGTTATGATGTGGATGTTGTTTCTCTTTAGGTTGTTACTGAGCTCTCTTAGAGTTTCTTCAGACTTTTTGAGCCACTTTTTATTTTTCTGCTTCACTTCTGTGCTTTCATTTATCTGGTCTTCTAAATCACTGATTCAGTCCTCTGCTTCATCCTCCCTGCTTTGAATTGCTTCTAGTATAGTCTTCATTTCTGATATTGCATTTGTCATTTCTGACTGGTTCTTCTTTAGTATTTCAATGTCCTTTTGGATGCTTGTAATCTCTTTATTTAGGTGCTCATTGTTTCAATCCGTTGTTGCACTAAGATCCTTGAGCATTCTTAAAATCATTATTTTAAACTCTGTATCCAATAGTTTGGTTATTTCCATCTCACTCAGTTCTTTATCTGGGGTTTTTTCTTGTTGATTCATTTGGATTGCATTTCTCTGTCTTTCCATTTTGTCTGTGTAGACACTCTTCATTTGAGTGTGTTGTTTGTGAAGCTAGCTAAGGCTAGGGTTGGTATTGTCTCCCTCCAATTTTTAGTTGTGTTCTTTCTAGGTTTTCTTGGGTTGGCATCAGCTGTTTCTTGTAATCGACAGTGGACTACTTATCTGTTATCTCTCTTCTCTTTGCTGTTTCTGTTGGCATTTTCTATGTCTTAGCTGGGTCAGGTGTGAGGAGCCCTTCTTTAAGCTTCCACTTCCAAGAAAAGGAACACGCAGCAAGCAGGACTATGTGCAAGCCCAGACCTCTGTAGTGGCCATGGAGGGTTTCCGCCTCTGCCTGCTGGTCTGCGTGCTCACAGGGACCACACTGGCCTCCAAAAATGTGCCCTGATGCCTTCATCCTGGCCATGCCCTGTGATTACTCAGCGGTGCGGCGGGCAGAGTAGCTTAGACCTCTGAACACACTATTTGTTTCCCTAACCTGCTGCCTGCCTTTAAGCACCTCTTTGTTCTAACTGGGGCAGTAAAGCTTCCGGTGGGCAGGGTAATTTCTTCCCTTTGCTGGTGATGCTGTTCCCAGGAAAAATGTTCATTTTAGATTTGGGGAGTGACTCAGCCTGGGGGTTAGGGTGTCCATCCTTCAGAGTATCACCCTCTGTGCCTCTGAGTCCACACTCTCCCCTGGCAACTCCAGTCCTCCCAGCGCTCCCCACTCCTGGAGCTCCAGGAAAGTGGCTGTGAGTGAGGCTCTCCATGCAGTACATTTAATACAGAGCCTGGGTCTGAGAGCTCTGCCTCCTTCTCTCAAACAGTATGTAGGCATCTTTCTCAGGCAAATACAGTCTAAAATCTGCTTCCAAGCTCCAGTGTTCTAGGATGGAATTCTGATTTTGCTGATGAGGAACCACAACTCACTGGGCATCCCTCCCCATTGTGAGAGTCCCTCCCAGCCACTGCTCCTCCAGGGAGCGGGACAGCCCTTTCCACATCTCTACCTTTCCTACCAGTCTCAGTGAGGCTTCTTCAGTGGTCCTTGGATATAGAATCCTCTTAGTTAATCCACAGTTGGTCTTTCAAAATGAATGTTCTCAGAATTAAGTTGTAATCCTCTTTGTTTCTGGGAAGTGAGAATTGGAGCATCCACCTACTCTGTGGCCATCTTGTCTTTTCCTCTATTATTCTTGTTAGTGTGATGTATTTGCACAGAAAATTCTGTCCTGCATGGTCAGCTTTAAGTTCACCAGCCTTTTAATCAGATGATGAACCATTTGAGCATCACACAGCAATAACAAAACCAGTAAAAAGTACCACAATGCTTATTTAAGAAAACTTTAACTTTCCATATTCAATTGATTTATTATGAAACTCAAAGTGAAACATTTCTATGGAGTGTACTAAAAGGTGCAATTGGACCCTGGCTGGTTGGCTCAGTGGTAGAGCATTGGCCCAGCGTATGGACATCCTGGGTTCGATGCTCAGTATTGACACACTGGAGATGTGAACATCTGCTTCTTTCCCCCTCTTCTTTTCTCATCTCTCTCTCCCTTTTCCCCTCCCCTAGCCTTGCTCATGTTTAGGACCAGTTGGTCCCAGGCACTAAGCATGGCTGTATGGCTTCACCTCAGGTGCTAAAATTGCTTGGTTGCCAGGCAACTAATAAATGGCCCCAGAAGGACATTGCATCGCCGAATAGGGGGTTTTCCAAGTAGATCCCAGGCGGGTAACATGAGGGAGTCTGTCTTTCTGCCTGCCTGCTTCTCACTTAAGAAAATTAAAAAAAAAAAGGTGCCATTAACCTCAGGAAGAATAGACCCAATGAGAATGGTACTTGTTCTTTAATGTTAAGGCAGGAGAGGACATCCATATGCGGAGATACTTTCTAGGATAAGCAGGTATTTAAGTCACATATGCACGTTCCTAGCTGTATCAACAAATCAAGTGACCTAATGCTTCAGGATGTCACCAACAGAGAAAAGTAAGAACTATACCCAAACCGGAGCAGACTGACCAGCATTGGTCATCTCAAATAATGGCCAGAGAAAAGCAGAATCTTGATCCGGTCAGTATCATAGGTTATATCTTTGACCAGGGAAATGATGGTCCCCCATGAACCCTAAAAAGGTGATTAGTTCATTGTCCATTGAAAGAGTTGATCTCCACTCTTTCTTTAAAGAGATTGAGTCTACTAGTCACAAAAATCTCGTACTGAATCTAATATAATCTAGCAATAAACAGTATGTTTTTAGCCATGCCATGGACAGGCGCTGGGTCCTGAGCTGAGAGGGAGGCTGCAGGGAAGCCACTGAGACAGAGAAGCCTTATTTCCAACGACAAGAGCCACTCTGCCTTTCTCTCCCTGTTACACAGTCGCCACACACGTCTTAGAGCCACAACCTTGGATTCCACGCTGAGACTGTGTTGTACTCCTAGAACCTTCTCTTTGGTCTTTGCACTTTGGCCACATCTACCGTATTGCCACATGTATAAGATGCACCATTTTTTGAAAAATTTGGGGTCTAATAACTGGGTGTGTCTTATACAGTGGTTATGACATAACCAATGCCATAGAAGGAACTGAGGAAGAGGTAATATAGGAAGACTGTGATTCCTCATCAGACGCAGACGAGGACAAGATAGTGGACTGGTGTCTTGACAGTGATGAGGACTTGTATGAATTTTATGATAAATAAAACTTGAGTTCCATAACTTTATGTAATACAATTTATTTTTAAAATTTTGGGCCCCTATATAAAGGTGTGTCTTATATATGGAAACATCTTATACCTGAGGAAATACAGTAATTCCAGAAAATTTTCCTTGTGAATATTTCAAACTAGAAACACTTTAATTTGAAACTAAACCAGCAAGGACCATGTGCCCCTCTCAAACCCCGCTCTAGACACGAGAGCACTGACATACGGAAGATCGGGCTTTACAAATGTTAGTAGGGAAGGGATAAAACTCACAAAAGACCTTAAATTTTAATAGCACATAAAAATGCAAAGTATTTGTGTAAACCAGAGAAAGAGCCAAAGGGAAATGAGAGACCACACAAATGTTTCGCAGCCCTGGGACAATAGTGTCAATTTCCTGAATGTATAAGTAAGCACTACAAACCAAAAGGACTAAATCGGCCAAGGATTACATTTCCCAAAACCGATGCCAAGAAGAAAGGACATTCAGAGAAAATAAACAGAGGCACTTCTTCGGTGTGGACACATGTAGCCCCGTGACTCAGAAAAGACACAAAGCCAAGACTCCATCCGGGTTCAGGTCTTACCTGTCACTCTGGAAAAGATGTCAACCCTCACAGTTCAGGTAGCAGACTGCTTTCTGCCACACCTGGACCCCAGGGTCCTCACCACCAGGGGTTTCAGAAACTCAGGAACAGGTTATTTACAGCTCACAGCAATCAGCATGCAGGCAGCACCAGAGGTGGGGGACATGCCTCAACTGGGGTCTCAGGACGGGCATCTCCCATTGCCTGGCTACGCCGTCCACATGCAGTAACTGTCCTTCCCATGGGCAGAACAGAGAGGCCCCAAGTCCAGCTGCTCCTGTCCTCCAAGTAGAAATAAAGGAAAACAATATAAAACAATAATACAAAAGAAGTATAAACCGTGACCGTAATTCATTTTATTATTTAATAATGGGTCTGCGTCAGATGTTACATTTGATTGGTCAAGACTCTTTGGTCAGAACTCTGTTTATGGTCACTCTTACCTGCAAGAGGGTCATGGACATCTGGTGTATTTTTAACAAAGCACATGTCTGCTTGAAGCCCAGGCATAGAAAAATAAACAAAAAAATTGGGGGATCACAGGGCTTTATGAACAACTCCCACAGTTAGAGAGCAGCAGTTGGGCTCATATGTTTTAGTGAGCAATGTCGACAGGGCCTATGCAGAGGATGAAACATTAACGTCTCTTAAATGTATAGGACGTGTTACTTTGAGCCTACATGCTACTATGGACATTACTCTAGAAGACAGTCACAAATAAACAGGAGGATTCTCACTTACATTATGCTTGCAACTGAAAATAGTTATGAATAACCAAACTGTCAGAATTTAGTGATGAATGAGAGACTGCTAAGAGGTGATGTATAAACAGTAGGATGGTATAACCATTCACACAGTGTTTGTGCTGCTGGAATAGTGTTTGAGGTAAAGCCTGGGGTGAGGAAGGACAGTCAGAACACGGGGACCCTGGTGGCCCCTGCAGAGCAGGTGGAGGGCTGGCGCAGGGAGGGGGACCGATAGTCTCACTCATCACTCAGCTCCCTTTGAATTTTCTTTTTTTGTCAAAGAATTACTTTTTTACTTTAAAACATCAAAACTATCACAGGCAGTTTGCAGAAACTTCATTGTATCACCTACTTCTAAAAAAGAACACAAGTCATTGGAGAGCAGTTTATATGATATGTTTAAATCCTACAGACATCAGGAAATAAACCTCTCTTCTAGCTTAACTCTGACCAACTCCTTTCCTCATGTCCCTCTGTGCTCTCTTCACAGAGTCTGAGTCACTGTCCCCTCCACTTCAGGAGATCACCCAGCCAGGACCAGCAACCCGCCCCCACAGTCCTTGAACCTGGAGAACAAACCCCATACTCCAACGGGGGATGGTCTGGTCCCAGGGTCGGGGCCTCCAGAGATGAGCAGGGCCCACATCAGACACAGAAGAATGTTGTTCCCTGTACTCACTGACTGAGAGCTCTAGTCCTTGTCCTCTTTGAACACTAGAAGGTAAATACCCAAGCAGATGGCACACAGAACACACAGCAGGTCCTCATCATCAATATCAATATGAAACAAATGTGGGCACTGAGACCATGGACATGTGCTGCTATGAAGGGGCAGGGACAGGAGCAAAAAAGAGGCTGGGAGCCTGGTGGCCCTAGACCCAGGCCAGCCAGAGGCCCCACAGGTTAGTCCCTGAGCCCCACCTACCACACTACAAATGCATGCTGGCTCTTCCTCCCCACCACTCACGTTTGCCTTCCCATTTAACCCGCACCTCCAAGAGACTCTCAGCCATGAGGACCCTCGCCCTCCTTGCTGCCCTGCTCCTCCTGGCCTTCCAGGTCCAGGCTGAACTTCTGCGAGAGACAGCTGACCAGGTGCCCGCCCAGGACTAGCCTGAGGCCTAGATCCAAGACGTGGCCATCTCCTTCTTTGGTTTGGAACATGTTGCTGGAGAAGCTTCAGGTGACACCTGCCTACGTGCTACAGGGTCTGACCCCATCAGAGGGCCTGTCAGAGGGGCGTGGAGTCCAGGCTCACAATTAGGGGTGGGATGAGGAGGGAGGGAAGCAGGCAGCACGAGGGGAGAGGAGTACGTGGACAGGGCACAGAAGGAGCCTGGAGGTGATGTACTTGGGTCAGAGATGTCATGGACTGCACGACCAACGCATAGTCACCCTGGGTCCTTGTTATTTACACAGACACATGGCCTTTCACCCTAAGCAGGCAGGTGTGGTCTCCCATAGTAGACACGTCGCCACTGAGTAGATGTCCCTGATACTGGCTGTGCCTCTCTGCCCTTTGCCAGTCCCCTCCCTGCCTGACCCTTGTCTTCCCTCAGCAGCCTTTTCGAGAGTCATCCAATGCTCGTGCAGAAATGGCTCATGTGAAAGAAATGAGTGTCTCTCTGGGAGGTGTTGGAGAAATTTCCGTCCATACAATCATTGCTGTCTTGAGCGTTCTGTGACATTCCATTGAGGAACCAAGAGTGCAATTTCATTTGTGTACCTGTCCCTTCTCTCCTTTTTATCTCTGGAATAATCTTGAAGATTTAAATTAGTATTTCTTTCTTTTTTTGTGTGTGTGTGCTCCATTTTTCTTATGTGTGTTTTTAACTCCTACAGATAATTCTGTTCTGAATGGTCTACATTAAGTTATCTAGCTTTGCCATTTCAATAGTGAACAATTTGAGCATATACATGGCAATAACAAAAACAGCAAAACTGAACATATTTAGAACAACCTTAAGAGAAAAATTTAATCCATTCATAATAAAACTCAAAGGTGAAAGGTGTCTGGAGTATACAAAAATTTGTTTTTGACTTCAGAAAACCTAGTTCTAATGAACTGTGTTACATTTTCTTTAATTTTAAGATGTGAGAGGGCATTGATTTATATATTATCTCAGGATAAGTAGGTGTTTATTCACATATGTGTATGCCTAGCTATATCAACAAGATCAAGTAATCTAATGCTTCAGGGTGCTACCAACAGAAAAAAGTAAGAACTACACCCAAAAAACAGTATATTAACCAGCATCTGTCATCCCAAACAATGATAATGAGACAATCAGTATAGAGGGTCATGCCCGAAGACCAGCAAAATAAATAGTTCCCCTTGGATGCAATGGTTAAATTCATCCAATGAGCACTGTAAGAGTTGATCTTAATTCTCTCATGCCTTGACCAGCTCTATCAATTTCCACGAGACTGTTAGCTTCCACCTCCAGGACTCAAAATCAGGGTGCCACCCACAGAGAAAAGTAAGAACTACACCAAAACTGGAGCATAATGGCCAGCATCGGTGGTCTCAAATAATGAACTGAGAAAGGGGAGTCCCAGAGCCACTGGTAAAGCTCAGATGTCCAGTGACCTTGAACTCAATGGTCCTCATTTGGATCACAAATGGTAAATGAGTCAATGTTAAAAGAATCAATTGGTCTCAACATTCTCTATCTCTGTTTAAAGAGATTCAATCTACTAGTTAACAATAATCCCATCCTGAATCTAATATGATGTTGCAAGAAACAATATGTTTTTAGCAATGCCATGGACAGGCACTTGTTTCTCAGCTGAGAGGGAGGCTGGAGGGAAGCCACTGAGACAGAGAAGCCTTATTTCCAGACGACAAGCACCTTTCTGCCCCCTCTCTCTGTTCCAAGGTGGCCACACACATCCTAAAGCCAGGACCTTGGATTCCACCCTGAGGCTGTGTTGTGCTCATAGAACCTTCTATGTGCTCGTTGCCCTGTGGCCACTTCTACTTCAGGTGACCTTTCCCTGCAAACAGTCAAATGAGAAACACTTACTCTGAACCTTTACCATCAGTCAGCATGCGCCCCTCTCAGCCTCTTTTCTCCTTCCCGCACAGGACACGAGAGCACTGACACTCACGTGTGGGAGACCATGTGACCGTGGCTCTACATACAGACTGTGATGGCAAAGAGAAAAACATAAATTTACCAATACTTTGAAAAACATCAAAAGATTGTAAATTTTCCATAGGAAAGAGAAAACGCAGAGGGGAAATGACACACTGTGAAATGGTTTGCGGTACTTGGGGCAAAGAGGACATTTCCCGAATTGAATCTGAACAACCTACTGAAATAAATGGGCCAACTATTTCATTTTTGAAAACTAATTTCAAACAGACAGGACCTTCGGAGAAAATAAACACAGGCACTTCCTGGACATGGAAACTTGTTGTCCCTGCTGACTCGTGACAGAAACAAAGCCCGGACCCCATTGGGGTGGGAGTTCTTTCGGATCACATTGGAAAAGATCCCAAACCTCACAGTCCAGGTGCAGACTGCTCTCAGCCACACCAGGGCCCCGGGACCCCAGCGACCAGGGCCGGCAGAAAGTAAGCAGTGTTTTTCCCGAGTCACAGCAATCTGCATGTGGGAAGGATAGGATGTGGGTGTCATATCTCAACTTGGACTCAGATGGACATCTCACATCTTCCTGTTCCACCATCCATATCCGGTAACTGTCCTCTTCCTGATCAGAACAGAGCTGCACAAGTCGAGGTCCTTTTGTACATCAAGTAAAGATAAGGATCAAAATATTAACAATAGCATTGTACAACTACACTCAGTTAAAACTCTATTTTATTGTATAAAAATAATAAAATTCTCTCTGAGTGGTGGTGGCACAGTGGATACAGCATTGACCTGGAACACTGAGGTCCCACGTTTGAAAACTCAAGTTCACCAGTTTGAGTGCTGACTCACCAGCTTCAGAATGGGGTCAACAGCTTAGCTGAACTCATAGAAGTGATCAGAAGATCGCTGGCTTGAGCCCTAAGTGGCTGGCTAGAGCTGAAGGTCACTGGTTTGAGTCCAAGCTTGCAGGATTGAACAAGGGTTCACTGGCTTAGATGGAGCCCCCGCTCAATGCACATATGAAAGAAATCAATGAACAATGGAAATGCTGCAACAAGTTGATGCTTCTCATCTCTCCTCTCTCTCTCTCTCTCTCTCTCTCTCTCTCTCTCTCTCTCACTATAAACAAAGAAACAAACAAAGAAAGAAATAAAATCGCTTTTATAACTTTAACTCACAGAGTTATACTTTATTGGTCAGAACTCTGTCTATTGGTCTCCCTAAGCTGAAAAAAGCCTGGGACACGCTGACCAGATCTTGAGCCAGTAGAAGGAATGAAGACATTGGGGAGTCACGGGGTCATTGGCAAAAAGAAAAGATAACTATGGGGAAGCACAGGGTCTTTTACGCCTGTTTATTGCAGGGGCAGAATTTGGCTCCCTTCCCCTTCGTTCTCTTTCCTTTTTTTTATTTCTATCTATAAAAGAAAATAAAACACCCAGGAAATCAAGCCCTGGCCAGATGCTCAATTGCTTGGAGTGCCAACCTGGAGTTCAAGGGAGGGCAGTTTGATTCCCCAGTAAGGACACATACAAGAGGACGACATGGTTTCTATTTCTTCTAACAGCTTGGAGGGAAGGAAGGAAGGAAGGAAGGAAGGAAGGAAGGAAGGAAGGAAGGAAGGAAGGAAGGAAGGAAGGGAGAGAGAGAAAGAGAGAGAGAGAGAGAGAGAGAGAGAGAGAGAAAGAAAAAAAGAAAGAAAGTGTTTAAAGTGACCAGCGAGTTCCAGAAAGACACTATAATTACAGAAGAATTTAAAAGGAATGTTATTTTAAGCCAGCCGCTTCAGGGCTAGGCATGCCTAAATCCTGTGGATTTGAACACTTAGGGTCTAGGGTCTAAAAGGCAAAAACCACAAGTGTCAGTTTATGGAAGCAGAGCCGGCTGTTAGCTTATCAGTAAGTCTCTACTGCACAGTTTCTGACATGTTAAAGTGTCTTTGCTGATAGTACAACTTGCAGTTTACTTAGTTTGCAAATTTGCACTTACAAAAATTTCAAAATGGGGATTATAGGAAGTATATAAAATGGCATTGCTCATGCTAACAGTTTTACAGTTTCTTGGCACCCTGTTACATTTTTCATTGGTTTTATTTAAGTTTTAATCCAATCTTTGATTTATCTTTTTATTACCCTGTAGTTTAAGGGTATAGTGACTTCTGAGTGTCATAAATTTGGTAGAGTTTACCTTTCCTCAAATGGCCTACAACTTGCACAAACCTTCTGCAACTTACATAACCTTTAACTTTTATAAACTTTTAAAATCTATTTAGAAAGAACTAGCTTTCATAACAACTTACTTTCTTCATTTTTCTTCTAAAGTATATCTCTATACTTTCTATCATTCATGATTAAAAGTATACTATCCCTTTATAATTAATCAGAACTCATCATTTCAAAAATTTTAATCTTTAGTGACAACCAAGCTGGCAACAAGTAATTTTGTTAAAATATACTTCTTTTGGGAGGTGTCCTTCCTCTCAGTAGCTAATATATATAGGTTACTTTATAGGGGTAGCTATAAGCATAACATATATTTTTTATTTACCTTGTAGCTTTCTTTCTAGGAAAGACTCTTATATTTCCCTTCTGTATGACCTACAGCCGCACACGTATCAGACCTTAAGATGACCTTCTCTGGCCTTTCTCTGATTTTAGTTTACCTTCCTTGCAAAGTTCAATTATAAGGATTCCCATGGTGAAGTTCCTTGGGCTTCTGATGTGCATAGACCTGCCAGCTGCTGGTTTGTGGCTGGAGCAGGGCATGTCGTCCTTCACAGTGTATACACTTACAGGGCTTGGTGGGATCCATTTGCACCATCACCGCGGGGGTATGTAAGGGATCTTATGGAGAAGGGGTGTTGCCCTGCCTAATACAATTATATATGGCATGAATTTGGAGTGTATTTTGAGTTTAAAAGTAATGGGGGGGGAAGTAAGCCAGTACACTTTTCACCAGTTTTTAGAACGAATTTGGTCAGGACTCTTTCAGTGTTTGGTGTAATTTTCCTGAACTCTGTGGCCTGTGAGCACAATGTAATTTCTAGTTAATATTGAGTGCTTCTTTTACTAGGTGTGAGAACTAAGATATAAATGGTGTTCCATCAATAGACTTAATATTAATGATTAATTTCATACCAACTGTTACTGGTTTCTCATTTCAAGTAGTGAAATCTTCTGTCCATCCTGAGAAGGTGTCAATAAAAACTAAGAGGTACTTTTATTCCTGTGATGGTGGCTTTACTTTAGTAAAATCTATTTCTAAATGTTCACCTGGGAAAGTTCCTCTTTCCCTACTTCTTAATTTCCCTACTTTGCTTAGTATTTACTTGGGCACAGACTGAACACTTGAATACTATGCATTCAGCAATAGATTATAAGCCTGGCAAATAATATATTTTTTGAAATAATTCTGTTAGTGAACTGATACCTACTTTTTTCTTGAGTTTTGTAAACGGGTTGTTAAAATGGCACTTTCTAATCAGGGTTCCCTTTAAGATGGGTGCCTGGACAGCCCTCAATGTGGAAACCACAAGTTTAATTTCCTCATTCTTTTTAACGTTCATCTGCGCAACTGCACAGATTGCTGGAATATTGAAGACGTACTAGTTCCATAGAAAGCATCTGAAGAGCAATTGCTCCTCTTTGATGACATTTCTATTTACCATATTGATGTTAATGATTATCTAGATATCATGGCAATCATTTAAAAAAATTCCTCAAACTATGCAATCCCTGGAAGTGTTTAAAGAGCTAAAATTATTGTCAGAAATATTGTCGGAAAGGTGTTTTTCAAAGATGTACATAATGTATTCAGAGGAGAGAAGTCACCTCACTGTTCCTAGTATATCAATCACAATGACTGTTAGTCTACTCAGCCTGCCTCTCAAGAAATGTGATCTTACTGATACATGAAATAGATGGTTGAGGATAAATCACACATCCACTGATGCTTGAATAATAGTGAAGAGAATTGTAAGTGAGGCTGGCAACCAAGAAGCAATATGGGGCCCTGGCCAATGTGCTCAGTGGTAGAGCATCCACCCAGCATGTGGTTGTCCCAGTTTCGACACCCAGTCAGGGCACGAGGAAAAGTCCCAATCTGCTTCTCCACTCCTCCCCATCTCTCTCCTCTCTCTTTATCTCTCTCTCTCTCTCTCTCTCTCTCTCTCTCTCTCTATCTCTATACATATTCCTTTTAATATAACATAAATGATATCAACTACAGATATATATGAATATCACATCCTCATATATCTATATCAATATATATGATTCACATATATAATGAGTCATTACCTTTATCTTGCCTTCTTATGGGAAATTAGGAGCCTCCGGGCTTCCAGGGGAAACTGGTTGTGGAGGAGGAGGAATCAGAAGCCGGGTCTCCTACCTCCTGGTGGAGGATGCTGTCTGTCACAACACGGTGCCTTTTCAAGCCGTGAACTCCGACAGAAACATGTCCCATTCTCAGTTCCATTGTGGCTGCCTGTCCTTCTCCTCCTCACTCTCTGTAGACCCTCCCTGCGCCCACGGTGCTGTCAGAGTTGCTGGTGCCAACCTCCCTGACCTGTCACCTTCTGTGTGGCTTGTCTCACTCGTGCTCACCAGAGTCGTGGCTGCAGCACTTGAGACAGGTCACAATTTCTGAGCCAGCTCTCACTGCGTGGGTTGCGGGAGGCGCCGTGTGCAGGGGGCAGAATGCTCAGCCCCACACCCACTGTCTCCCTGGTGCCACGTGCTTGGGAGGTGCTGCCCTCTGACAAAGAAGAGGGCACTCACTCTCAGGAAGCTTTGACGACACACCCGTGAGGAATACGTGTCACCTGTGGTCCCTCCACGTCGCAGGCTCTGTCTGAGGTAAAGTTTCTTCTTCTGCAAAGGACAGGACACTGTCCTGCAGAGGTCAAGCACCTTTTTGGGGAAAAGGGCCAGTAATTAATATTTTAATATTTGTGTGCCACAAGTTCTCTGTCAAGATAAGTCACTTCAGCTGCAAATAACATGGGGACAAAGGGACCTGCTCGTCCTCCTATAAAATCAATAGTTATGGACAATCATATTCAAATTTCAGATCTTTCTCATAAATCATCCTTTATTTTTCTTTCTTTCGTTGTCCTTTTTTTTTTTTTTTAATTTGTCTATGTTTAAAAAATGTGAAACCCATTCTATCCTCGGAGGTCCCACCAAAGCAGGTGCTGGGCTGATTTTGTTCTGGGGACAGTAACTGGCAGAGTCTGCTGTGCAAGATGGACATGGGCAGCATGGGTTACACTTGCCTTTATTCCTTGTTTCTTTTTTCTTTTCCCTCCACACTTTCCTGTACAGGAAATTAAAAAATAAAGAGAAAGCTGGAATGTAAAACTATGGGAGGCGCCTGCAGGCACCAGAGAACCCACGGGTGCTCCGTCCTGCCCGTGGACTGCAGGAGTCGGTACAGACGCTGCTGCCAATTCTAGGTGCAGCTGAGGTTTCGTCCATAGTGAGGGACACGTGAAACTGCTGACGTCTGTAGAATAAACAAGTTGCCACCACTCACACGGGTCCTGTGTCTGGTCCTTCCCAGGGTGTGACCTAGTGACTGGTCACTGAACTGGGGGTAGTGGCGGACATTTTAGTCCTGAGTCTGCTCATACCGCTAAGCAGCTGCCTGACACCCAGCCAGGTGTCTACTTTCCTGGGCCTCAGTGTCTGCACCTGCCATGTCTGAAACTGCTGTTCTCTGAGCCACCTAGAACCTGTCTGCCCATGTCAATAAACCGATGGCCTGAGGAGAAGAGCTTTGAGAGGTCCTGTGTGTGTGTGTGTGTGTGTGTGTGTGTGTGTTGTGTGTGTGTTTGTGGATTATTTATTGAAAAGTCACTGAGAGTTTGTTCTTGTTTTCATGTCCATGAGGGCTCTCGTGTCCCTGAGGGCTCTAAGTTTATTACTGAACCACCAGGGAAACTAGTTAGTTCGGGGCCACGAGGAGCAGGAAGATTTCAGCTGTTACTCAGACATCAAACTACAGAACCAGAACTTGGGGATTACAGAACCCAGCCCACTGTTTCACAGAGAGCCAAGACTCACAGACATGGGGATTACTTCTTCTCTCCTGAGGCATCTTCCCAAATAGCCCGAGTCCTGACAGTCACTGCCTTAGAATCCACGTTATAATTTCCAGCACAGACGAGATTTGAACGGCAAAGCAAAGGCCTGCTGACTGGACGATGAGAAAGGTGTCTCAGCAGTAAAGGAGTAGCCCCCAGTTTGAAATAGTCAGGGTACAGGTTCTTAGTCATCTTTCTGCTGAGTGACTTTCTTCTTCTAACAGATCAAACTCCCATACACTGCTGCTAGGAATGCAAGATGCTAAGTCTGCTTTGGAAGAGAGTTGGGTGAGTTGAACCTATGCTTGTAAAAGTGACACACATGCTTACCAAACGATTCACTAACCCCACTCCTGGGCATTCAATCTAGCAGAGTAAAAATGTATCGTATGTGTACATGAAAACCTGTATGAAAATGTTTATAGCAAATTTACTCATAATTGCCCCTCAAAATGGAAACAGTACAGATGTCTTTCAATTAGCAAATTAACGATGGTACTATTATTCTATTGTATTATTCTATCATATAATAGAATACTATACAGCAATAAAAATGAATGAATTATTGATTCATGCGATAACTCTTAAACCCACAAGGCTTGGCTTTTAGTTTAGGTAAATTTTTAAAAATTTCAACTTGATGTGGATTTAAAAATAGGATGCCAGCTGTGACAAATAAAATTGGGTATGATTAATACTATGACCACCCTAAAGGTGGTGGGGAAAAAAGAACTGACATAAGTAACTTTGAAAACTTGTTATATATTTTCAAGTAAATGGACCTAGGGATCTCTGAAGAACTGACGGACTTCTGGGAAAGTGGAGGGAAAAGCAAGATGAGTCTGGTCTGGAGCATCTTCTAAAGCCATAAAGTAAGAAAGCAGTCTCCCAAAATGCACCTTACTGTGTTAAATTTCACAACAGAAACCTGAACGAGCCCCTAATAACCAAAGTTGAAACACATTTTTACATAAGAGGAGGGGATAGAGTAAGGCAGACTCTGACATGTGCCCCAAAATGATCCACTTAGTGACAACATCTGGGGACAATGCTTAGTTCTTGAGCTATTTCTAGTGCCTGAGGCCAATGCTCAAACCAACAGAGCCATCCTCAGTGCAGGAGCCAGCCCTTGAATCAGTTGAGCCACTGACTGCAGGAGGGGAAAAGGGAGAGAAGATGGAGTGGCTGGGAGGAGGAAGCAGAAAATTTCCAGTCACTTCTGTACCTTGACTTGGAAACAAAACCCAGGACATCCATATGCTGGGCCAATGCTCTATCCACTGAGCCACCAGCCAGGACCAAAACACTTTTATAAAAACAAAAAAAGTATGAAAGTCTAACCCAGAAATAAAAGAAAGAGCCATGTGTCTGGATTGAGATGAGTAATGGAGAGGGATGACTTTCCTTACGGCAGTGAGCAGACACAGACGTGATGGGGAAAAACTAAACCAACATCAGAACAGCATACTCAGAATTTCAGGCATAATCTGCCATTTTTTTAAAGCAGAAATAAAATATTTGCATAATCTCAAAATATCTCCAAATTACTTAGTGATTTTCAAAAGAAACTATAGCTTTGTAGAGCAGAATTCTAGCAGGAACTACCTCAGCCAAGTGATGGCCATCTTGAAAAGTATTTTGCTAAGATGCCATAAAGTAGTAAAAGGCTCTAAAACAGAGGTCTCCAACTTTTTACACAGGGGGTCAGTTCACTGTCCCTCAGACTGTTTTGAGGGCCACCACATACAGTGCTCCTCTCACTGACCACCAATGAAAGAGGTGCCCCTTCTGGAAGTGCGGCGGGAGCCGGATAAATGGCCTCAGGGGCCCACGGGCTGTAGTTTGGGGTCGCCTGCTCTAAAATGTTCGGGGCAAGTGGAAGAGACTGAGCACACTGAAAGCTCCCCTAGTGGCCAACGCTGGAATAATTTGTGCAAGAAAGACATAGTATTGGATGATTCGTGAAAGTATAAAATATCTGTAAGTCTACAGTGATAATTCATGAAGGATTCAACAAATAGCAGAAGAAAAACCTCCTCTAAATAATGTCCACAGATGCTCCCCCTTCAAGACCCTCTTGGACCATCCATGGCTGTCCTGGCCGAACAGAGTTGGGGAAACAGACAACTGCTCTGTTGGCCACAACCGGAGGTCTTAATGCTTGTCATGGTGGAGTTTATGTTACTGAGACATTAGGTCCAACATTTACTATGCTAGACGGCTGATATAAATCCAAATTAGATTTATAGCTTTATCAAGTCTGATGTCAAACACACAGAGATTATCAAGGAGGAGTGGGACATGAAGCTGGAATGGGGACACTTGGGTAAATTTTGATAGCACATACATCATAGACATTACAAAGAAACCATGAGTCCGCATGACCAATGCAGAGTCGCTTAGAGTCCCTGTGATTTACACAAACTCACGTAAACTGGCAGGTCTGGTCTATGGTGAGTAGACATGTTCCTCTCACAAGATCTCCATGAGGTCAGAGGTACCTCTCCTCCCTGTGCCCGTCCCCAGTGTCCCTGATCCCCCTCTTCCCTCCACAGGTGTTCAGAGAATAAACATATGCACCTGTCGACATGGACACATCTGAAATGTTCTTGAGCATCATTCTGGAGCTGTAGGATCAATGACCGTCTGTACAAGCTTCACTGTCACTGAGCTTGTGGACCGATACCCAGAGCACTGAAGACCTAAGGAAGTGTTTAGTCTTTCTACCTGCAATTTCTGTTAATTCTGTCTCCATAGGAACCTTCACTCTAAGCTGCAAGAAAGTCTGAGACATCAAGTATTGCTTTAACAAAGCACATGACCTCCAGATTGCTTCCAAGAAAAACTGGGGAATCATGGCAGCTTTTAAAAACCTCTTCTTGTGCGTGGGCAGCTATTGGGCTCATATATTTTGGTGAGTGATGCTGAGATGACCTCTGCAGAGAACAATAAATCAATGTCTGTTCAATGTATGAGACATGTTCTTGAACATGGCCATCTAATTATAGACATTTATCTAAAAATCAGTCAGATATGAGCAAGATGATGTGTGTAAAAGGATACTCACTGCAGTTATGCTTGTAACTGCAAATGTTTAGAAATAACCAAACTGTCAGAAATTAATGATCAATGGGAGACTGCTAAAAGGTGACGTATAAACGCTGGGATGGGATAACGCCGTTCACACAGGGACGCTGTCCTGTGTGCACTGCTGGAAGAGAGTTTACGGTAAAGCCTGAGGTGAGGAAGGACACTCAGAACACGGGGACCCTGGTGGCCCCTGCAGAACGGGTGGAGGGCTGGCGCAGGGAGGGGGACCGGTAGTCTCTCTCATCACTCAGGTCACTTTGAATTTTCTCCTGTGTGCATTAATTCATTTTTTTTAAATTGAGAAATATGAGAAATTTCGGAAGGACGTTACAGGAACATCTTTGTGCTTTTTGTTTTCCAAGAGGACACAAGTCATTGGAAAGCAGTTTCTGTGGTATGTTTACAGCCTACTGACTTCCGGTAATGAACCTGTCTTTCAGCTTAATACTGACAGCTCCTTCCCTCGTGTCCCTCTGGGATCACTGCACCTGAGCACCTTTGCTGCCACCGCGTAATCTATCCACCCTGTACCTGAAAACTTCCCTCAAAGGATACTGATGCCCTTGAACCTACAAGGAGAGCCCTCCACTCCACGAGGGCAAAACTTTGTTCCCAGAGATGAGCATGGTCCAACATCAAACACAGAGAATACTGTTCCCTGTTCTAACTGACTGAGAACTCTAGTCCTTGTCCTCTTTCAACACTAGAAATAAATATTCAAGCATTGGCACAGAGAACACACACCAGGTCCTCATCATCACTATTAACATGAAAAAGTGTGGATACTGAGTCCACGGACACGTGCTGCCAGAAAGAGGCAAAGACAGGAGTATCAAAGGGGCTGAAAGGCCCAATGGCCCAAACTGCAGTCCAGCCAGAGGTCCCGCTGCCCTCACTGCGCTGTGGTCGCTGAGCCCCGCCCACCCCACTATAAGTGCAGGCTGGCTCTGCCCTCCCCACCACTGACTCTGCCCTCCTATCCTACCCGCAGCTCCAGGGGACTCTCAGCCAAGAGGACCCTCGCCCTCAGCCTTCCAGTCCAGGCTGAGCCCCTGCAGGAGACAGCTGACCAGGTGCCTGCCCAGGACCAGCCTGAGCCCGAGGACCAGGACGTGGCCATCTCCTTCACAGAAGAGGAAATCGCTCTAGAAGCTTCAGGTGACACCTGCCCACGTGCTACAGGGTCTGACCCCATCAGAGGGCCTGTCAGAGGGGCGTGGAATCCAGGCTCCCAGTTGGGGGTGGGATGAGGGGGAGAGAAGCAGGCACCACGAGGGGAGAGGAGGATGAGGGCGGGGCAGAGAATGAGCACGGACGTGATGGACTCGGGTCAGAGACGGTCATGGGTCTGTGTGACCAACGCAGAGTCAGCCAGTGCTTGTGATTTACACAGTTATGTGACCTGTCACCCCTAACTCAGCAGTTATGGTCTCCCATGGTACACACATCTCCTCTGAGTAGATGTCCCTGATACTGGCTGTGCCTCTGCTCCCTGTGCCTGTCCCCTTCCTGCCTGACCCTCCTCTTCCCTCCATAGCCCTTTGGAGAGTGACCGTCTGCACGTGCAGAAATGGCAGATGCAATAGAGATGAGCGTCTCTCTGGGAGCTGTAGGAAGAATGGGCGGCTATACAATCTTTGCTGTCGTTGAGCCTTGTGGACCGAGACCCAGAGCACTGTGACATTCCACTGAGGACCCGAGAGTGCATTTAGTCTGTGTACCTGTCCTTTTTCTCCTTTCTCTCTCCAGAATAAACTACAAGCACTACACTCACTGGCTGTCTTTTATTGTTTTCATTTCACTATTTTTACGTGTGTGGTCACCCGGACAGAGATATCTGCCCTCAATGGTCTACGTTAAGTCAACCGGCCTTTGCATCCCCATGATGCACAATTTGAATTCACACAGAAATAACTAAACATGAAAAAAAGAAATATATTTGCTAATGAAAGCAATGGTAACCTATACAATTTAATCCATTCGTAATGAAACTGAAAATTCAGCAGTTTCTATGTGTTGTCTTAGAAGGTGTTGCTGATCCCAGGAAAGGTGGATCCAATTCGCGTGTTTCTTACTCTTTAAGATGTGAGAAGGCATTGATATGTGTAGATATTTTCTAGGATAAGCTGGTGTTTCAGTTACATACATTTTCCTAGCTGTATTAACAAGATCAAGTGACCTACTGCTTCAGGGTGCCACCAATAGAGAAAAGTAAGAACGACATCAGAACCAGAGCAGACTGACCAGCACTGGTCATCTCAAATAACAGCCGGAGGGCAGGGGAGTCCCGATCTGGTCAGTGTCACTGGTCCTGGTTACTCAGACTTACCCTTCGGGCTCCCAGAGGGAGGGTAGTCCACTGTCCAATGCAACAGCTGGTCTCAACTCTCTTTATGGCCCGCTCTCTCTTAAAGGGTATGACATACAAGTTAAAACAAACCTGTTACTACTTTTAATAAATGCCAGCAAGAAATGAATATTTCAGTTTTGCCAATGACAGGCCCTTAACTCCAAACTGAAAGGTATCTGAGATGCAGAGAAGACTTGTTTGCAGAAGACAAGCACCTCTCTGAACCCCTCCCCCTGTTCCAAGGTCGCCACACATTGTTATAGCCAGGACCTTGGATTCTACCCTGAGGCTGTGTTGTACTCATAGAACCTGCTATTTTCTCCTGGCACTGTGGCCACATCGACTGTATTTCTCCATGTATAAGAAACAACCTTTGTCAAAAAAATTGGTGTCTAAAACCTGGGTGCTTCTTATACAGTGGTTGTGGCATTTCCAATGCCTTAGATGAACCAAGGAAGAGGCAATATATGAAGACAGTGATTTGTCATCAGACACAGATGGGGAAAAGCTAGTGATCGGGAATGTTGACAGTGATGAGAAGTATAAAATTTATGATGAATCAAACTTGTGTTCAATAACTTTATGTAATACATTTTTTTTTTCAAATTTTGGGCTCCAAAATTAAGGTTCATCTTATACATGGGAAGCATCTTATACCTGGGAAAATACAGTAATTCAAGAATAATTTCCCTGTGTATATATAAAACTAGAAACACTTTATTCTAAATCTTAACAGGCAAGGATCATGCACCCCTCTTAGCCCCTCCCCCCCAGGACACAAGAGCACTGACCCAGGGAAGACCGGGCTTTACAAACAGTAGTAGGGAAGAGACAAACTCACAAATGACCAAAAATTTTAACAGCACATAAAAATGCAAAGCATATACTAAAACAAGAGAAAGAGTCAAAGGGAAATGACAGATCATGCAAATGTTCCACAGCCCCTGGGACAGAGTGACAATTTCCTGAATGTATAAATAAGCACTACAAACCAAAAGGAATAAATAACCAAGTATTCCATTTCCCAAAACCGATGCCAAGAAGAAAGGACATTCAGAGAAAATAAACAGAAGTATTTCTTCAACGTGGACACATGTTGCCCCGTGACTCAGGAGAGACACAAAGCCAGGACTCCATCCGGGATGCAGGTCGTACCTGTCACTCTGGGAAAGATGTCAACCCTTACAGTTCAGGTAGCAGACTGCTTTCCGCCACACCTGGACCCCAGGGTCCCCGCCACCAAGGGTTTCAGAGAATCAGGAGCAGGTTATTTACAGCTCACAGCGATCAGCATGCAGGCAGCACCGGAGGTGGGGGACGTGTCTCAGCTGGGGTCTCAGGAAAGGCATCTCCCAGTGCCTGGCTACGCCGTCCACATGCAGTAACTGTCCTTCCCATGGGCAGAACAGAGAGGCCACAAGTCCAGCTGCTCCCGTCTTCCAAGTAGAAATAAGGATAAAAAATATAAAATAATAACACAGAATGACTATAAACAGTGACAGTAATTTATTTTATTTTATTAAATAAATTTTTATTAATGTTAATGGGGTGACATAAATAAAACAGAGTACATATATTCAAAGAAAACATGTCTAGGTTATCTTGTCATTCAATTATGTTACATACCCATCATCCAAAGTCAGATTGTCCTCTGTCACCGTCTATCTAGTTTTCTTTGTGTCCCTCCCCCTCCCCCTTCATGGTTTCGATTCAGAGTTTACATTTGATTGGTCTGAACTCTGTTTAATGGTCACACTCAGCTGCAAAAGTGTCAGGGACAGTCAGTGTGTTTTTAACAAAGCACATGGCTGCCCAGATTCCAGGCTAAGTGAAAGAAAAATGATGATATTGGGGATCAGGGTGCCTTTTAAACAACTTCCACTATGCGTGGGCAGCAGGTGGGCTCATATGTTTTAGTGAGTGATGTGGACAGGGTCTATGCAGAGGATGATATATTAACGTTTTTTAAATGACCCAGAATCTCCTATGGACCTTTCTAAAGAAGACAGTCACTAATAAGTCAGAGGATACTCACTGCCATCATGCTTGCAACTGAAAACAGTTAGCAAAAACCAAATTATCAGAATTTAGTGATCAATGAATGACCGCTAAAAGGTGACCTATAAACGCTGGGATGATACAACGCTGTTCACACAGGGATGCGGTCCTGTGAGCGCTGCTGGAACAGTGTTTGAGGTAAAGCCTGGGGTGAGGAAGGACACTCAGAACACGGGGACCCTGGTGGCCCCTGCAGAGCAGGTGAAGGGCTGGCACAGGGGGGGAGACCGATAGTCTCACTAATAACTCAGCTTTCTTTCGAATTTTCTTTTTTGTGCAAGAACTACTTTTTTTTTTTTTTACTTTAAACATCAGAAATTTCAGATGCAGTTTTCAAGAACTCTGTTGTGTTGAGTACTTCTCCTTAAGGACACAAGTCATTGGAGAGCAGTTTATACAATATGTTTACATCCTACTGACGTCAGGAAATGAACGTGTCTTTCAGCTGAACTCTGACCAACTCCTTCCCTCCTGTCCCTCTGTGCTCACTTCACAGAGTCTGAGTCACTGTCCCCTCCACCTCAGGAGATCACCCAGCCAGGACCAGCACACCTCCCCCACAGTCCTTGAACCTGGAGAAAGAACCCTCTGCTCCAGTGGGGGAAGGCCTTGTCACAGGGTCGGGGCCACCAAAGCTGAGCACGGCCCCGCATTAGACACAGAGAGCGTTGTTCCCTCTACTCAATGACTGAGAGCTCTAGTCCTTGTCCTCTTTGAACACTAGAAGGTAAATACCCAAGCAGATGGCACACAGAACACACAATAGGTCCTCATCATCACTATCACCATGAAACAAGTATGGACACTGAGCCCACGGATACGTGCTGCCAAGAAGGAGTGAGGACAGGAGCATCAAAGTGGCTGGGAGGCCCCGTAGCCTTGGCCTCAGGCCAGCCAGAACCACCGCTTCCCTCACTGCTCTGTGGTCGCTGAGCCCGCCCACCCCACTATAAGTGCAGGCTGGCTCTGCCCTCCCTACCACTCACTCTGCCCTCCCACCCGACCTGCACCTCCAGGGGCCTCTCAGCCATGAGGACCCTTGCCCTCCTCGCTGCCCTGCTCCTCCTGGCCTTCCTGGGCTGGGCTGAGCCCCTGCGGGAGACAGCTGACCAGGTGCCTGCCCAGGACCAGCCTGAGCCCGAGGACCAGGACGTGGCCATCTCCTTCACAGAAGAGGAACGTTTCGCTAGAGAGGCTTCAGGTGACACCTGTCCATCTGTTACAGGGTCTGACCCTACCAGTGGGACTGTCAGAGGGGCATGAAGTCCAGGCTCACAGTCGGGAATAGAATGAGGGGGGAGAGAAGCAGGCACCATGAGGGGAGAGGAGGATGGGCGTGGGGCAGAGAATGAGCACGGACATGATGGACTCCGGTCAGAGATGGTCATGGGTCCGTGTGACCAACGCAGAGTCAGCCTGTCCTTGTGATTTACTGAGACAAGTGACCGTTCACCCTAACCTGGCAGGTGTCTACGGTAAATAGACACTAGTTCTCCATGAGTCTGGCTGTGCCTCTGCACCTGTGACCGTGCCCTTCGTGCCTGAACCCCCTCTTCCTCCTCAGGTCCTTGGATAATAAGCAGCTGTCAATGTCGACCTGGCCCCTAATGTAATTTCCTTGAGCGTGTCAAGGGGAACTGTAGGATCAACGGCCACCCCGGCAAGCTTTGCTGTCACTGAGCTCTGTGGACCCACACCCAGAGCACTGCGGCGTTCCACTGAAGACCAGAAAGAGCATTTATCCCTGTACCTGTCCATTCTCTCCTTTCACTCTCAGAATAAACTCAAGCCTTAAACTCACTAAATGCTTTTTCTTTTCTTCTTCACTATTCGTCTCTGTGTGGTCACCTGTACAGAGAATTCTGTTCTGAATGGGCTACACTAAGTTAACAGTCGTTGCTTCCCCATGATACACAATTTGAGCATCACAGGGCAACACAAACCAGCCAAAGGAAATATAATTTATTCTTTTTTAATCACCGTTAATCCCCACTCCCATTTCCTTCCCCCTCCCCCCACACCGTCCCCCAGCCATTGTCACAGTGTTGTCCCTGTCCATGAGTTTTTCTATTTTTTCCCCCTTCTTTGTTCACAATCTCCACCCTGACTAATCCGTGCACCCACTCACACCGGTCAACTGCTCTCAAAAACTTGAAGAGAGTTCTTATTTAAGACAATTTCAGTCTACAAAATATAGCCCCCTCATAGTGAAACTCAGAACGGAAACATTTCTGCAGAGTGCACCAGCAGGGGCTGGGACCCCAAGAAAGGTGGACCCAAGGGGCATGCTGTTCACTCTTCAGTATTAAGACCGCAGAGAGCATTGATATGTGTAGATATTATCTGGATAAGCAGACACATCAGTTACATATACATTTTCCTAGATGTATCAACAAGATGGAGTGAACTAATGCTTCACAGTATCACCAACAGACAGGGTAAGAATGACACTAAAACCAGAGTATACTGACCATGGTTGGTAGTCTGAATGATGACCGGAAGCCATTACATAATTGTTCCTGGTCATGCTCAATGACCAGTGAAATAAAGAGACCCCTTTGGACACACGGTTACATTAGCTCAAAGTCCCATGAAAGAATTGATCTTAACGCTCTGTATATTTTGTGATTTACTCACCATATCCATGAGACTGTCACTTTCCACCAGCAGGACACAAAAGCCCTAACACATGGAAGAACTACCTTTACAAACGTTAGTGGGAAAGACACCAAACATAGAAACTAACAATAAAGATGTTTAAACTACATTCAAAACCCCCCACAAAGTATCTGTGCAGACAACAGGAGGAGCCCAAAAGGAAATGACACTCTCTGGAAATGATCTGCAGTACTTAGGACACAGAGATAATGTCCCTATTTTAAAAATAAAATTTAAATCTACATAAATAAATCAACCAAATATTTCCTTATCCAAATCAGATGCCCCAGGCCAGCCAGTATCTCCACTGCCCTCACTGTGTTGTGGTCACTGAGTCCCGCCCACCCCACTATAAGTGCAGGCTGGCTCTGCCCTCCCCACCACTCACTCTGTCTACCCACTTGACCGACAGACACTTCTAGGTGACACTCAGTCATGAGGACCCTCGCCCTTCTCGCTGCCCTGCTCCTCCTGGCCTTCCAGGCCCGGGCTCAGGCCGTGGAGGAGACAGCTGACCCGGTGCCTGCCCAGAACCAGCCTGAGCCCCAGAACCAGCCTGAGCCTGGGAACCAGGAGGAGGCCATTGCCGTCACAGAAGTGGAAAGCGTCACGCAAGCAGGTTCAGGTGACACCTGTCTACATGCTACAGGGTCTGACCCCATCAGAGGGCCTGTCAGAAAGGCGTGGAGTTGGGGCTCACAGTCGGGGGGTGGGATGAGGGGGGAGAGAAGCAGGCACCACGAGGGGAGAGGAGGATGGGGGCGGGGCAGAGAATGAGCACGGATGTGGTGGACTTGGGTCAGAGACGGTCATGGGTCTGTGTGACCAACACAGAGTCAGCCAGTGCTTGTGATTTACACAGACACGTGACCTTTCACCCTAACCTGGGAGGAGTGGTCTCTCATAGTAGACATGTCTCCTCTGAGTAGATGTCCCTGATACTGGCCATGCCTCTGCTCCCTGTGCCCACGAACACCTCTTCCCTCCACAGCCCTTCGGAGAGTAAGGGTCTGCGTGTGCAGACGTGGCAGATGCGCTAGAAGGGAGCGTCGCTCTGGAAGCTGTAGGTCAGGAGGCCGTGTGTACCCTTTCTGCTGTCGTGGCTGAGCTTGTGGACCGAGACCCAGAGCGCTGTGACACTCCACTGAGGACCTGAGAGTGCACTTAGTCTGTGTACCTGTCCCTTCTCTTCTTCCTCTCTCCAGAATAAACTTCAAGCATTACAATTGCTGTTCCTTTTTTTTTGTTTGCTCCATTTTTCTTATGTGTGTGGTTCAGCTCTACAGAGATTTCTATCCTCAATGTTACCCAGCTTTTCCTTCCAATTATGAAGAATTTGAGCATTTACACAGCAATAACAAATAAACATATTTAGAACAAGCTTAACAGACAGAATTTAATCCATTCATAATAAAACTCAAAGGTAAAGGTGTCTGGAGTGAAGCAGAAGGTGTTGTTGACTTCAGGAAGGGCAGTTCCAATAGACTGTGTTACATGTTCTTTTATTTTAAGATGGGAGAGGGCAGTGATATATATATATATATATATTTTTCAGTCACAGGTGCACATTCCTAGCTGTAACAACAAGATCAAGTGACCTAATGCATCAGGGTGCCACGAACAGAGAAAAGTAAGAACTACAATAAAAACAACAGTATATTGACCAGCATCTGTGGTCTCAAACAAAGACAATGAGCAATTCAGTACAGTGGGTCATGCCTGAAGACCAGCGAAATAAATAGTTCCCTTGGATGATTAGATTAGCCCAATGACCAGTGCAAGAGTTAATCTCAATTCTCTCATGCCTTGACCAGTACTATCAATTTCCATGAAACTATCAGCTCCCACCTCCAGGACTCAAAATCAGGGTGCCACCAACAGAGAAAAGTAAGAACTACACCCAAACCAAAATATACTGACCAGCATCGGTGGTCTCAAATTATAAACTGAGAAAGGGGAGGTCCATAGTTGTTGGTAAAGCTCAGATGCCCAGTGACTGTGACCTCAATGGTCCTCGTTCGTATCACAAATGGTAAGTGAGTCAATGTCATAGAAAACAGTTGGTCTCTTTATCTCTGTTTAAAGAGTTTCAGTCTACTAGTTACAATAATTCCTAACTGAATCTAATATAACCTAGCAAGAACCGGTATGTTCAGGCGCTTGATCATGAGCTGAGAGGGAGGCTGCAGGGAAGCCACTGAGACAGAGAAGCCTTATTTCCAGAAGAGAAGCACCTCTCTGCCCCCCTCTCCCTGTTTCATGGTCTGCACACACATCCTAAAGCCACATCCTTTGGTTCTACCCTGTGGCTGTGTTGTGCTCTCAGAACCTTCTATGTGCTCTTCGACCTGTGGCCACTTCTACATCACGTGACCTTTCCTTGGAAACGAACTAATGAGAAATACTTTATTTTGAATCTTTAACAACAATCACCATGTACCCTTCTCAGCTCCGACCGCCAGGACACGAGAGCACTGATGTGTGGAAGATCATGTGACCATGGCTTTACATACAGACTGTGGTAGGAAAGGGAAAATCTCAAAATTTACCAAAACTTTTAAAAACCTCATAATACTGCAAATTATTCGTAGGAAAGAGAAAGAGGCAGAGGGGAAATGACACACTCTGAAATGATCTGCAGTACTTGGACGAAGAGGACATTTCCTGATTTTAAAAATGAATCTGAACAACCTACTGAAATAAATGGGACAACCATTTCATTTTTGAAACTAATGTCAAACAGAAAGGACCTTTGGAGAAAATAAACACAGGCACTTCCTAGACATGAGATGGTGTTGTCCCTGCTGACTCGTGACAGAAACAAAGCCTGGACCCCACTGGGGTGGGAGTTCTTATGGATCACATTGGAAAAGACCCCAAACCTCACAGTCCAGGTGCAGACTGCTCTCAGCCACACCAGGGCCCCGGGATCCCAGCCACCAGGGCCGGCAGAAAGTAAGGAGTGTTTTTCCTGAGTCACAGCAATCTGCATGCGGGCAGGACAGGACATGGGTGTCATGTCTCAACTTGGTCTCAGGACGGACATCTCACATCTTCCTGTTCCACCATCCATATCCGGTAACTGTCCTCTTCCTGGTCAGAACAGAGCTGTACATGTCCAGGTGCTGTTGTACTTCAAATACAGACATCGAGCAAAATATTAATAATAGCATTGTACAACTACTATCAGTAAAAACACTTTATTTTATTGTATAAAAACAATAAAATTATTTCTGAACTGTGGTGGCACAGTGGATACAGCATTGACCTGTGACACTGAGGTCTCATGTTTGAATCCCTAAGGTTGCCGGTTTGACTGCTGACTCTTCAGCTTCAGAATGGGGTCAACAGCTTAGTGGGACTCATATAAGTAGTCCCAAGATCACTGGTTTGAGCACATAGTGGCTGGCTTAAGCACAAGGTCATTGGCTTTAGCTCAAAGATCATGGGTTGAGCCGAAAGGCACTGGTCTGAGCCCAAAGTCACTGGTTTTAGCTCAAAATCATTGGTGTGAACAAGGGGTTAGTGGCTTAAAATATTCCCCCAGGTCAACACATGTGTGATATAAATCAATGAACAACAGATATGCTGTAATAAGTTGGTGATTCTCATCTCTGTCTTCTATCTTTCTCAATCTCTCTTTCTGTGTGTCTCTCTCTATAAATAAATAAGTAAATAAATAAATAAATAAATAAAATTCATTTTATTACTTATACTCTCAGGTGTTACCCTTTATAGGTCAGAAGTCTGTCTATTGGTCACTCTGAGCCACAAAAAATTCTTGGACATGCCACCCTGATCCTGGGCCAGAAGAAGGAATGAAGACATTGGGGAGTCACAGGCCACTGGCAAAAAGAAAAGATGATAAAAATGGGGAGGCACAGGGACTTTACGCCTACCCAGTGTGTGGGCAGCGTTATGCTCCCTTTTTCTTCTCTCTCTCTCCCTTCTTCTATATATAAAAATAAAAAAATTAAGTTCTGGTCAGACAGCTCAGGTGCTTGGAGTGCCAGTTAGGAGCTCAGAGGTGGTCAGTTCGATTCCACAGTAAGGGCAACAAGAGCAGGACAAGGTTTCTCTTTTTTTCTCCCAGTCTTGGAAGGAAAGAAGGAAGGAAGCATGGAAGGAAGGAAGGAAGGAAGGAAGGAAGGAAGGAAGGAAGGAAGGAAAAGAGAAAGGGAGGAAGGAAGGCAGGAGGGAAGGAGGAAAGAAGGAAGGAGGAAGGAAGGAAGGGAGGAGGAAGGAAGGAAGGAAGGAAGGAAGGAAGAAGGAAGGAAGGAAGGAAGGAGGGAAGGAGAAAAGAAGGAGGGAGGAAGGAAGGAAGGAAGGAGGGAAGGAAGGAAGGAAGGAGGAAGGGAGGAAGGAAAGAAGGAAGGAGGAAGGAAGGAAGGAAAGAAGGAAGGAAGAAAGGAAGAAAGGAAGGAAGGAAGGAAGGAAGGAAGGAAGGAGGAAGGGAGGAAGGAAAGAAGGAAGGAGGAAGGAAGGAAGGAAAGAAGGAAGGAAGAAAGGAAGAAAGGAAGGAAGGAAGGAAGGGAGGAGGAAGGAAGGAAGGAAGGAAGGAAGGAAGGAAGGAAGGAAGAAGGAAGGAAGGAAGGAAGGAAGGAAGGAAGGAGGGAAGGAGAAAAGAAGGAGGGAGGAAGGAAGGAAGGAAGGAAGGAGGGAAGAAAGGAAGGAAGGAGGAAGGGAGGAAGGAAGGAAGGAAGGAGGAAGGAAGGAAGGAAAGAAGGAAGGAAGGAAGGAAGGAAGGAAGAAGGAAGGAAGGAAGGAAGGAAGGAAGGAAGGAAGGAAGGAAGAAGGAAGGAAGTGATTAAAGTGACCAGAGAGTTTCTGAAAGACACCAAAATTACAGAACAGTTTAAAAGTAGTTTTATTTTAAACCAGCAGCTGCAGGGGTAAACAGACCCAAATCACTCAGTCCTGAACACTTAGGGTCTAGGGCGGGCGTGGCCAACAGTTTTTGCCCCCGGGCCAGATTAGAAAGAAAATGTTTTTCACTGGTCAGACGAAATATTAAAATTAAAAAATGTTAAATACAAAAACGATTTGTTTAAGTAAACAAAATTTTATTATGTAATTTGTTTATGAATAAATGTAAGAATTTAGTACAACAAATTAACAGAAATCTAATGTGATGTGGCGATGCTTTGCATTGCCTTTTATTTCTTAAATATCTCTCTCTATACTTGTAGTAACTATTCTTAACACAGCCTCTAAATGTAAATCATTCAGTCTTGATCTTGTTGTATTTTATTTAGAGTCATTAAAGAAAAAGTCTGTTCACAAATATAAGTTGAGCTGAAGATTACTAAATATTCCCTGGTAATGTTTTTTAAATTTCCACAGTTTTCATTATTCAATTGCTTATAAAAATTGCACATACGAGTAAAAAGTTGTAAATCTTTATAATGAAATTTTTTTAAAAAATAAAGAAGTATCATGGATCCATTTGACCAATTATTGGAAGTTAAACCTAAATTAGTTACACGTGGGATTCTTTTCCACGTATCACTATCTTCTTAAATATCTCGATTTCCAATAATCAAAGATGCTTCTGCTTCTGAGTAGCTGAGATTTTCAATTTTATTGTGGTACAATGGTTAGATATCATAATTTATGTATGACGATTTAAAAGTACCACTTATTTCATTTCCACAGTGCTTCATACGAAGAATATTAAAACTTTAATCGCGGGCCATATAAACTCATTACGCGGGCTGGGTCCGGCCTGCGGGCCGTATGTTGGCCATGCCTGGTCCAGGGTTTAAAAGGCAATGACCACAAGAGGCAGTTTACAGAAGCAGAACTGGCGGTTAGCTTATCAGGAAGTCTCGGCTGCACAGTGTCTGACATGTTACAGTATCTTTGCTGACAGTACAACTTGAAATTTAGCTCAGTTTGCAAGTTTGCACTTACAAAAATTTCAAAATGGTTATTACAGAAAGTATACAAAATGGCGTTGCTCATGCTAATAATTTTACAGTTTTTTGGTTCGTTATTACATTCCCCCCTGGTTTTATTTAAGTTTTAATCAAAGATGCTTGATGTAGCTTTTTATTACCCTATTTCAGGGGTCGGTAAACTTTTTGGCTGAGAGAGCCATGAACGCCACATATTTTAAAATGTAATTCTGTGAGAGCCATACAACGACTAATGTACATTATGAATTATCTAATAAAAATTTGGTGTTGTCCTGAAACACAGCTTTGATTGGCTCCAGCCACCCGCAACCATGAACATGACTGGTAGGAAATGAATGGATTGTAATACATGAGAATTTTTTATATTTTTAACATTATTGTTTTATTAAAGATTTGCCTGTGAGCCAGATGCAGCCATCAAAAGAGCCACAACTGGCTCGTGAGCCATAGGTTCCCGACCCCAGGCCTATATTAAAAGGGTATAGTGACTTCTGAGTGTCATTAATTTGATAGAGTTTACCTTTTCTTAAAAAGTCTACAACCTGCACAAACTTTCTGCAACAGACATAACTCTTAACTTTTGTTAACTTTTTAATCTATTTAGAAATAACTAGCTATCATAATAACTTACTTTCTTCCTTTTCCTTTCAAAAGTATCTCTATACCTTATGCCTTTTATTATTAAAGCTATACAACCCCTTTCTAATTAATCAGAACTTTTCATTTCAAAATTTTAATCTTTAGTGACAACCACGCTGGCAACAGGTGATTTTTAAAAAATGTATTTATTTTTGGAAGTGTCCTCCTTCTAAGTAGCTAATATTTATAGGTTACTTTATAGGGGTAGCTATAAGCACACACATATATTTTTTATTTACCTAATAGCTTCCCTTCTAGCAAAGGGACTTATATTTCCCTTCTGTGTGACCTACAGCAGCACACGTATCAGACCTTAAGATGACCTGCTCTGGCCTTTCCCTGATTTTAGTTTCTCTCCCTTCCCAAAGTTCAATTATAAGGAGTCCCACAGCGAATTTCCTCAAGCTTCTGTCATATGTAGAGTAGCCAGTTCCCGGTTTATGGTTGGAGCAGGGCATGTGGTCCTTCTCAGGGTCCACTTACAGGGGTTGGTGGGATTTGTTTGCACCGTCTCCATGGGGGTCTGTAAGGAAACTGAGGAGAAGGGGTGTTGCCCTGCCTAATACTATTCTATATGGGGTGAATTTTGGGTGAATTTAGCTTTTAGCAGAACTAGGGGGGTAAGCTAGTCCAGTTTTTAGAATGAATTTGGTCAGGACTTCTTTCAGAGTTTGGTTTAATTTTCCCAAACTCTGAGGCCTGTGAGCACAATGTAATTTCTAATTAATATTGAGTGCCTTTCCTACTAGCTGTGAGACCTTAGATATAAACGCAGGCCCATTATGAGACCTAATATTAATGGTCAAGCTAAATCTGGGAATCATTTCATATAGTAATTTCTTAACAGCTGTGACTGTGGTCTCATTTCTAGTAGGAAAATCTTCTACTTATCCTGGAAAGATGTCAATAAAAACTAAGAGGTACTTGTATTCCTGTGTCAGTGGCTTTACTTTAGTAAAATCTATTTCTAAATGTTTACCTAGGAAAGTTCCTCTTTCCCTATTTCTTAATTTCCCTACTTTGCTTAGTATCTACTTGGGCTCAGACTGAACACTTGGACACTATACCTTCAGCAATAGAACCTAAGCCTGGCAAATAGTAATTTCTTTAATTCTATTAGCAAATTGATACCTAATTTGTTGTTGAGTTGGGTGAACCAGTTGTTAAAATGACACTTTGTACTCAGGGTTCTCTCTAAGGTGGGCGCCAGGGCAGCTGCCCAACGTGGAAATCTCAAATTTACATTCCTCATTCTTTTTAGTGTTCATCTGCGCAACTGTAGAGATTGCTGGAATATTGAAGATGTACTTGTTCCATAGAAAGCAACTGAGAAACAATTGCTTGTTTTTAATGACATGTCTATTTCCAAATTGATAATAATGATGACTGTATCTAGATTTCATGGAAAATATTTTAAAAAATTCCTCAAACTATGTAATTCCTGAAAATCTTTAAAGAGTTATAATTATTGTCAGAATGGGGTTTCTCAAAGATGAACATAATCTATAAAGAGAAGAAAAGTCCCCTAACTGTTTCTAATATATCAAACACAATGACAGTTAGTCTACTCAGCCTGCTTGTAAAGGAATGGGATCCTACTCGTACAGGAAAGAGATGGTTAAGGATAAATCACACATCCACAGATGCTCGAATAAAGTGAAGAGAATTGCAAGTGAGGTTGCGAAACAAGAAGCAAAATGGTGTCCTGGCCAGTTTGATCAGTGATTAGCAGCGGCCCGGCATGTGGATGTCCTAGGTTCAATTTCCAGTCAGGGCACACTGCAGAAGTCCCCATCTGCTTCTCCACTCCTACCCATCTTTCTTCTCTCTCTCTCTGTCTTACCCTCCTGCAGCTATGGCTCAATTGGAGCAAGTTGGCCCCAGGCACTGAGGATGGCTCCATTGATTCTGCCTCAGGCAATAAGAGGAGCTCAGTTACTAAGCAATGGAGCATCTCCCCAGCTATGCAGAGCATCTCCTTCATGTGGGCTTGCTGGGTGTATCCTGGTTGAGGCAAATTAATGAATCTGTTTTTCTGCCTCCCCTCTTTTCAATGAATAAAATAAGTATCAATATGGAAATCCCTTTAATAATAATTTTATTGTTTTTTGTCAAGTAAAAAACAACTCTTTCTTATAACTTAATCTAGTTTTTTATAGCTCTTTTATTGTTATTATTTAAATATTAAATGCATGAAATAATAAACTACCTTTTGGCATATCTTTTTTTAAATACTTAAAACGGTCCTTAGGACAGAGACAGGTTGTGAAATTATCTGAATCTCGCGACTGCAGATTCCACATGAATGTCACCATCCACAGGAACCTTGGAGGCTCAGGTCAGGCCCACTGTGTCCCTTGTTCCTTGCAATTAGACAGGCCTGGCTCCCAGCATGGCTGAGACCATCCCCATGTGCTCAGGAAACACAACGTGGGCTTGTTCAATGTGCCACGGGGCAGGCAGGTGAGTTTCAGGAAGTCTGTTCTCACATGGAAATAGCCCAGCCCACGTCCTGTCCATGCCACACGTGAGCCCAGGGCACAGGGAGATGTGGCTGGTCCCAAGGCAGAGGACAGGTGCCCTGGGGTTTCCCCATCCCGATTTGCATTAGGATGACTGGGTGCACTTGGTGCCCCAGGGCCTTTGTCATGGCACATGAGAGACAGACAATTTAATTACTGTGAAGTCACCAGAGGTGCAGCCCACACAGAACCCTACGGGAACTGGGGTCCTTTATAAGGAGCGAAGCAGAGCTCACTGTCCACTCAGCTGTGCAGCTCACTGGAGTCACCATGAGGGTCTACCAGCTCCTGTTTGCTTTGTTCCTCGTGTTCCTGTTTGCTGTTCCAGGTAAGAGGGGCAGACACCTGGGGCCAGACAGGTGGACAGGACCAGACAGTCTCCCTCTGTGCCCCAGCTCTCCACATACTTCCCTGTCTCTCCCTCTCTCCTCCTCTCTCTCTCCTGCTCTCTTCTGTCGTCTACACACACCTTTAGACCAGATAGACTGTCTGAAGCGCTCAGGAGAGCCAAGCACCCTGTCTCTCACCACAAAGGAGGGTCAGGGCCAGGCCAGACAATTCCCAGCCTTTCCTGAGCCCCCTGAAGGGGCCTGCTAGCTGGTAAATGCCACCTGCTCACCATCCTCCGAGATGAGGGGCTGCTCACAGAGGACGCCTCTGTCACGTGGCTTTTCTTACGTATAGAAACATATCTGATTTGGTTTAAAAACAGAAGTGCACAGTGTCACTTACTGACTCTTTAAACTAAAGGGCAGGGTCTCCCGTGACCTAGAGAACTGTGTAAAACAGCAAGGCCAGCCTGGACTTGGGGACACTGTGTGAAGGACACCACTGTGCCTTTGTCTTCTCAGCCTGAAAGTGTCGAGGACACGTGCTGACCAGGCTCCTTTTGGTTCAGAACTTGGAGCTGCCCGCCCCAGTGGTTCTGACCTTTGTGACTGACATTTGACTGTCTCCTCAGTGTTACAGGGATCGAACAGAAGGATGAAGGAAGAAAGGAGACAGGAGGGAGAGAGTAGTGTGAGACTGAGACGTGAGGTCACCGGTTAAGACATCACAAATTATTCCAGAAAGCCTGTTTCATCAGATTTCCTCCTGGCTGTGTTCCAGCACAGAGCAGGACCAGGGAAGGGCGGGGTGGGGAGGGGAGGGGAGGGGAGGCAGGAGGCCGGGAAGCCAAGAAGGAAGGCAGGAGTCATCCAGGGTGGCTGGGGAGGGCAGACTCAGAAAGAGTAAGAACCGGACTTGGTCGGTGAGGTTTGTCAGGGCCAGAAACACGACCACCATTTTCAGTTGTAAGTTACGTCGATGTCAAGTCCTCCTGAAACAGTTCTTGGACGTTAAAGAGGCTGCTCAGCTGAAATCCTTAGCTGACAAACAAAGAGATAAAATACACACCCACCAGCTGTGTCTGATCCAGAGCCCACTGACCCTGTGTGACCCACTCAGCAGGGCTTCTTGGGGACTGTCTCTCACTCTGAGGACCTGAAGTGGCAGGGACTCTCGCCAGCCTGTCCCTCCCCACGGCTCAGACCCTTTAATGTGCTGGTTCTAGAAACATATGGATCCTCTCAAACCTCAGCTGTTCTAGTCTCTGTCCTAAATCTGGATCCTCATATTACACACTCATCTCTTATCATTGTCACTGAACACCCGCGGCCTTGGGGGGGTGTCCAGGGGACACTGACCTGGTGTGTCCTTCTGCCACAGGGCTCGGATTTCTGACATGTTTCTCTGTTTTCTCTGTAGGTCTTACTCAGTCCTGCAGGAGTAGAGGAGGCGTGTGCATGCCCCTCCGTTGCTTTGGAGGCAGAAGACGCATAGGCAACTGCTTCGGGAGGCGAGTTAGATGCTGCAAGTAACAGCCATGCTCCAGCAGAGGGTCCTGTCACCTTCAGGAATCAGAGATGTGCCCTTTGCAAAGACATAAAATGAAAATCAAATTAAACTGCATCTTTCAAAGACCAGGAATGTTGCCCTCTGGTCATTGTAGTTACTGGGTGGTGACTGATCTGACAGGTCGCTCTCTGAAATCCTTGAGGGCCCCTTCAAGCTTCCCCACTAATATTCAGGGACACGCTGTGGGTACCCTACTGTGCTTTACAGGGTAATGGTTCCCCTGAGTCCCCCACACCTCCTAAAGGTGCCCCGCGCTCTCCTATGACACACAAAGCGCTGCTATTTCTTCCTGCCCTGTGTCCGCCGACCTGCCCCACACCACCCCTTCCACGGGGGCTCATTCACTCAGTCCCCACAGGAGCCCCTCCACCTTGGGGACACCACCTCCGGTCCCCACAGGAAGGGCGGGACCCCTCCTCCTCTGTTCTGCCCGAGTCTTCACTCCATTTTGCGTCATGCTTCTCACTCTGTCCTGCCTGGTTAACACGTGGTCACCTGCTAATTCTCCGTCTGGCCCATAAAACCTCTACGGGAGTGGACTTGGTCCCGTTCCTTTATGACCTGGTCTGTGAGGGGAAACACGGCCTCGTCAATGGTTACCCTCTGGGTGGCACAGCTGAGCAGGATGAACTGACTCCCTCCAGTGGACGTGGTGGAGCCAAGTCAGAGGTGTACAGAGCAGCCCTTTGTGAAAGGACAAGTAAACAGGACAGCATAGCATGGACACAGGAGGAGGGCACTGACCACCAGAAGGAGGACAACATGGCCGGCAGGGGGCGTGCTGATGCTGACCCCGCCTGCTGTCTCTTTCCTGGGAGGCTCTGGGACTTCAACCCAGAGCTCTGTGGGGTGCCCTGTCCAAGTCAGCAGGGCTCTGTTTCTCTACATGAGCCCCTCACACAGCACACATAGGGTTCCCCTCTGGGTAGATGCACTTTAGCTCCGAAATCTCCCCTGAGGGTCCCAGAGCCTCCTGATTGAAGAGAGAAGCTGGAGACTGTTCCAGTGAACATGCTTTTTCCAGAAAGACTCCCTCAGATCTCAGAGCCAGACGAGGATGAGGGGAGGCACCCCTGCTGCTGTGACACTGACGGGTGTGCTCCCAAATCCCACAATAGAGACAAAGGGCACTTTGCAATATTGTTCATTTAAAATTTATTTAATCCCATGACCACACATGGTGCATCTGCCAGCTTCCTCTGCCTCAGAGGGTCCTGGGCTCAGTGTCATGTGAAAGCTCCCATTTCATGATTGCACTTGGGGTGTACTGGGCTCAGGTCACCCCTCAGGCTGAGGTGAGTGGGCACCTTCTGTGTTCTATGAAGACTTCCACCCCACTGTGGTCTCCCCACACAACTGAACTGGAGTGAGTCACACCATTGAATTCTGTTCCTGTCTGTCCCATGGGTCATGTCACCAGTCTCTTCCTTATCTATAAACAATTTTGTGGTCTCTTCAAAGAGAACTTACAGTTTATGTTTTCAAGCATGAGTCTTCCCAAATCCTTCAATAGTTATCCTTATCCCAGAAATTCAACCAGTAATGTAGCATGTAATCTGTTTTCCTGCATCTAAGCTTTCCCTTGACTTCCACAAATTATTATTCTACTGCTAGTTTATTTGTTTGTTTTTTCATGATCCTCTCCCACCTATACTCCTTTTTGTTAACAACCAACTTCGTTGTGCACCTACATTTTCATCTCACTGGTTTTATTTCCTTTTTTAATTTTTACTTAAATGTGTTGGGTGACATTGGTTAATAAAATTATACAGGTTTCAGGTGTGAATTCTATTATATACATCACCTGTATATTGTATTGTGTGTCCACCACACAAAGTCAAGTCTCCTTCCATCACCATATATTTCACCTGTTACTTTTCAGTAACACCCAACAGCCCTTTCCCTTTGGTCACCATCACATTGTTCTGTGTCTATGAGTTTCTGGCTCATTAGTCATTTTCACTTTTCCATCCCATATACGTGTGTGACATCCATCTCACTGGTTTATTTACTCTTTTATCTCATACTTCACATCTCACACCCCTTTCTTCCTTATTTTTAGTTTATTTAATTATCACTTAACTGTTGTCTGATTCTGCCATTTATTTACTTTTATCTGCTTCAAGGGAATATTAATTTTTTCTAAACTTAATTTTTACTCTGTAAAAATCGATCGTGTTCTGTTGGCATCACATGCCTGAGTGCCTTATACTGACCCCTGCCTGGGAGACATGCTCTCCTGAGTTCAGTCACAAGGAGGGGACGGCTTTTCCACATGAATCATGAACACATGGGCTCATGCTGCAGCCTAAGGGGCTCCTTCCACTGAGTCCTGCTCCCTCCTTTACTGACTCATGGACAAGACTCTCACCTGCTCTCGATAAAAACTAAAACACCTCTTCTCTGACTCTATGTCGTTAATCAGCCTTCGCTTATTGTCTTTGCTTTATTTTGTCTTTTACGTTGTTATTTGTTTTTTTTTGTATAAAAACTAAAACACCTCTTCTTAGACTGTATGTCATTAATCAGCCTTTGCTTCATTTTGTCCTTTTAGGTTATTGTTTGTTTGTTTGTTTGTTGTTTTTTTAGCACAATTTTTGGAAGGAGTGTCTACACTGTCCCAACTGCCTCTCATTATTCTCTCAGGGGGTTTGATGGCTCGCAGGTCTGACTAGTTTCCACCTCTCCACCAAAATAGCTCCTGTCCTTAGGGATCATAGTGCATCCTGCATGACCTCCCTCAGCCCTCATCTGTCCATTGTTGATCTGACCCCTCATTATGTAGCAATAGGCAGCTACTCTAAGGTGTCCCTGTCTGAATGGACAGGCAGCAGACTGCCTGGGAGGCTGAAGGAACCAGCTGCACGGTAGGTGTTTCTTCTACCCTGTGTGGTAGAAGAAGGGGTGGGAATACATGTGTTATATCTAGAAGTCAATAAAAATTATTGTTTTCAATATATATATATATATATACATACATGAGATAGGAATGCAGACAAAAGCTTTCAATTTATACTTTCTCTTCTGTTATTACTTTTATTAATATTATTGTTATTATTATATCTATTAAAGTACTAATGTTTGGGTAAAGGAGTAAATTCATCAAAGCTACTGTGTAGAATTAAGTGTAACTTATTTAAACAGATTACTACATTTATTCTATTTTTAGGTGAATATCACTAAACTGAAATAGGTCTATATAGTAAAAAATTTAAATGCTGATGAAAAGATGCAAAAGCCTCCTTTAACCTACCCAATGATCACTGCTTATTTCATGGATCAGATGATTTATCTGAGGTCTGCATGTTGTTTATAATAAAGATTTCTACTCCCCAATATTGGTGGCCATTGTTGAAGAGTAGGGAAGTCAGGTTCCTTGGGTCCCCTTCTTCTTTCCTTCCTTCCTTCCTTCCTTCCTTCCTTCCTTCCTTCCTTCCTTCCTTCCTACTTTCCTTCCTCCCTCCTTCCCTCCCTCCCTCCTGCCCTTCTTTACTTTCTTTCCTTTCTTTCCCTCCCTCATTCATTCCCTCCATACATGCAATTATTTACTAATGCATGAATTAGTTCTCCTACACTAGTGCTCATTCATTTAAACATATATTTGACCATCTTCTCAACACCAGGCAAAGTGTTCCAGGTACTGAGAATGTGAGATAGTCACAGGACTGTTACTTTAGAAATGCATGGCTTGGTAGAAAAGAGACACATATATACACTATAAAGTAAAACTGACATAAGGAGGCATTTCAGTGCTTTCCTCGTATTCTTCTGTGCTTTACCACAATCATGCAGTGTACAGCAAGTGTTAAGACATACTCAGGAAAGAAATACTGTCATTTGTGACCACATGGATGGATCTTGAGAGTATCACGCTAAGCAAAATTAGTGAGGTGGGAAAGGACAAGAACCCTCTGATGTCACTCATGTGGGATGTAAAACAAAAAGCAACAAACAAACAAACAAACTCCCAAACACAGACAACAGTATGGTGGTTACCAGAGGGAAACGGGATGGGAGGGGGTTGGATAAGGTCAGGAGGGTCAAATATATGGTGATGACGAAAGACTCGACTCTGGGTGGCACACAGTGCAGTGTACAGATGATGTGTCATAGATTGTGCACTTGGAACCTATGAACCTCATTGAACCAATGTCACCCCAATAAAGTTAGCTTTTTAAAAAAAATGTTAAAAAAATACCCTCATACCCAAATTCTCCTCTGGTTGTGTTCTATTCAAGAGCTTGGCATGTAAAGATCTTTGCCTAGGATGGATCCACTCTCTTTTAAACAGGTAGCAAAAAAGTTTTAATGACAGGAAAAAAAAAGAGATGATTATCTTTTACAGAATTTCTCCTCATCTGCCTGCTAAAATGGGGATTTTCTTCCCAGCCTTAAACAGGCAGCTGATATGCAGTGAAGATGAATGAATAACTGGGTGATTTGCAAAAACAGCTCTGTTTTGAAGTTGGTTTATTTTCTCAAACAGAAAAAGCTCCAAACCTCAAAGTCATAGCAGAAGTGAGAGTCAGCTACAAAGTGCTGACGTTACTATGAGGGCCTTCCTCTGACTCAGGCAGGAGCTTGGACCTGCGAGCCTGTGTCTATAGAGGGACCATTCTCCAGTCACAGCCACGCCCTCACTGAGCACCTGCATTAGGAATATGCGCTGCTTCTCTCCAGCTGACGGCTCCCACCTGTGTCCCCAGGTGACCTGCCTGCATCGGGGCACACTGGAGAAAGAGCCACCCCCCGACCCTGCCCGGTCCTCCTCTGACCCCAGACACTCATTTCCATGATGAGGCCACTATTCCTTCTTCCTGGTCTTCTAGTGTCTTACACAGATGGTAACAGGTAAGCTGCCATCTGACTGGTAAGATGATTAAAAGGCGTGACCTTGGAACCCAGGGCAGAAAGGGCCAAAGGGGTTCGCAATCCAATGATGCCCCGAAATACGTGAGAAGTGATGAAGAGCGCCCCTGATGGAAGCCCAGCGTGCACGGCGCACTCGCTTCACCAATAAGGAGGGAGATGCTTACAGAAATTATACAGCTTTTCACAAGGTTGTCCTCCAGAAGCAGGTGATAATAAGCCTGTAACTAGAAATGCTTACAGATAACATGTACAGGGGACGTCATAGCTTACGAATGACACATAATAATAGCAAACACTATCGACCTCTTCCCCTTAACCCCACGTCACCACAGAAGCTTTATCCTACTACCCACCTGCTCCCATCACAATATGGACAGGTACGGGGCAGGTGTTCTTAGCCCTGTCTCACACCTGAGAATAAGAACAGAAGTAACTTGCTCCCACTCAGAAGGACTATATGTAGGAAAGCCTTTCACTCAATCCTACGTGGCTTTGGCTCCAAACACCGAGTTTTTATTGACTATTCAACAATTCCCAATATTAAATGTACTTATTAAATTAAATATAAACAGTGCATGCTTCTTAGTATGACTATGACGCATGCAATACTTGGAACATACTTATACAGAAAGATTTTCCATTATTTATCTGAAAGTTCAAACTTAACAGGGTGTCCCATGTCCCACTGGCAACGTTGTGTATCTGTCAGCATGTGCCAGGTTGTGCAGTGGTGACAGCCACATCAGAATTGTAAAAGAGCAAAGTGGTCATTGTTTTTGTCCATATAGACTGTGGCCACAGGGTGCTTGGCTCCCCCTAACTGCTGAGGTCTGGCCGACACAGCCCCCACCACCGTGAATGTGGCTGGTCCTCGTGTTGATGGACAGTGTTAGGGGTGTCAGTCACACACTGGTAATGAAGGGCTCGGGCAGAACAAATTCATTCACCATGTAAGCCTTCTGGCCCTGCCCAACTACACAGCAGGTCACTCCTACTTTGTGTCATGAAAATAGACAGCTGGATGGACCTGGTGAACAGCCTGGTGGAAATGGACACACAAGAGATATAAGTAAATATATAGATAAATATATATACAGGGATAAATAGATAGATAGATGTAAATGTAGGGTTGGAGCTACAAAAATACATATTCATATAACATAAGTGATATCAACCACATGTATATATGAATATCTGGATACACACTCATATATCCATATCAATATATATGAATCACATGTATAATGAATAATTACTTTCCCTTGCCTTCTTATGGGAAATTAGGAGCCTCCGGGCTTCCAGAGGAAACTCTGGTTGTGGAGGAGAAGGAATCAAGCGCGGGTCTCCTACCTCCTGGTGGAGGATGCTGACGTCACCACACGGTGCCTTCACAAGCCGTGAACTCTGAAGGAAACATGTCCCATTCCTGATCTCCCTGTGGCTGCCTGTCCTTGTCCCCCTCGCTCTCTGTAGACCCTTCCTGCACCCACAGTGCTGTCACAGTTGCTGGTGCCAACCTCCCTGACCTGTCACCTTCTGTGTGGCTTGTCTCACACGTGCTCACCAGAGCCGTGGCTGCAGCACTTGAGACAGATCACAATTTCTGAGCCAGCTCTCACTGCGTGGGTTGCGGGAGGCACCGTGTGCAGGGGGCAGAATGCTCAGTCCCACACCCACTGTCTCCCTGGTGCCACGTGCTTGGGAGGTGCTGCCCTCTGACAAAGAAGAGGGCACTCACTTTCAGGAAGCTTTGATGACACACCCGTGAGGAATACGTGTCATCTTGTGGTTCCGCCACGTCGCAGGCGCTGTCTGAGCTAAAGTTTCTTCTTCTGCAAAGAACAAGACACTGTCCTGCAGAGGTCGGGGCAGCTGTTTTAGGAAAAGGCCTGGTAATTAATATTTTAATATTTGTGCGCCACAAGTCCTCTGTCAAGATAAGTCACTTCAGCTGCAAACAACACGGGGACGAAGGGGCCACTTGTCCTCCTATAAAACCAATAGTTATGGACACTCACATTAGAATTTCAGATCATTCTCATAAATCACCCAATATTTTTATTCTTCTGTTTTTTTAAAAATATTTTCTATCATTTAAAAAATTTGAAAATCATTCTACCCTCGCAGTTCCCAGCAAAGCGGGTACCGGTCAGATTTTGTCCCGGGGACAGTAACTGACAGCGTCTGGCTGTACAGGATGAAGATGGGCAGATTTAGTTAAACTTGCTTTATTCCTTGTTTGTTTCTTCTTTTTCCCTTCACCCTTTCCTGCACAGGAAATGATAAAATAGAGAGAAATCTGGAATGTAAAATGATGGGAGGCGCCTGCAGACACCAGAGAACCCACAGGTGCTCCGTCCTGCCCGCGGACTGCAGGAGTCGGTGCAGACGCTGCTGCTGACGCTGGGCGCAGCTGAGGGTTCGTTCATAGTGAGGGACACGTGCAACTGCTGACGTCTGCGGAATAAAAGCCTCTTCATTCATGCAGGTCCTGTGTCTGGTCCTTCTAAGGGCTTACCCAATTGACAGGTCACTGAACTAGGGGCAGCGTTTGGGTGACATTTCAGTCCTGAGTCGGCTCACAGCGCTAAGTAGCTGCCTGACACACAGCAAGGTGTCTCCTTTCCTGGGCCTCAGTGTCTGCCCCTGCCACAGCTGACACTGCTGTTCTCTGAGCCACCTGGAACCTGTCTGCCCATGTCCATAAACCACTGGACTGAGGAGAAGAGCTTTAAGAGGTCCTGTGTGTGTGTGTGTGTGTGTGTCTGTGTGTGTGTGTGTGTGTGTGTGAGAGAGAGAGAGAGAGAGAGAGAGAGACTATTTGTGTGTTGGTGTGTGTATATTATTTGTGGAAAACTTCCTCAAAGTTTGTTCTTGTTTTCATGTCCCTTGAGGGCTCTCGTGTACCCAGTAGTGGCTCTCGGTTGATTACTGAACATCCCGGGAAACCAGTTAGTCAGGCGCCCTGAGGAGCAGGAAGATTACAGCTGTCACTCAGACATTAACACATAGAACCAGAACTTGGGGATTAAAGAACCCAGCCCACTGTTTCACAGAGAGCCAAGACTCACAGACATGGGGATGACTTCTCTCCAGAGGCACCTTCACAAATAGCCTGAGTCCTTCACAACCACTTCCTTAGAACTCAGGGAATCATTTCAGGCAGAGACGAGGTTTGAATGGCAAAGCCAAGAACTCCTGACTAGACGACTGGGAAAGGTGTCTTCAGTTGTAACAGAATAGCCCCCATTTGAAATAGTCAGGGTACAGGTTCTTAGTCACCTTTCTGCTGAGTGACTTTCTTCTTCTAACAGATCAAACTCCCATACACTGCTGCTAGGAATGCAAAACAGTAAGTCTGCTTTGGAAGAGAGTTGGGCAAGTTAAACCTATGCTTGTAAGAGTGACACACATGCTGACAGCACGATTCATTAACCCCACTCCTGGGTAGTCACCCTGGGGAGTCAAAATGTGTGTTCACATTATAAGCCTGTATGGCCTGACCTGTGGTGGTGCAGTGGGTAAAAGCATCAACCTGGAGCGCTGAGGTTGCCAGTTCGAAACCCCAGGCTTCCCTGGTCAAGGCACATATGGGAGTTGATGCTTCCTGATACTCCCTCTGTTCTTTTTATCTCTTTCCTCTCTCTGTCTCTTTCTCCCTGTGTCTCCTCTCTCTAAAAAAATGAATAAATAAAAATGTAAAAAAAAAACAACAACAACCATACTCCCTCTTTAAAAAAAAATCCTGTATGAAATGTTTATAGCAGTTTTACTCATAATTTCCCTACAAAATGGGAAACAATACAGATGTCCTTTAATTAGTGAATTAACGGTGGTACATCATATAATAGAATACTATGCTGCAATGAAGAGGAATGAATGATTGATTGATGTGATAACCCTTAGAACACTACACCATAAAGCTTGTAATTAGTGTATGGAAATTTTTAAAAATTTCACCTCCATGTGGGTTGAAAAATGGGATGCAGACTGTGACAAATAAAATTGGGTCATGATTAATCATCTGACTGCACTAAAGGCAGTTGGGAAGAAAGAACTGAAATAACTTTGAAACCTTGTTAAATATTTTCCAGTAAATGGAACTAGGGATCCTGAAGAACTGACTTCTGAAAAGGGGGAGGAAAATGCAGGATGAGTCTGGAGCATCTCCTAGTGCCAGGAAGTAAAAAAAATAGTCCCTCAATATGTAGCATACTGTGTTTAAAGTTCATAACAGAAATCTGAAAGAGCCCCCAGTGACCAAAGTTGAAACAATTTATTTTTAGGTAAGAGGAGGGGAGACAGTGAGGCAGGCTCCTACATGTGCCCCAACTGGGATCCACCCAGCAACCACACCTGGGGCCAATGCATGAGTACCAAGCTATGTTTAGGGCCTGAGGCCAATGCTCTGATAAACTGAGCCATTCTCAGTGCCTGGGCCATCCCTCAAACCAATCGAGTCACTGGCTTCAGGAAGCGAAGAAAGAGTGAAGTGGGAGAGGGAGGTTGGAATAAGCAAATGGTCACTTTGCAGTTGGGTCCTGACTGGGAAATGAACCCAGGATATTCATATACTGGGCTGTTGTTCTATCCAGTGAGCCATGGGCCAGGACTGAAACAGTTTTATAAAAACAAAAAAGTATGGAAGTCGAACCCAGAAATAAAAGAAAGAGCCATGTGTCCACATTTAGATGAGTAATGGAGAACGGATGACTTTCCTTTATAGCACAATGGCAATGATCAGACACAGAGGTGATGGGAAATACAAAATCATCATCAGAACACCATACACATAATTGAGGCAGGATCCGCAATTTTTTTAAAGGAGAAATAAAATATCTGTGTAATCTCAAAATACCCCATGATCCCATTTCTCCCTTGAGCAAATCCCACGTTTGGTCTAATACACTGGGAATATTGATTCCAAATGGCAGCTCACATATTTTTTTACTTTACTTTTGTTTACTAATCATTTCTCAGCAACAGCCTTATCAACCATTTATGCTAAATTAATTAAAAGACTTCAGATAAGTTTTACTGATATTTTTCTCCCAACTCTGTCTTTCTACTCTAATGTCTTCTTATTTGGATACTTTCTTTGGTAGGAGTCAGGGCTTAAGCAGTGTTTTCCAAAAGGTATTTATGCTGCTGAACACATTTCCTTAATTCCTGAACATCCCAAAAATGACCATTTGTTCAAATGTGAATCATAAAAACTATTCCTCAGCATAGAATTGCACACTCAATGTAGTTTCCCTCAGAAGGGTCAAAAATCCCATTGGGTACCCAGAGCCGCAGGAGAGAATCTTTATGTCCCCCTGATTATGCCACTCTTGAGTGAGTTTTACAAGCACCTCTTGATGTCTTCGAGACCCTCCGACACACAAGCCCACATTCGCACTGGTAAACACTCAGGGGGTGAGAGACAGGGAAGGTTGTCATGTTCTGAGCAAACATGAATCATCACATATGAAAAACAAGCATAAACACCAAGCAAAAAGACAGATGCGATGGATGGACCAGCGAGATCAGAAGGACATCAAAGAGACCCTGGGCAAGAGCAGGACCTGGGACAGGCCATGTGCCCTCACATATTCACACCCTGAGGGCAATGCTGTCTCTCCTTTAACTCTCTCATTAACACAGGCTGAGTCTGCACGACCCTAACACCCAGCTCCTATCCTCTCATCTACACAGTGCATCCCAATGACCCTCAGCCGTGAGCACCTTCACCGTCTAAGCTGCCTTTCTTTTCTTGGTTTTTGAAGATAGTCAGAAATAAGCAAGACAATGTGTATAAAAGGATATTCACTGCAGTTATACTTATTACAAACCTTTAGTGAAAACCCAATTGTCAGAATTTAACGATCAATGACAAGTGACGTCAGAGAAACGGCACCGTGAGGAGCAATACCAATAAATCTCCCCAAAATTTCAACAAGTTCTTCAACCAGAGACAGAAAATTCTATCCTTGGAGCATCTAGAAGTCCCACACTGAACATGAAGGTATGATCGAGCGAAAAATTGACTAAATATACAATCAACCCCGAAGAAAATAAGACTGAGAAAGGAACACTCCGCCTTCCTCACTAACCTAGACAAGGGCTTCTTTCACTTAGAACTGAAAGAATAGGAACTAAGGCGAGCAAAGCGGGTGAATAGAGCCAGGTTGCGGCACAAACGTCTGACCCAGGCTGTGGCACGGACGTCCAAGCCAAGGAAAGACTGTGCTTGTGGCGACCCAGTCAACACAGGCTCACACTTGTACCAAACCCTAGACAAAGGCACGCAAGTGCGGCAACCATTAGCCACAATTTCCTGGTCGGTGAGTGTGGATAGTGTGCGAGAAGTTCCTCCTAGCACCCCGGGAGTGGGCGCCCATGTTTCCAGACAGAGGGGCAGAATCAGAGGCCATTGTGTGAGCTATGACCGGAGTCCCGGGGTTGCCCCTGTACCCTGAAGAGTGGTGCGTGGGGAGTCCACGAAAGCGAACTTCCCTACACTCGAACTTCTCCGGGCGGCGGGGTGCCTCACCCTGGGCGAGGGGCGGCCACCTCAATATCCTGGTCAGCAAGCACGGATAGTGGGCGAGAGGTTCCTCCTAGAGCCCCAGGAATGAGTGCCCATGCTCCCGGACAGAGGGGCAGAGTCAGAGGCCTTTGCATGGGCTGTGACCAGAGTCTCGGTGTCGCCCCTGTGCCCTGAAGAGCGGCACGCAGGGAGTGCGCGAAAGCGAAATTCCCTATGCTCGAACTTTTCCAGAAGGGTGGGGCACCTCACCCAGCCATACAAGCTAACAGAACAGGAAAGGATTAGCTTAACCCACAGTCTGCTCACCTCCCAACTGACCTATGAGACCCTAACTGACAAGATCTCTCTCAGGTCAGCGATCTAAGACAAGAGGGGAGATATTTTTTAGTGCCTCTTGCTATGCTATGCACGTAGGGGTGGGGGCAATTTCTGATTGGCAAAGCTTTCATACTCAGGGCTATATGTTAAAAAGAGAGATTTGGCAGCTTGTAAGACCCCCTGCTTTGCAAACAGTGACTAGGGCATCTTCTACCCAGCCAAAACAGGTTACAAAGTAACAAAAGCCTAGCGAAAGTGGTCCCACAGAGTGCTGAAGCCTTCTGGACACGCCTAGAGGTGCATAGAAAGGCACCTTGAAAACAACTGGCTCCCAGCCCCGCCTGATTATGCCAGCGGCTCTGACAAATAGAGCCTTACCCAGTGCCCTGTGCTGAGTGGGGATAGAGTGGGGATTTGCCAGCTCTTTGAGCCTCTTACTCTCCAGGCAAAGGCAGCAGCACAGGGGACGATGTAGCTTAGACCACTGCACTCACTCTTTGTGTCTCTAACATGCCTCCTGCCTCTAAGCACCTCTTTCTTCTAAATGGGGTAGGGGAGCCTCAGGTGGATCCGGTAATTTCTTCCCTTTGCTGGTGATGCTGTTCCCAGGAAAAATGTTCACTTTAGATTTGGGGAGTGACTCAGCCCAGGGGTTAGGTTGTCCATCCTTCAAAATGTCTCCCCCTGCACCTCTGAGACCACTCTCTGCCCTGGCAAATCCAGTTGTCCCAGTGGTTCCTGCTCCTGAACTCTGGGGAAGGGGCTGTGAGCAAGGCTCTGTGTGCAGTCCTTTCAATACAGAGCCTGGGTCAAACAGTTCTTCCTCCTTCTCTCAAAATGTAACTAGGCTCCTTTCTCATTCAAATACAGTATAAGCCCCTTCCAGGCTCCAGGGCTCTAGGCTGAGTTCTAGTTTTGGGGCTGAGGACTTACAAATCTCTGGGCAACCCTCACAAGAATCCCTCCTGGCTCCTGCTCACTCCCTGGAGCGAGGCAGCCTTTTCCACGTCTCTGCCTTTCCTACTAGTCTCACCTTGGATTCATTGTTGGTCCTCGGTTATAGAATCCTCTTAGTTTAGCCCAAAGTTGGACTTTCAAGATGAGTGTTCTCAGAATTAAGTTGTAATCCACCTTGGTTCTGGGAAGTGGGAGTGGGAGCATCTGCCTGCTCTGTGGCCATCTTGTCTCTTTCTCTGTTATTCTTGTTAGTGTCATGTACTTGTACAGAAAATTATGTCCTCAATGGTCAACATTAAATTAACTGGCCTTTTTAATCCTGATGATGAACCATTTGAGCATCACATGGCAATAACAAAAACAGCAAAATGCTTTATGATTCTTATTTAAGAAAACTTTAACCTTCCATATTCAATCAATTCATAATGAAACACAAAGTGAAACGTTCCTATGGAGTGTAGTAAGAGGTGCCATTGGGCTCTGGCAGTTTGATTCAGTGGTAGAGTGTCGGCCCAGAGTATGAACATCCTGGGTTCAATGCCCAGTAAGGGTACACCAGAGAAGTGACCATCTGCATCTTTCCCCCTATATCTCTCCCTTCTCTCTCTCTTTTCCAATTCCCTAGCCATGCTCAGTTCGGGCAAGTTGGCTCCAGGTGCTGAGGATGGCTCCATGGCTTCACCTCAGGTTTTAAAATAACTCAGTTGCTGTGCAACAAAAAAATGGCCCCAGAAGGACACAGCATCACCCAGTAGGGGGCTTGCCAGGTAGATCCCAGTCAGGTCACATGAGGGAGTCTGTCTTTCTGCCTGCCTGCTTCTCACTTAAGAAAATTTTTTTAAAAAGGAAAAAAAAATAAGTGCCATTAACTTCAAGAAGATTAGACTCAATGAGTATGGTACTTGTTCTTTAATTTTAAGGCAGGAGAGGGCATTGATATGTGGAGATATTTTCTTGGATAAGCAGGTGTTTCAGTCACATGTGCACGTTCCTAGCTGTATCAACAAGATCAAGTGACCTAATGCTCCAGGGTGCCACCAACAGGGAAAAGTAAGAACTACACCCAAACCGGAGCAGAATGACCAGCATCGGTCATCTCAAATAATGGCCAGAGGGAAGGGGAGTCCTGATTTGGTCAGTATCACAGGTCATGCCTTTGACCAGGAAAATGATGGTCCCCCATAAATCCGAAAAAAGTGAATAATTCATTCTGTATTAATAGAGTTGATCTCAACTCTCTCTTTGAAGTGATAGAGTCTACTGGTCTCAAAAATGTCATACTGAATCTAATATAATCTAGCAATAAACAGCATATTTTTAACAATGCCATGGACAGGCGCTGGGTTCTGAGCTGAAAGGGAGGCTGCAGGGAAGCCACCGAGACAGAGAAGCCTTATTTCCAGATGACAAGCACCTCTCAGCCCCTCTATTCCTGTTCCCAGGTCCCCACACATGTCCTAAAGCCACGAATTTGGATTTCACCCTGAGGATGTGTTATACTCATAGAACCTTCTGCATGTTCTCTGCACCATGGCCTCTTCTACTTCAGGTGATTTTTTCTTGCAAACAGTCAAATGAGAAACACTTTACTTTGAACCTCTACCACCAGTGAGCAAGTGTCCTGACAAGACATAAGAGCACTGACCATGGGAGACCAGCTTTACCGACCATGGAGGGCAAGAAACAACGTTCAAAATTAACCAAAACTTTTAAAAACCTTGTAATAATGTGAATTATTTGTAGGAAAGAGAAAGAGGCAGAAGAGAAGTGACACACTCTGAAATGATCTGCGGTACTTGGGACAAAGAGGACATTTCCTGAATTTAAAAATGGATCCTAACAACCTTCTGAAATAAATGGGACAACTATTTCATTTTTCATAACCAATGCCAAAGAGAAAGGACCTTCGGAGAAAAGAAACACAGGCACTTCCTAGACATGGGAAAGTGTTGTCCCTGCTGACTCGTGACAGAAACAAAATCAGAACCCAATTGGGGTGGGAATTCTTACGGATCACATTGGAAAAGATCCCAAACCTCACAGTCCAGGTGCAGACTGCTCTCAGCCACACCAGGGCCCCGGGACCCCAGCCACCAGGGCCGGCAGAAAGTAAGGAGTCTATTTTTCCCAAGTCACAGCAATCTGCATGCGGGCAGGACAGGGTGTGGGTGTCATGTCTCAACTTGGTCTCAGCATGGACATCTCACATTTTCCTGTTCCGCCATCCATATCTGGTAACTGTCCTCTTCCTGGTCAGAACAGAGCTGCACAAGTCCAGGTGCTGTTGTACTTCAAATACAGATATGGAGCGAAATATTAACAATGGCATTGTGCAACTACTATCAGTAAAAACACTTTATTTTATTGTATAAATATAATAAAATAGTGTCTTAGCTGTGGTGGCACAGTGGACAGAGCATTGACCTGGGACACTGAGGTCCCATGTATGAAAACCAAGGCTGCTGGTTTGAGTGCTGACTCACCAGCTCCAGAATGGGGTCAACAGCTTAGCTGGACTCATAGAAGTGATTCCAAGGTCACTGGTCTGAGCCCAAGGTCACTGGTTTTAGCTCAAAATCTCTGGCAAGAGCAAGGGTTCAGTGGCTTAACTTGAGCCCCCTGTCCCCCATCAATACACATATGATATAAATCAATGAACAACAGAAGTGCTGCTACAAGTTGGTGATTTTCATCTGTCTTTCCTCTCTCTCTCTCTCTCTCTCTCTAAATAAATAAACAAATAAATAAAATTTACTTTATTACTTAAACTGTGAGGAGTTACAGTTTATAGGTCAGAACTCTGTCTATTGGTCACTCTCAGCTACAAGAAAGCCTGGGACATGCTGCCCAGATCCCGGGCCGTAAGAAGGAATGAAAACATTGGGGAGTAACAGGGCCTTTGGCAAAAAGAATGAATGATTAGAATGAGGAAGCACAGGGACTTTTACGCCTGCACTGTGTGTGGGCAGCATTGGGCTCCCTTCCTCTTCCCTCTCTCTCTCCCTTCTTCTCTATATCTGTAAAAATAAAAAATTAAGCCCTGGCCAGAAAGCTCAGGTGCTTGGAGTGCCAGCCAGGAGCTCAGAGGTGGTCAGTTTGATTCCACAGTAAGGACACATAGAAGAGCAGGACAAGGTTTCTATTTCTTCTATGAGCCTCAGAAGGAAAGAAGGAAGGAAGGAAGGAAGGAAGGAAGGAAGGAAGGAAGGAAGGAAGGAAGGAAGGAAGGGAAGGAAAAAAGGAAAGGATGAAGGAAAGAAGGAAAGAATGAGGAAGGAAGGAAGGAAGGAAGGAAGGAAGGGAAGGAAGGGGGGAGGGAGGGATGAAGGAAAGAAGGAAGGAAGGAAGAAAGAAAGAAATGAAGGAAGAAAGTGTTGTAAAGTGACCAGCGAGTTCTGGAAAGACACCAAATTTACAGAACAATTTGAAAGTAGTTTTGTTTTAAGTCAGCCACTGCAGAGGTAGACAGACCCAAATCATGCGACCCTGAGCACTTAGAGTGTTGGGCTTTATAAAGACAAAAACCACAAGCAGCAGTTTACAGAAGTAGAACTGGCTGTTACCTTATCAGGAAGTCTCTGCTGCAGTTTCTGATATGTTACAGTATCTTCGCTGACAGTACTACCTGTGATTTAGCTCAGTTTGCAAGTTTGCACTTACAAAAATACAAAAATTTCAAAAACGGGGATTACAGAAGGCATAAATAATGGTATTGCTCATACTAACAGTTTTACAGTTTCTTGGCACACTGTTACATTTTCCATTGGTTTTATTTAAGTTTTAATCAAATCCTTATTTTAGCTTTTATTACCCTGTAATATAAGGGTATAATGACATCTGAGTGTCATTAATTTGATAGAGTTTACCTTTTCTCAAATGGCCTACAACCTGTACAAACCTTCTGCAACTTACATAACCCTTAACTTTTATGAACTTTCTTATCTATTTAGAAATAACTAGCTTTCATAACAACTAACTTTCTTTCTTTTTCTTTTTAAAGTATCTCTTTATACCTTTCAGTATAAAAACTGTACAATTTTGTTCTAATTAATCAGAACTATTGATTTCAAAAATTTTAATGTTTATTGACAACCAAGCTAGCAACAATTTTTTAAAAACATACTTATTTTTGGAAGTGTCCTCCCTTTAATTAGCTAATACTTATAGGTTACTTTATAGAGGTAGCTATAAGAACACACATATATTTTTTATTTTTCTCGTAGCTTCCCTTCTAGCAAAGGGACTTATATTTCCCTTCTGTGTGACCTACAACAGCACACATATCAGACCTTAAGATGACCTGCTCTGGCCTTTCCCTGATTTTAGTTTCCCTCCCTTCCCAAAGTTTAACTATGAGGAGTCCCATGGTGAAGTTCCTCAAGCTTCTGTCATATGTTTGTGGCTGGAGCAGGGCATGTCGTACTTCTCAGGGTCCACTTGCAGGGTTTGGTGGGATCTGTTTGCACCGTCTCCATGAGCGTTTGTAAGGGAACTGAGGGAGAAGGGGTGTTGCCTCCCTAATACAATTCTATATGGGGTGAATTTTGGGTACATTTAGCTTTTAGCAGAACTAGGGGGTAAGCTAGTTCAGTTTTCACCAGTTTTTAGAATGAATTTGGTTTGGACTTCTTTCTGAGTTTGGTTTAATATTCTCGAACTTTGAGGGCTATGAGCACAATATAATTTCTAATTAATATTGAGTGCCTTTCCTACTAGCTGTGAGACCTTAGATATAAACACAGGTCCATTAATAGACCTAATATTAATGGGCAAGCTAAATCTGGGAATCATTTTATATAGTAATTTCTTAACAACTGTTACTGTGGTCTCATTTCTAGTAGAGAAAGCTTCTATGTATCCTGAAAAGGTGTCAATAAAATCTAATAAGTACTTGTATTCCTGTGTTGGTGGCTTTACTTTAGTAAAATCTATTTCTAAATGTTCACCTGGGAACGTTCCTCTTTCCCTATTTCTTAATTTCCCTACTTTGCTTAGTATTTACTTGGGCACAGACTGAACACATGGACACTATCCCTTCAGCAATAGAATCTACGCCGGGCAACGAGTAATTTCCCTAAATAATTCTATTTGCGAACTGATACCTAATTTTTTGTTGAGTTTGGTAAACCGGTTATTAAAATGGCACTTTGTAATCAGGTTTCTCTCTAAGTTCGGTGGCTGGGCAGCCGCCCAATGTGGAAAGCACAAATTTACATTCCTCATTCTTTTTTTTTAAAATTAATTTTAAAGGGGTGACATTGATAAATCAGGGTACATGTGTTCAGAGAAAACATCTCTAGGTTATTTTGACATTTTATTATGCTGCATTCCCATCACCCAAAGTCCAATTGTCTTCCGTCACCTTCTAACTGGTTTTCTTTGTGCCCCTTCCATCCTCTAACCACCTCCCCCTCATCCCCCCCACCCCGTAACCCCCACACTCTTGTCCATGTCTCTGAGTCTCATTTTTATATCCCACCTATGTATGGAATCGTATAGTTCTTAGTTTTTTCTGATTTATTTATTTCACTCAGTATAATGTTATTAAGGTCCAACCATGTTGTTGTAAATGATTCGATGTCATCATTTCTTATGGCTGAGTAGTATTCTATAGTTTATCTGCACAACTGCAGAGATTACTGGAATATTGAAGATGTGCTATTTATATAGAAAGCAGTTGAAGAACAGTTGCTCGTCTTTAATGACATTTTTATTTACCAGATTGATATTAATGATTATCTCGATTTCATGGAAAACTTTTTTAAAAATTCAGGAAACTATGCAATTCCTGAAAGTATTTAAAGAGCTAAAATTATTGTCAGAAATATTGTCAGAAAGGGGTTTTTCAAAGATGAACATAATATATTCAGAGAAGAGAAGTCACCTAAGTGTTTCTAATCTATCAAACACAATGACTGTTAGCCTGGTCAGCCTGCCTCTAAAGAAATGAGATCCTATTCCTACAGGAAAGAGATGGTTAAGGATAAATCACACAGCGAATTATACTCAAATAAAAGTAAAGAGAATTGCAAGTGAGGATGGTAAACAAGAAACAATATGGGCCCCTGGCCAGTGTGCTCAGTGGTGCATCATCGGCCTGGCATGTGAATGTCCTGGGTTCAATTCCCAGTCAGGGCACATAGTAGAAGTTCCCATCTGCTTCTTCACTTCTCCCCATCTTACTTCTCTCTCTGTCTCTCACTGTTTCTCTCTCACCCTCCTGCAGATATGGCTCAATTGGAGCAAGTTGGCCCCAGGCACTGAGGATGGCTCAATGCCTTCTGTCTCAGGCACTAACAAGAGCTCAGTTATTGAGCAATGGAGAAACTCCCCAGATGGGCAGAGCCTTGCCCCCAAGTGGGCTTGCTGAAGGATCGTGGTCAAGGCACATTCAAGAATCCGTTTTTTCTGCCTCCCCCTCCTTTCAATGAATAAAAAAAGTATCAATATGTAAATACCTTAAATAACAATTTTATTGTTTTTGGTCAAGTATAAAACAACTCTTTCTTATAACTTAATCTAGTTTTTTATACCTCTTTTATTGTTATTATTTAAATATTAAATGCTTGAAATAATGAACTACCTTTTGCTATATCTTTTTTTTTTTAATGCTTATTACTCTCATGAGGACAGAGACCGGTTGTGAAATTATTTGAACCCCACCACTGCAGATTCCACATGAATGTCACCATCCACAGGAACCTCGGAGGCTCAGGTCAGGCCCACTGTGTCCCTTGTTCCTTGCAATTAGACAGGCTTGGCTCCCAGCGTGGATGAGACCATCCCCATGTGCTCAGGAAACACAGTGTGGACTTGTTCAAAGTGCCACGGGGCGGGAAGGTGCGTTCCAGGAAGTCTGTTCCCACACGGAAACAGCCCAGCCTGCATCCCGTCCGTCCACGCCACACGTGTGCCCAGCGGCACAGGGGGACCGGGCTGGTCCCAAGGCAGGGGGACTCTTTAAGGAGGACTTCACATCGACATAACTTACAAGTGAAAATGGTGGTTGTGTTTTTGGACCCTGAGAACCCTCTCTGACCCGGACTGGCTCTCACTCTTCCTGGGCCAGTCCCTTCAGATGGTGTCTCCATCCCGATTTGCATTAGGATGACTGGGTGCACTTGGTGCCCCAGGGCCTTTGTCATGGCACATGAGAGACAGACAATTTAATTACTGTGAAGTCACCAGAGGTGCAGCTCACACCGAATCCTAAGGGAACCCGGTCCTTTATAAGAAGCGAAGTGGAGCTCGCTGTCCACTCAGCTGTGCAGCTCACCAGCTTCACCATGAGGATCTACCAGCTCCTGTTTGCTTTGCTCCTCGTGTTTCTGTTTGCTGTTCCAGGTAAGAGGGGCTGACACCAGGGGCCAGACAGGTGGACCGGACGGGACAGTCTCCCTCTGTGCCCCAGCTCTCCACCTACTTCCCTGTCTCTCCTTCTCTCTGTCTCTCCCTCTCTCCTCCTCTCCCTCTCCTGCTCTCTTCTGTCGTCTACATACCTTCAGACCAGATAGACCATTGTAAGGACTCAGGAGAGCCAAGCACACAGTTCTTCTCCACAGGACGGTTCAGGGCCAGGCCTGGCAATTCCCAGCCTTTCAGAGCTGCCCTTGAAGGGGCCAGTTAGCCGGTAAATGCTACCTGCTCACCGTCCTCCAAGACATGGGGCTGCTCACAGAGGCTGCCTCTGTCACATGGCTTTTCCTACATATAGAAAGATATCTGAATTGGTTGGAAAACAGAAGTGCACAGTGTCACTTACTAACTCTTTAAACTAAAGGGCAGGGTCTCCCGTGACCTAGAGAACTGTGGAGAACAGCAAGGCCAGCCTGGACTTGGGGACACTGTGTGGGGGACACCACTGTGCCTTTGTCTTCTCAGCGTGAAGGTGTCGAGGACACGCGCTGACCAGGCTCCTCTTGGTTCAGGGCTTGGAGCTGCCCGTCCCGGTGGCTCTGACCTCGGTGCTGATGTTTGACTGTCTCCTCAGTGTTACAGGGATCGAATAGAAGGATGAAGGAAGAAAGGAGACAGGAGGGAGAGAGTAGCGTGAGACTGAGACGTGAGGTCATTGGTTAAGACATCACAAATTATTCCAGAAAGCCCGTTTAATCGGTGTTCCTCCTGGCTGTATTCCAGCACAGAGCAGGACCAGGGAAGGGCAGGGCGGGGTGGGGAGGGGAGGCAGGAGGCCAGGAAGACAAGAAGGAAGGCAGAGTGACACAGGGTGGCCTGAAAGGGCAGGCCCAGGAAGAGTGAGACCCAGTCCAGATCGGAGAGGGTTCTCAGGGTCCAGAAACACGACCACCATTTTCACTTGTAAGTTATGTCAATGCGAAGTCCTTCTTAAACAGTTCTTAGACATTAAAGAGGCTGCTCAGCTCAAATCCTTAGCTGACAAAACAAAGAGATAAAATACACACCCACTAGCTGTATCTGATCCAGAGACCACAGGTGTGTGTCCCTGACTCAGCGGGGCTTCGTGGGGACTGTCCCTCACTCGGAGGACCTGAAGTGGCAGGGACTCTCGTCCAGTCTTTCACTCCCTACGGCTCAGACCCTTTAACCTGCTGGTTCTAGAAACATACGGATCGTCTCGACTTCAGCCATTCTAGTCTCTGTCCTAAATCTGGATCCTCATATTACACACTCATCTCTTGTCATTGTCACAGAAAACCTGCAATCTTTGGGATCTGTCCAGGGGACACTGAACCGGATCATCCTTCTGCCACGAGGCTCGGATTTCTGACATGTCTCTGCCTTCTCTGTTCTCTCTGTAGGTCTTGCTCAGACCTGCAGGCAGAGAGGAGGCGTGTGCCAGCCCTTCCGTTGCTTTGCAAACAGAACACATGTAGCCAATTGCTTCCTGCCAGGATTTAAATGCTGCAAAAAATAGCGATACACCAGCAAAGGGTCCTGTCACCCTCAGGAATCAGAGACAAGACCTGTGCACAGACATAAAATGTAAATCAAATTAAACAGCATCTTTCAAAGACAAGGAACTTTGCTCTCTTGTCATTATGGTTACTGGGCGGTGACTGACCTGACAGGTCACTCTCCAAAATCCTTGAGGAGCCCTTTCAAGCTCACTGACAAACTTCAGGACACTGTGCAGGGGCCCTTCCGTGCTTTCCAGGGTAATGTTTCCCTCTGAGTCCCCTTTGCCCCCCTAAAGTTCCCCACGCTCTCCTGTGACTAGGCACTGCATTCCTACCTTTTGCTTTCCTAGGCCCCCTGCCCGCCCCACACCACCCCTCCCAAGGGAGCCTCATTCACTGGGACCCCACTGGTCCCCTCCACCTCGGGGACATCACCACCGGTCCCCACAGAAAGGGCAGACCCCTCCCTCCTCTGCTCCGCCCGAGTCCTCACTCCTTTTATCGTCATGCTTCTCACTCTGTCCTGCCTGGTTAACACGTGGTCACCTGCTAATTCTCCATCTGGCCCATAAAACCTCTACGGGAGTGGACTTGGTCCCGTTCCTTTATGAACTGGTCTGTGAGGGGAAACACAGCCTCATCAATGGTTACCCTCTGGGTGGCACAGCTGAGCAGGACGAAGTGACTCCCTCCAGTGGACGTGGTGGAGCCAAGTCAGAGGTGTACAGAGCAGCCCTTTGTGAAAGGACAAGTAAACAGGACAGCATAGCATGGACACAGGAGGAGGGCACTGACCACCAGAAGGAGGACAACATGGCCGGCAGGGGGCGTGCCGATGCTGACCCCGCCTGCTGTCTCTTTCCTGGGAGGCTCTGGGACTTCAACCCAGAGCTCTGTGGGGTGCCCTGTCCAAGTCAGCAGGGCTCTGTTTCTCTACATGAGCCCCTCACTCAACACACATAGGGATCCCCTCTGGGTAGACGCACTTTAGCTCCGAAACCTTCCCCTGAGGGTCCCAGAGCCTCCTGATTGAAGAGAGAAGTCGGAGAGTATACCAGTGAACATGTGTTTATCCAGATAGACTCCCTCGATCTCAGAGCCAAGACAAGGATGAGGGGATGTACCACATGCTGGTGCGACACTGAAGGGGGCACCCCAAATCCCATAACCGGGACAAAGGACACTCTGCAGTGTTTTTCTTTGAAAATTTATTTAATCACATGACTACCCATGATGCATCTGCAAGCTTCCTCTGCCTCAGAGAGTCCCAGGCTCAGGGTCATGTGAAAGCTCCCATTTCATGATTGCACTTGGGTTGTACTGGGCTCTGGTCACCCCTCGCTGGGGAGAGGGGACACCATCAGTGTACTATGAAGACTTCAGCCCCACTGTGTCCTCCCCACAGAACTGAATGGGAGTGAGCTACACCATTGAATTCTGTTCCTGTCTGTGTCATGGGTCATGTTGTCACCAGTCTCTTCCTCATTCACACTATCCAATCCTTTGGTCCCTTCAAAGAGAACTTACAGTTCATATTTTCAAGCATGAGTCTTCACAAATCCTTCAATAGTTGTCCTTATCCCAGAAATTCAACCAGAAATGTAGCATGTAATGTTTCCCAGCATTGCCAGGCATCCCCTAACTATGGCCCACGGGCCGCATGCAACCCCCTGAGGCCCTTTATCTGGCCCCCACCGCACTTCCAGAAGGGGCACCTCTTTCATTGGTGGTCAGTGATAGGAGTACTGCATGTGGCGGCCCTGCAATGGTCTGAGGGACAGTGAAGTGGCCCCCTATGTAAAAAGATTGGGGACCCCTAATAGCTTTCCCTTGATTTCCAAAAATTATTATTCTACTTCTTGTTTGTTTGTTTTTCATGGACCTCTCAGTTCTGAATTCCATTTCGTTACCAACCAATTATTTCCATGTGCACCTACCTTTTCATCTCACTGGTTTTATTTCCTTTTTCGATTTTTACTTAAATGTGTTGGGGTGACACTGGTTAATAAAATTATAGAGGTTTCAACCATGCAATTCTATTATACATCATCTGTATGTTGTATTGTGTGCCCTCCACCCAAAGTCACATCTCCTTTCGTCACCCACGATATATTTGACTCCCGTTACCTTTCAGTAACACCCCGTCTCCCTTTCTCTCTGGTCACCGTCATACTGTGTCTATGAATTTTTTGTCTCATTAGTCGCATTTTGTCTCATTAGTCACAATATGGATAAGTACGGGGCAGGTATTTATAGCCCTGTCTCACACATGACAATAAGAATGGAAGTAACTTGCTCCCAGTCATGGGGACTATATGTAGGAAAGCCTTTCACTCCATCCCAAGTGGCCTTGGCTCCAAAGACTGAGAGTTTTATTGACTATTCAACAAAGCCCCAAAATAAATTTACTTATTAAATTAAATGTAAACAACGCATGCTTCTTAGTATGACTATGATGCATGCAATACTTTAAACATACTTATACAGAAAGATTTTCCGTTGCTTATCTGAAAGTTCAAATTTAATGGGATATCCAGTGTCCCACCTGGCCACCTTGTGTATCTGTCAGCATGTGCCAGGTTGTGCGGAGGTAACAGCCACGTCAGAATCATAAAAGAGCAAAATGGTCTCGCTGTACAAGATGAAGGCGGGCAGCTTTGGTGAAATATGCCTTTGTGTCTTGTTTATATATATATATACTTTCCCCGCCACCCTTTCCTGCATAGGAAATGAAAAAAAAAGAGGAAGCTGGAATGTAAAACCATGAGAGGTGCCTGCAGGTACCATAGAGCCCACAGGAGCTCCATCCTGCCTGCGGACTGCAGGAGTTGGTACGGACACTACAGTCGACTCTGGGTACAGCTGAGTGCTCCCCCACAGCCAGGGAGACGTGCCAGTGCTGACTTCTGCAGAATAAAAGCATCACTACTAACACAGGTCCTGCTTCTGGTCTTTTTCAGGGCATGCCTGAGTGACAGGTCACTGAACTGGGGTGCGGGGACATTTCAGTCCCGAGTCTGCTCACAGCACTCAGTAGCTGCCTGACACCCAGCCAGGTGTCTCCCTTCCTGGGCCTCAGTGTCTGCACCTGCACGACTGAAACTGCTGTTCTCTGAGCCACCTGGAACCTGTCTGCCCATGTCCATAAACTGATGGACTGAGGAGAAGAGTTTTGAGAGGCCATGTGTGTGAGTGTGTGTGTGTGTGTGTATTATTTGTTGAAAAGGCGCTGAGAGTTTGTTCTTGTTTTCATGTCCCTTGAGGACTCCTGTGTACTCAGCTGTGGCTGTTGGTTGATTACTGAACAGTAAACCAGTTAGTCAGAGTCCCAAGGAGTAGGAAGATTTCAGCTGCCACTCAGACTTTCCCATAGAAACAGAACTCAGGAATTACAGAACCCAACCCACTGTTTCACAGAGAGCCAAGACTCACAGACATGGGGATGACTTCTACTCTCCAGAGGCGCCTTCCCAAATAGCCCGAGTCCTTCACAACCACTTCCTTAGAACCCATGGAATCATTTCCAGCACAGATGCGGTTTGAATGGCAGAGCTGAAGCCTGCTGACTAGACAACTGGGAAAGGTGTCTTCAGTGGTAACAGAGTAGCCCCCAGTTTGAAATAGTCAGGGTACAGTTTCTTAGTCACCTTTCTGCTGAATGACTTTCTTCTTCTAACAGATCAATCTCTCATACACTGCTGCTAGGAATGCAAGATGATAAGTCTGCTTTGGAAGAGAGTTGGGCAAGTTAAACCTATGCTTGTAAAAGTGACACACATGCTTACCAAACGATTCATTAACCCCACTCCTGGGTAGTCACCCTGGGGAAGTCAAAATGTGTGTTCACATTAAAAGCCTATATGAAACTGTTTAAAGCAGCTTTACTAATAATTACCCAAAATATGGGAAACAATACAGATGTCTTTCAATTAGCAAATAAATGGTGGTACATCGTATAACAGAATACTAAGCAGCAATGAAAAGGAATGAATGATTGGTTCATGTGATAACCCTTAGAATACTACACCACAAAGCTTGGATTTTAGTGTGTGTACATTTTTAAAAATTTCAAGTCAATGTAGGTTGAAAATGGGATGCAGACTGAGTCAGATAAAATTGGGTTATGATTAATCGTATGACCACAATAAAGGCAGTGAGAAGAAATAACTGACATAACTTTGAAAACTTATTAAATATTTACCAGTAAATGGAACTAGGGATCCTTGAAGAACTGACTGACTTCTGAAAGGGTGGAGGGAAATGCAGGATGAGTCTGGATTATCTTCTAATGCCAGAAAGTAAAATAATGTTACCGAAATATGTAGCACACTGTGTTAAAATTTCATAAAGGACATCTGAAAGAGCCCCAATGACCAAAGTTGAAACAATTTTTTTTAGGCGAGAGGAGGGGAGATAGCAAGGCAGACTACCTCATGTACTCCAACTGGGATCCACCCGGCAACCCCATCTGGAACAAATGCTTGAGTCTCGAGCTATTTTTAGTGCCTGAGGCCAAGGCTCCGATCAACCAAGCTATCCTCAGTGCCTGAGCCATCCATCAAACCAATCGAGTCCTTTGCTGCAGGAAGCGAAGAGAGAAAGAAGGGGGAGATCGAAGAAGGAAGAAGCAGATGGTTACTTTGCCTGTGTGACTGATAGGGAAATGAACCCAGGACATCCATATGCTCGGCCCATGCTCTAGCCACTGAGCCACCATCCAGGGTCAAAAATTTTTTATAAAAACAAAAAAGTATCAAGGTATGAATGTCTTACCCAGAGATAAAAGAAAGAGCCATGTGTTGTTTTGTTGATGAGCGCCATTCTGACCGGTGTGAGGTGATATCTCATTGTGATTTTAATTTTCATTTCTCTAATAATTAGTGATGTTGAGCATTTTTTCATATGCCTATTGGCCATTTGTATGTCCTCTTTGGAGAAGTGTCTATTAATTTTTTTAAAATTTTTATTTATTTTTATTTATTTATTTTTTACAGAGACAGAGAGTGAGTCAAAGAGAGGGATAGATAGGGACAGACAGACAGGAACAAAGAGAGATGAGAAGCATCAATCATTAGTTTTTCATTGCACTTTGCGACACCTTAATTGTTCATTGATTGCTTTCTCATAAGTGCCTTGACCGTGGGCCTTCAGCAGACTGAGTAACCCCTTGCTGGAAACAGCAACCTTGGGTTCAAGCTGGTGGGCTTCTGCTCAAGCAAGATGATCCCCCGCTCAAGCTGGCGACCTTGGGGTCTCAAACCTGGGTCCTCTGCATCCCAGTCCGACGCTCCATCCACTGTGCAACCACCTGGTCAGGCTATTCATTTCTTTTCCCAGTTTTGGATTGGATTGCTTGTCTTCCTGGTGTTGAGATTTAAAAGTTTTTTATAAATTTTGGTTATTAACCCCTTATCAGATGTATTGTCAAATATGTTATCCCACTGTGTAGTTTGTGTTTTTATTCTGTTCTTATTGTCTTTAGCTGTGCAAAAGCTTTTTAGTTTGATATAGTCCCATTTCTTTATCCTGTCTTTTATTTCACTTGCCTGTGGAGATAAATCAGCAAATATATTGCTGCGAGAGATGTCAGAGAGCTTACTGCCTATATTTTCTTCTAAGATGCTTATGGTTTCATGGCTTACGTTAAAGTCTTTTATCCATTTTGAGTTTATTTTTGTGAATGGTGTAAGTTGGTAGTCTAGTTTCATTTTTTTTCATATAGCTGTCCAATTTTCCCACCACCATTTATTAAAGAGGTTGTCTTTACTCCATTGTATTTTCTTACCTCCTTTGTCAAATATCAGTTGTCCATAGAGCTGTGGGTTTATTTCTGAGTTATCTGTTTTGTTCCATTGTTCTATATGCCTGGTCTTATGCCAGTACCAGGCTGTTTTGAGTAAAATGGCCTTGTAGTATAACTTGATATCGGGAAGTGTGATACCTCCCACTTTATTCTTCCTTTTCAAGATTGCTGATGCTATTCATGTTCTTTTTTTTTGTTGTTCCATATAAATTTTTGTAATATGTTTTCTATACTTTGAAGTATGGCATTGGTATTTTAATTGGTATTGCATTGAATTTATAAATTACTTTGGTTAATATAGACATTTTAATGATGTTTATTCTTCCTATCCATGAGCAAGGTATATGCTTCCACTTGTTTGTATCTTCCTTGATTTCTTTTATCAATGTTTTATAATTTTCCGAGTACAAGTCTTTTATCTCCTTGGTTAAATTTACTCCTAGGGACTTTATTTTTGTTGTTGTTGTTGTTGCAATAGTGAAGGAGCTTGTTTCCTTAATTTCTCTTTCTGACAGTTCATTGTTGGTGTATAAAAATGCCTCTGATTTTTCAGTATTAATTTTATATCCTGCCACTTTGCTGAATTCATTTATCAGGTCCAGTAGTTTTTTTACTGCAACTTTAGGGTTTTCTATATACAATAGCATATTATCTGCAAATAATGATAGTTTTACTTCTTCTTTTTCAATTTGGATGCCCTTTATTTCTTCTTTTTGTCTGATTGCTGTGGCTAGGACTTCCAGGACTATGTTGAATAAGAGTGGTGATAGGGGGCACCCCTGCCTTGTTACTGATCTTCACAGGATTGCTTTCAATTTTTTCCCATTGAGTATGATGTTGGCTGTGGGTTTGTCATAGATGGCCTTTACCATGTTGATTTATATTCTCTGTATTCCCACTTTGTTGAGAGTTTTGATCATGAATGGGTGCTGGATTGTATCAAATGCTTTTTCTGCATCTATTAAAATTATCATATGGTTTTTGTCCTTCCTTTTGTTTATGTGATGAATCACATTGATTGATTTGTGAATATTGTACCAGCCTTGCCTCCTCAGAATAAATCCCACTTGATCATGGTGTATGATTTTTTTCATATATTGCTGGATCCAGTTTTCTAATATTTTGTTGAGGATTTTAGCATCTATATTCATCAGGGATATAGGTGTATAATTTTCTTTCTTTGTGTTGTCTTTGCCTGGTTTTGGAATCAGAATTATGCTCACCTCATAAAAGGATCTTAAAGTCTTCCTTTCTCTTGAATTTTTTTTTTGTTGTTATTTTGCTGAAGCTGGAAACAGGGAGATAGTCAGACAGACTCCCCCATGTGCTTGACCGGGATCCACCCGGCACGCCCACCAGGGGGCGATGCTCTGCCCATCTTGGAGCGTCACTCTGTTGTGACCAGAGCCACTCTAGCACCTGAGGCAGAGGCCATGGAGCCATCCCCAGCACCCAGGCCATCTTTGCTCCAATGGAGCCTTGGCTACGGGAGGGGAAGAGAGAGACAGAGAGGAAGGAGAAGGGGAAGGTGGAGAAGCAGATGGGCACTTCTCCTGTGTGCCCTGGCCAGGAATCAAACCCAGGACTTCTGCATGCCAGGCCGACACTCTACCACTGAGCCAACCGGCCAGGGCTTGAATTTTTTGAAATAGCTTGAGAAGGATAGGAGTTAGTTCTTCTTTGAATATTTGGTAGAATTCAATTTTGAAGCCATCAGGCTCAGGACTTTTCTTCTTTGGGAGTTTTTTGATAACTGTTTTTATCTCATTCGCTGTAATCAGTTTGTTTATGTTTTCTGATTCTTTCAGATTGATTTTTGGAAGATTGTATGTTTCAAGGAATTTTTCATTTCATCTAGGTTGTCTAGTTTTTTGGTATACAGTTCTTCATAGTATTTCTTACAATATTTTGTATTTCTGTGGTGTCAGTTGCTAGATATCCATTCTCATTTCTAATTTTATTTATGCGAGTTCTCTTTCTTTTTTTCTTGGTGAGTCTAATTAAAGGTTCATTGATCTTGTTCACCTTTTCAAAAATCAGCTCCTGGTTTCACTGATACTCTGTATTATTTTTTTCCCTCTATGTCATTTATTTCTTCTCTGATCTTTATTATTTCCTTCAGCCCAGATGTAGTAGAAGGAAGAAAAAAAACTTGCTGTTTTTTTCTCGTTCTTTTAGATGTAGAGTTAAGTTGTTTATTTGAGCTTTTTCTGGCTTTTTAAAGTACGCTTGTAGTGCTATGAACTTCCCTCTCAGTACTGCTTTTGCTGTGTCCCATAAATTTTGAGTTGTTGTATGCTCATTATCATTTGTTTCTAGGAATTTTTATATTTTTCTTTGATCTCATTGTTAATACATTCATTATTTAACAACCTGCTCTTTAATTTTTATGTGTTTGAGAATTTTTGAGTTTTTCGGTTGTGGTTGATTTCTAGTTTCATGCCATTGTGATCAGAGAAAGTGCTTTATATGATTTCAATCTTCTTAAATTTGTTGAGACCACTTTTGTGCTCTAAAATGTGGTCTATCCTAGAGAATGTATCATGAGCACTTGAAAAGAATGTATATTCTGCTGCTTTAGGGTGAAAGGTTCTAAAGATATTTATTAAATCCAGTTGATCTAGTAGGTTCTTTAAGTTTGCTGTTTCTTTGTTAATTTTTCTTTTTGCAGATCTATTTACTGATGTTAGTGGAGTATTGTAATCTCTTACTATTATAGTATTGCTGTTGACCTCGCCTTTTATATCCATCAAAGTCTGCTTTATATATTTAGGTGCTCTTATATTAGGTGTGTAGATATTTATAATGGTTGTATTTTCCTGTTGGATTGTTCCCTTTATCATTATGTAGTGTCCTTCTTTATATCTTATTATACCCTCTGTTTTAAAGTCCATTTTGTCTGATAAAGTATTACTACCCCAGCTTTTTTTTCATTTCCATTTGCATGAAATATTTTTTCTATTCTTTTACCTTCAGTCTATGTGCATCTTTTGTTTTAAGGTGTGTCTCTTGTAGACAGCATATGTACGGGTCCTGTTTTTTTTATCCATGTAGCTACCCTATGTCTTCTGATTGGATCATTTAATCCATTTATATTTAAGGTTATGTTTGATATGTAGTTGTTTATTGCCATTTTATTCTTTAAAGCTGTATTCCTCTTTTGCTATATACTTTCCCCCCTTTGATATGTTTACAACAGACCCTTTAACATTTCCTGCAGCACTGATTTGGTTGGAATGAATTCTTTGAGTTCTTTTTTTGTCTGGGAAACTTTTTATTTCTCCTTAAATTTTAAATGATAGCCTAGCTGGATAAAGTACTCTTGGCTGTAGGTTCTTGTTCTGCATTACTTTGAATATTTTTTGCCATTCCCTTCTGGCCTCAAGTGTTTCTGTTGAGAATTTGGATGTCATCCTTTTGTGGGCTTCTTAGTAGGTGATAGACTTTTTTCTCTATCTGCTTTTAATATTTGATCTTTATCACTTAGCTTTGGAATTTTAATTATGATGTGTCTTGGCATAGATTTTTTTGGTTTCTCTTTAATGGAGTTCTCTGTGCTTCTTGAACTTGTGAGAGTTTTTCCTGCATTAATTTAAGGAAGTTTTCTGCTATGATATGTTAAAACAAAGTCTTTATTTCTTGTTATTTCTCTTCTTTTTCAGGAACCCCTATGAGGCGGATGTTATTTCTCTTCATGTTGTCACAGAGCTCACTAAGAGTTTCCTTATAATTTTTTTGTCTCTTTTCTTTTTCTGCTCTACTTCCATGCCTTTGTTATACTTTTCCTCCAAATTGCTGCATTGATCCTCAGCTTCATCCATCCTGTTTTTAATTTCTTCCATTGTGGTTTTTATTTCTGATATTGTATTTGTCATCCCTGATTGATTTTTTTTAAATATTTCAATGTCCTTTTTTATACTTGCTATTTCTTTATTTAAGTGTTTGCAATGACCATTTATTGTTGTTCTAAGATCCCTAAACATTCTTGCAATTATTATTTTAAACTTTGCATATGAAAGTTTGGTTATTTCCATATCACTCAGTTCATTTCCTGGAGGTTTCTCTTGTGGTTTCATTTGGATTGCACTTCTTTGTCTTCTCATTATGTCTGTGTGTTTGAGTGTATTTTTGTAGAGCTGGTTGAGTTTAGGCTTGTTGTAGTCTGCCTCCAGTTATCAGCTGTGTTATTTTTAGGTCTTCTTGGGTTGACATCAGCTGTTATTTGTAATTCACTTTCAGATTTGGCTTTTCTAGTAGAGCTGCTTTGAAGTCTTGATTTGTTTTCTTATCAGTTTTCTTAACACTTGGTAGTCTTGTTTATGAATCCTAGTAGGGGGCTTATTTGAAACTGCATCCAGGAATGCGATGGCTATAACCTGAGACTCTGAAGGCCTGATCTGCCAGTTACTCTTTCTGGGGGCAGGGTGTTTTCTTAGCTTCAGTAGGAAGAGATGTATCTCAGATCTCCATGGAGAACTGAGTTACTTCCCTCCTCCACACTTCTTATTTTCATCTGTGTCTTTTTGTGCTGATTAAAGCTGGAGAGGTGTCTGGAGAAGATGGGTCACCCAGAGCTACTTTAGTCCTGTATTGTATGGAATGATCAACCCCTCCCCCAGGTATGGCTGCCTCCAGCACTGAATGAGTCATCACATGTATTCCTCTGCCCTTCACAGTCTGTCTCTCTCTCTCCCCTTTCTTTTACAAAGACAAGCCAGCCCTTTCAACACACTTCAAACCAGGGCCCCAGGCAAGTGGCTGTGAGCAATATTTTCTTCTCTTTTCCTTGGAGTGAGAACCCTTCTGAGCTCTCAGACTCACCCCCCCTCCTTCTTCCTGTAAGCAGGGGAGACTCAATACTCCTTGGTACTCCGTACCAGGCTCAGTATGGCTGCTTCTTTGCTCCTTAATTTTTGAGAGCTGTTCTTGTAGTCCAGAGTTGGTTTTTCATGCTGATTCTTCCTAAATTAATTTGTAATCCAGTTTGGTGATGTGAGCTGTGAGTCTGTGCATCTTGGAATCCTCAAAGTGAAATGTTTCTATGGAGTGTACTAAAAGGTGTTATTGGGCCTGGATGATTGGCTCAATTGTAGAGGATCAGCCCAGTGTATGGACATCCTGTGTTCAATGACCAGTCAGAGTACAGTGGAGAAGTGACCATATGCTTCTCTCCCCCTCCTCCTCTCCCATCTCTCTCTCTCTCTCTCTCTCTCTCACTTTCTCTCTCTCTCTTCCCCCCAAACCATGCTCAGTTAGAGCAAGATAGCTCCAGGTGCTAAGGGTGGCTCCACGGTTTCACCTCAGGTACTAAAATAGCTTTGTTGCCAAGCCAAAGAGAAATGGCCCCATAAGGGCAGAGCAGTGCCCTGTAGGGGCCTTGCCAGGTAGATCCCAGTTGGGTTCATGAAGCATTCTGTCTCTCTGCCTGCTTCTCATGTAAGAAAATTTAAAAAAAGAGGTGCCATTAACTTCAAGAAGAGTAGACCCAATGAGCATTGTATTTGTTTTTTTTTATTCTAAGGCAGGAAAGGACATTGATATGCTGAGATACTTTCCAGGATGAGCAAGTGTATTAGTCACATGTGCACATTCCTAGCTGTATCAACAAGATCAAGTGACCTAATGTTCCAGGGTACCACCAACAAGGAAAAGTAAGAACTACACCCAAACCAGAGCAGACTGACCAGCATTGGTCACCTCAAATAATCACAAGAGGGAGGGGATTCCTGATCTGGTCAGTATCACATGTCATGCTTTTGACCAGAGAAATGATGGTCCCCCATGAACCCTAAAAAGGTGATTAGTTCATTGTACATTAAAAGAGTTGATCTCAACTCTCTTTAAAGAGATGGAGTCTAGTCTCAAAAATCTCATACTGAATCTAACATAATCTAGCAAGAAATGGTATGTTTTTAGCAATGCCACGAACAGGATCTCAGTCCTGAGCTTAGAGGGAGGCTGCAGGGAAGCCAAGGAGACAGAGAAGCCTTATTTCCAGATGACAAGCTCCTCTCTACCCCCCTCTTCCTGTTCCAGGGTAGCCATATACGTCCTAAAGCCATGACCTTGGATTCCACCCTGAGACTGTGTTGTACTCCTAGAACCTGCCATTTGATCTTTGCACTGTAGCCATATTTACCATATCTCCCCATGTGTAAGATGCAACCTCTTCCAAAAACTTTGTGGTCTAAAACCTGGGTGCATCTTATACAGTGGTTGTGGCATTTCCAATGCCATCGATGGAACTGAGGACAAGTTAATATATGTAGACAGTGATTCATCATCAGACACAGACGAGGACAAGGTATTGGATGGAGGTTTTGATAGTGATGAGGACTCGTATGAGTTTTATGTTGAATAACGCTTGTGTTTAATAACTTGATGTAATATATTTTTTTTTCAAATTTCGGGCCCTAACATTAAGGTGCGTCGTATATATGGTATGCATCTTATACATGGTGTATAAAGTAATTCAAGAAAATTTTCCCAGTGAATATTTCTAACAAGAAAAACTTTATTCTGAAACTTAACCGCAACGACCATGTGCTCATCTCAGATGCCCTCGCCCCTGGACACGAGACCATTGACACACGGAAGACTGGCTTTACAAACAGTAGTAGGGAAGAGACAGAACTCACAAATGACCAAAAATTTAACAGCACATAAAAATGCAAAGCATTTGTGTAAACAAGAGAAAGAGCCAAAGGGAAATGACAGACCATGCAAATGTTCCGCAGCCCCTGGAACAGAGTGACAATTTCCTGAATGTATAAATAAGCCCTACAACCCAAAAGGAATCAATCGGCCAAGTATTTAATTTCCAAAAACCGATGCCAAGAAGAAAGGACATTCAGAGAAAATAAACAGAGGTACTTGTTCAATGTGGACACATGTTGCCCCGTGACTCAGGAGAGACACAAAGCCAGGACTCCATCCGGTTTCACATCTTACCAGTCACTCTGGGAGAGATGTCAACCCTCACAGTTCAGGTAGCAGACTGCTTTCCACCATGCCTGGACCTCAGGGTCCCCACTACCAGGGGTTTCAGAGAGTCATGAGCAGGTTATTTACAGCTCACAGCGATCGGCATGCAGGCAGCACAGGAGGTGGTGGATGTGCCTCAACTGGGGTCTCAGGACGGGCATCTCCCATTGCCTGGTTACGCCATCCACTTGCAGTAACTGTCCTTCCAATGGGCAGAACAGAGAGGCCCCAAGTCCAGCTGTTCCCGCCCTCCATGTAGAAATAAAGTGAAAAAATATAAAACAATAACAGCACAACTATAAACAGTGACAGTAATTCATTTTATTTTTTTATAATGGGTCTGACTCAAGGATTACATTTAAATGGTCTGAACTCAGTTTAAAAGTCACTCTGGGCTGCAAGAGGGTCTGTGACGTCTAATGTATTTTGAACAAAGCACACTGCTGCCCAGAGCCCAGGCTGAACGAAAAAAATGGCAATATTGGGGGATCACGAAGCCTTTTACACAGATCCCACTGTGCGTGGGCAGAAGGTGGGGTCATATGTTTCAGTGAGCGATGTCCACAGGACCTATGCAGGGGATGATACATTAACGTCTCTTAAATGTTTAGGATGTGTTACTTTGACCCTGCATTCTTCTAGGGACAGTTCTTTAAAAGACAGTCAGAACTTAGGAAGAGGAAACTCACCGTAGTTATGCTTGGAACTGAAAATAGTTAGCAATAACCAAACTGTGAGAATTTAACGATCAATGAGAGACTGCTAAAATGTGACATATAAACACTGTGTGCGCTGCTGGAACAGTGTTTGAGGTAAAGCCTGGGGTGAGGAAGGACACTCAGAACACGGGGACCCTGGTGGCTCCTGCAGAGTGGGTGGAGGGCTGGCGCAGGGAGGGGTCCGATAGTCTCACTCATCATTCAGTTCCCTTTTGAATTTTCTTTTTGTTGCAAGAATTTCTTTTTTAGTTCAAAACATCAGAAATTTCAGAGGCAGGTTACAGGAACTTCGTTGTATCACCTATTTCTAAAAAAGAACACAAGTCATTGGAGAGCAGTTCATACGATATGTTTAAATGTTACCAATGTCAGGAAATGCATGTGTCTTTCAGCTTAACTTTGTCCAACTCCTTCCCTTGTGTCCCTCTGGGCTCACCTCAGAGAGTCTGAGTCACTGTCCCCCCCACCTCAGTAGATCACACTACCTGGAGTAGCACCCCTGCCCCCGTCCTTGAACCTGGATAACAAACTGGGTACTCAAATGGGGGAAGGTCTTTTCTTAGGGTCAGAGATAATGTCCCAATTTTAAAAATGAATCTTTAAATCTACAACAATAAATTACCCAAATATTTTCTTTCCAAATCATAGGCTAAAATCAAAAGAACATTCTAAGAATATAAACTCAGGCACTCCTCAGTTGTGGAGATGTGTTTTCCTGCTGACTCATGACAGAAACAAAGCCAGGACTCATGTGGGACAGCAGTTCTTACCTATCAGGTTGGGAAAGGTCCCAAACCTCACAGTCCGGGGAGCAGACTGCTCTCAGCCACTCCAGGTCCCCGGATCCCAGCCCCCAGGGCCGGCAGAAAGTGTGAAGTGTGGTCTTCCTGAGTCACAGCAATCTGCCTGTGGGCAGCTCGGAATGTGGGGGACACAGCTCACCTGTGGTCTCAGGACGGACACCTCGCCTCTTCCTGCTACGCCGTCCATGTCGAGGACCTGTCCTCTTCCTGGTCAGACACGGCAGCCACAGTCCAGGTGCTCCCGTCCTCCATGCGGAAATGAGGAGAAAATATAAAACAATAGCCTAACACAACTATGAAGGAGTAACAGTAATTCATTTTATTATTTAAAAAGGAACCCGTCTCAGATGTTACCTTTCAATCGTCCAAATGTCATTTTTTGGTCACTCTGAGTGCAGGTGTTCAGGGACATCCAGTGTATTTCTAACAGATATGTGGCTGCCCAAAACCCAGGCTGGAAGAAAGGAGGATGAAGTTGGGGAATCACGGTGCCTGTTAAACACCTTTCCCTGAGGGTGGGCAGTGGTGGGGCTCATATGTTTGGTGACTGATATCAGGGTGAGCTATACTGAGTATAAAAAATTAATGTCTATTGGATTTATAAGATGTGTGCTTGGACCCCAAAATCTACTGCTTGACTGTTATCTAATAGAGAGTCAGAAATAGCAAGATGGTGTTTTTAAAAGTATACTCATGGGAGTCACGCTTATAACTGGAAATGTTTAGAAATAACAAAATTGTCAGAGTTTAATGATGATAAGAGAGCACTGACTGATGACATAGAGCCATGGACAGATAGCTGGGATTATTAGAGCATTGTCCCGAAGCTTAGAGGTTGCAGGTTTGATCCCTGGTCAGGGCACATGGTAGAACAAATTGATGTTCCTATCTCTCTTTCTTTCCCTTCTTTTCTAAATCAGTAAAATTAAAAATTTTAAAGAATGGTGACATATATCACACTGGGATGTGAACACTGTAAACAGTTACACAAGTCTTTGCGTGCTGATATAACTCTTTCAAGCCGATGCTTGCATTGAATAAAAAAACAAGAAGCCCTGGTGGCTGTCTCAGTGGATAGAGCATCGTCCCAGAGCCCTGAGGTCGTGGGTCTATCCTGGTCAGAACACGTAGGAGAAGCAACCGATGAATGCACAGGGAATTGGAACACCTAAGCAGAAGTGCAAGTTGATGCTTCTCTCATGTGCATGAGTGTGCAAGAGCTCTCTCTCATGAAATCAATGGAAGAAATATTCTTAAAAAGAAAAGAAATAGGAATCACAGCACGTGACCATGCAGGTTCCGGCAGAAGGAAGGGAGGGCAGCGAGGGAGGAAGGACAGGGTTTCTCACTCATCACTGAGCTGCCTTGTCAACTTTCCTTTGTGCATAAATTGATATATACATATATATTATATTTTCTTATTCAGTGAGAGAAGAGGAGGCACAGATAGATTCCCTCATGCACCGTAATCAAAATCCACCCGGTAAACTTACTAGGGCCTTATGATCTCCCCATCTGGGCAGTAGCTCCGTTGCTCAGCAACCAATTTCTTCTTAGTGCCTGAGGAGGAGGATGTGGAGGCATCCTAAGCCCTCAAGGCCAACTCACTCCAATTGGGCCATGACTGTAGGAGTGGAAGAGAGAGAGAGAAGGAATAGCAGAAGGGGTGGAGAAGCAGATGGGCGCTTCTTTTGTGTGCCCTGAACAGGAGTCAAATCTGGGACATCCACAGGCTTGGCTGAACAGCTAGGGCCAAAATTATACTTTTAGGAAAAACATCATATATCTCATAATGGGTCTATGGAAACTTAATTGTCTTTGTGATTTTTTAGAAAGATGTAAGGAACTGATTAGTGGTTTATGTGATGAGCATAGTTCTATGACGTCCTTAACACATGTTTACTTGTCTTTGCTCTGACCAACAACTTCCATTGTGTCCCATGCGCTCACTTCACCTGAGCCTGAATTACAGTCCCCTCCACCACAGAACGTATAACCAAGGATATTAAAATTGCCTCCACAAGGTAGTGATGACCCTCAAGTTGCACCTTGGTCCCTCCACTCCATTGGGGCAAGAGTTGCATTTAAGTGTCGGGCACTTCAAATAGGAGCTGGGCCCCACAAGACACAGAAAACTGTTGTTAACTGTACTCATTGAAGCAGAGCACGATTCCTCATCCTCTCTGAACACTAGAAGGTAAATACCCAGGCCGATGGCACACAGAACACACACCAGGCCCTCGTCATCATTATTATCAAGTGTGGGCCCTGAGCCCAGGTATGCTTGTTGCCAAAAAGGGGCGGGAGGCCACATGGCTCTGGCCACAGTCCAGCCAGAGGCCCCGCTGCCCTCACTGCCCTATGGTAGCTTAGCCCCGCCCACCCCACTATAAGTGCAGGCTGGTCTGCCCTCCCCACCACTCACTGTTCTCTCACACCCGACCCGCACCTCCAGGGGACTCTCAGCCATGAGGACCCTCGCCCTCCTCGCTGCCCTGCTCCTCCTGGCCTTCCAGGCTAGGGCTCAGCCGGAGAAGGAGACAGCTGACCAGGTGCCCGCCCAAGACCAGCGTGAGACCAAGGACCAGGATGTGGCCGTCCCCTTTCCAGAAGTGGAAAGCGTTACTCAAGGAGCTTCAGGTGACACTGCCCACATCCTAAAGTGTCTGACCCTATCATAGGGCCTGTCAGAGGGGTGTGGAGTCGGGGATCACAATTGGGGGGTGGGATGAGGGAGGAGAGAAGCAGGCACCACGAGGGGAGAGGAGGATGGGGGCGGGGCAGAGAATGAGTACGGATGTGGTGGACTCCGGTCAGAGATGGTCATGGGTCTGTGTGTTCAATGCAGAGTCAGCCAGTGTTTGTAACTTAGACACGTGACCCTTCACCCTAACCCGGCAGGTATGTTCTTCCATAGTAGACACGTCTTCCCTGAGTTCATGTCTCTTACTCTCGCTGTGTCTCTGCTCCCTGTGTCCATCTGTACTGTGCCCGAACCCCTTTTTTCTACACAGCCCTTCGGAGACGAGGTGGTGTCTGCCTGTGTAGACGTGGAAGATGCCATAGAAATGAGCGTAGGTCTGGAAGATGCAGGACAATTGGCGGTGCATTTGTTCGTTGCTGCGTCTGAGTTTGTGGCCCGAGACCAAGAGCGCGGTGACATTCCGCTGAGTACCTGAGAGTGCATTAGTGTCTGTACCTGTCCCTTGTCTCCTTTCTTTGTCCTGAATAAACTTCAAGCATTAAAATTACGGTTTCACTTTTTTTTCCCTCCATTTTTCTTATGTGTGTGATTCACCGTTACAGGGATTTCTGTCCTTAATGGTCTACATTAAGTTATCCAGCTTTTCCAGCCCAATAATGAACAATTTGAGCATTTTCACAGCTATAACAAAAGCAGCAAAAATGAGCATATTTAGAAAAACTTAACAGACAAAATTTAATCCATTCAAAAGTAAACTCAAAGAAGAATGGTGTCTGGAGTATTCCAAAAGGTGTTGTTGATTCAGGAAAGGCGGTTCCAATGGACTCTGTTACATGTTCTTTTATTTTAAGATGGGAGAGGGTAGAGATATGTATATTTTCTCAGGATAAGCAGGCGTTTCAGTCACATGTGCGTATTCCTAGCTGTATCAACTGACCTAATGGTTCAATGTGCAACAAACAGCGATAAGTAAGAATGACACCAAAAAACAGTATATTAACCAGCATCTGTGGTCTCAAACAAGGAAAATGAGACATTCAGTAGAGTGGTCATGCCCAATGAGCAGTGAAATAAATAGTTCCCCTTGGATGCCGTGGTGAGATTAGCCCATTGACCAGTGCAAGAATTGATCTCAATTCTCTCATGCTTTGAACAGCTCTATCAATTTCCATGAGACTGTCAGCTTCCACCTCCAGGACTCAAAATCAGGGTGCCACCAACTACAGTGTAAGAACTACACCAAAACTGGAGCATAATGACAGTATCAATGGTCTCAAATAATGAACTGAGAAAGGGGATTCCAAGAGCCACTGGTAAAGCTCAGCATGTCTAGTGACCGTGACCTCAATGGTCCTCGTTTGGATCACTAATGGTAAATGAGTCAATGTCAAAGGAAACAGTTGGTCTCAACGTTCTCTATCTCTGTTTAAAGAGATTCAGTCTACTAGTTACAATAATCCCATCCTAAATCTAATATAACCTACAAAGAAACAGTATGTTTTTAGCAATGCCAAAGACAAGCACTCAGTCCTGAGCTGAGAGGGAGGCTGCAGGGAAGCCTCCGAGACAGACAAGCCTTATTTTCAGACAACAAGCACCTCTCTGCCCCCTCTTCCTGTTCCAAGGTCGCCACACACATCCTAAAGCCAGGACCTTGGATTCTACCCTGAGGCTGTGTTGTGCTCATAGAACCTTCTATGTGCTCTTTGCCCTGTGGCCACTTCTACTTCAGATGACCTTTCTCTGCAAATGTTTGAATGAGAAGAAACACTTTATTTTGAACCTTTACCATCAGTCACCATGTGTCCCTCTCAGTTCCACCCCTCCAAAACACGAGAGCACTGACACGTGGGAGACCATGTGACCATGGCTTTACATACAGACCGCAGTGACAAAGGGAAAAACTCAAAATTTACCAAAACTTTTAAAAACCTCATAATACTGCAAATTATCTGAGGGAAAGAAAAAGAGGCAGAGGGGAAATGACGCACTTTGAAATGATCAGCGTCTGTTTGGACGAAGAGGACATTTTCTGATTTTAAAAATGAATCTGAACAACCTACTTAAATAAATGGGCCAACTATATCATTTTTCAGAACCAATGTCAAACAGAAAGAACCTTCGGAGAAAATAAACACAGGCACTTCCTAGACATGGGAATGTGTTCTCCTTTCTAACTCGTGACAGAAACAAAGCCCAGACCCCATGTCGGAGTTCTTCAGAATCACATTCAAAAGATCCCAAACCTCACAGTCCAGGTGCAGACTGCTCTCAGCCACACCAGGGCCCCGGGATCCCAGCCACCAGGGCCGGCAGAAAGTAAGGAGTATTTTTCCCAAGTCACAGCAATCTGCATGCGGGCAGGACAGGACGTGGGTGTCATGTCTCAACTTGGTCTCAGGACGGATTCTCTCATTTTCCTGTTCCACCATCCAAATCTGGTAACTGTCCTCTTCCTGGTCAGAACAGAGCTGCACAAATTCAGGTCCTTTTATCCTTCAATACAGATACAGAGCAAAATATTAACAATAGCATTGTACAACTACACTCAGTAAAAACACTTTATTTTATTGTATAAAAATAATAAAATTCTGTCTGAGCCGTGGTGGCACAGTGGATAGAGCATTGACCTGGGACACTGAGGTCCCACGTTTGAAAACTCAAGTTCGTCAATTTGAGTGTTGACTCACCAGCTTCAGAATGGGGTCAACAGCTTAGCTGGACTCATAGAAGTGATCCCAAGATCGCTGGCTTGAGCCCAAAGTGGCTGGCTTGAGCCCAAGGTCACTGGATTCAGCTCAAAAATCACAGACTTGAGTCCAAGTTCAGTGGTTTGGGAGAGAGAGAGAGACAGAGACAGAGACAGAGAGACAGAGACAGAGAGACAGAGACAGAGAGAAAGAAAGAGAGAAAGAAAGAAAGAAAGTGTTGTAAAGTGACCAGTGAGTTCCAGAAAGATACCAAAATTATAGAATAATTTAAAAGGAATTTTATTTTAAGTCAGCTGCTGCAGGGCTAGGCAGACCCAAATTCTGCTTGAAGGATTGAGCAAGGGTTCACTGGCTTGGATTGAGCCCTCGGTCAATGCAGGTATCAGATAAATCAATGAACAGAAGAAATGCTGCAACAAGATGATAATTGAAATCTCTTTCCTTTCTCTCACTATAAACAAACAAACAAACAAACAAATAAATAAATATAAATACCTCTTTAAACTTTAACTGTCAGTAGTTATACTTTATTGGTCAGAACACTGTCTGTTGGTCACTCTGAGCTAAAAAAAAGCCTGGGACATGCTGTCCAGATCCTGGGCCAGTAGAATGAAGGATTACACTGGGGAGTCATGGGGCCATTGGCAAAAGGAAAAGATGATAAAAATGGGGAAGCACAGGAACTTTTACGCCTGCCTTTTGAACGGGCAGCTTTTAGCTCCCTTCCCCCTTCCTTCTCTCTACTCTCTTTTCTCTATTTATAAAAATAAAAAAATAAAAATAAATTAACCCTGGGCTAGATTGCTCAAATTGATTGCAGTGCCAACCAGGAGCACAAAGGTGGTCATTTCGATTCCCCAGTAAGGGCACATACAAGAGGAGGACACAGTTTCTATTTCTTCTACCAGCCTTGGAAGGAAGGAAGGAAGGAAGGAAGGAAGGTAGGAAGGAGGGAAGGAAGAAAGGGAGGGAGGGAGGAAGGGAGAGAGAGAGAGAGAGAGAGAGAGAGAGAGAGAGAGAGAGAGAAAGTGTTGTAAAGTGACCAGCGAGTTCCAGAAAGATACCAAAACTATAGAATAATTTAAAAGGAAATTTTTTTAATAATTTTATTTTTAATGGGGTGACATAAATAAATCAGGGTACATATATTTAAAGATAACAAGTCCAGGTTATCTTATCATTCACTTATGTTGCATACCCATCACCCAAAGTCAGATTGTCCTCTGTCACCTTCTATCTAGGTTTCTTTGTGCCCCTCCCCCTCCCCCTTCCCCTCTCCCTCTCCCCCCTCCCCCCCCGTAACCACCACACTCTTATCAATGTCTCTTACTTTCACTTTTATGTCCCACCTACGTATGGAATAATACCACCTCACACCTGTTAGATTAGCTATTATTAACAAGACAGGTAATAGCAGATGTTGGAGAGGCTGTGGAGAAAAAGGAACCCTCATACACTGTTGACTGTTGGTGGGAATGTAAAGTAGTACAACCATTATGGAAGAAAGTATGGTGGTTCCTCAAAAAAATGAAAATAGAATTACCTTATGACCCAGCAATCCCTCTACTGGGTATATACCCCCAAAACTCAGAAACATTGATACGTAAAGACACATGCAGCCCCATGTTCATTGCAGCATTGTTCACAGTGGCCAGGACATGGAAACAACCAAAAAGCCCGTCAATAGATGACTGGATAAAGAATATGTGGCACATATACACTATAGAATACTACTCAGCCATAAGAAATGATGACATCGGAACATTTACAGCAAAATGGTGGGATCTTGATAACATGATACGAAGTGAAATAAGTAAATCAGAAAAAAACAGGAATTTTATTTTAAGCCAGCCACTGCAGGGCAAGACAGACCCAAATCCTGCAGATCTGAACACTTAGGGTCTATGGTCTAAAAGGCAAAAACCACAAGCGTCAATTTATAGAAGCAGAACTAATGTTAGCTTATCAGGAAGTTCTGCTGCACAGTTTCTGTCATGCTAAAGTATCTTTGCTGACAAGACAACTTGCAGTTTACTTAGTTTGCAAGTTTGCACTTACAGAAATGCAAAAATTTCATAATGGTAATTAAATAAGGCATACGAACCGACGTTGTTCATGCTAACAGTTTTACACTTTCTTGGCACATTGTTACATTCCCCACTGGTTTTATTTAAGTTTTAATCAAATCCTTGATTTAGCTTTTTATTACCCTGTAGTATAAGGGTATAGTGACTTCTGAGTGTCATTAATTTGATAGAGTTTACCTACTTTCAAAGTGCTTACAACTTGCACAAACCTTCTGCAACTTACATAACTCTTAACTTTTATGAACTCTTATCTATTTAGAAATAACTAGCTTTCATAACAACTTACTTTCTTCTTTTTTCTTTCAAAAGTATCTCTATACTTCCTACCATTCATTATTAAAAATCTACAATCCCTTTCTAATTAATCAGAACTCTTTATTTCAAAAATTTAAAACTTTAGTGACAACCAAGCTGGCAACAAGTAATTTTTTAAAAATATGCTTATTTTGGAAGTGTCCTCCCTCTAAGTAGCTAATATTTATAGGTTACTTAATAAGGGTAGCTATAAGCACACATATGTATTATTTACCTCGTAGCTTCCCTTCTAGCAAAGGGGCTTATATTTCCCTTCTGTATGACCTACAGCAGCACACGTATCAGACCTTAAGATGACCTGCTCTGGCCTCTCCCTGATTTTAGTGTCCCTCCCTTCCCAAAGTTCAACTATAAGGAGATCCACAGCACAGTTCCTCAAGCTTCTGTAGTATGTAGACCAGCCAGTTCCTCGTTTGTGGCTGGAGCAGGGCATGTGGTCCTTCTCAGGGTCCACTTACAGGGATTAGTGGGATTGTTTGCACCGTCTTCATGGGGGTCTGTAAGGGATCTTAGGTAGAAGGGGTGTTACCTTGAGTAATATAATTCTATATGGGGTGAATTTTGGGTGCATTTAGCTTTTAGCAGAAGTAGGTGGATAAGCTAGTCCAGTTTCCACCAGTTTTAGAATAAATTTGGTCAGAAATTCTTACAGTGTTAGGTTTTATTTTCCCGAACTCTGAGGCCTGTGAGCACAATGTAATATCTAATAATTAATATTGAGTTCATTTCCTACTAGCTGTGAGACCTTAGATATAAACACAGGCTTATTATTAGACCTAAATATTGGAATCATTTCATATACTAATTTCTTAACACCTGTTACTATGGTCTCATTTCTAGTAGAGAAATCTTCTACCTATCCTGAAAAGGTGTCAATAAAAACTAAGAGGTATTGTATTCTTGTGTAGGTGGCTTTACTTTAGTAAAATCTATTTCTAAATGTTCAGCTGGGAAAGTTCCTCTTTCCCTATTTCTTAATTTCCCTGCTTTGCTTAGTATTTACTTGGGATAACACTGAACACTTGGACACTATGCCTTTAGCAATAGATTCTAAGCCTGGCAAATAGTAATTTTCTTAAATAATTCTATTTGCTAAACCGGTACCTAATTTTTTCTTGAGTTGGCTGAACCAGCTGTTAAAATGGCACTTTGTAATTGGGGTTTTCTCTAAGTTGGGTGACTCGGTAACCACCCAATGTGGAAATCTTATATTTACATTCCTCATTATTTTTTTAATGTTCATCTGTGCAATTGCACTGATTACTGGAATATTGAAAATGTACTACTTCCATAGAAAGCAGCTGAAGAACAATTGCTTTTCTTTAATGACATTTCTGTTTACCATACTGTTATTAATGATTATCTATATTTCATGAAAAACGTTTTAAGAAATTCCCAAAACTATGCAATTACTGAAAGTGTTTAAAGAGCTAAAATTATTGTCAGAAATATTGTAAGAAAGGTGTTTTTTTTTAAAGAGGGACATAACATATTTAGAGAATTAAGTCACCTAACTCTTTCTTCTATATCAAACTCAATGACTATTAGGCTACTCAGCCTGCCTCTAAAGGAATGGGATCCTACTCGTACAGGAAAAGGATGGTTAAAGATAAATCACACAGCCAATGATGCTTGAATAAAAGTGAAGAAAATTGCAAGTGATGCTGCCAATCAAGAAGCAATATGGGGCCCTGCTCAGTGTGCTCAGTGGTAGAGCATCGGTCAGGCATGTGGATGTCCTGGGTTTGATTCCCAGTCAGGGCCACAGGAGAAGTCCCCATCTGCTTCTCCACTCCTCCCCATCTTGCTTGTCTCCCTCAATCTCTCTCTTTCTATCTTGATCTCTAATCCACCCCCTGTAACTATGCTCAATTGGAGCAAGTTGTCCCCAAGCAATGAGGATGGCTCCATGGCCTCTACCTCAAGCACTAAGAAGAGCTTGGTTACTGAACAACGGAGCAACTTTCCACATGGGCAGAAAATTACCCCCTAGTGCGGTTGCTGGGTGGGTCCTTGTGAGGTACATTCAACAATCTGACTCACTGCCTCCCCTCCTCTTGATGAATAGAAAAAATGGTAGCAATATGGAAATACCTTAAATAACAATTTTATTGATTTTTGTCAAGCATAAAACAACTCTTTCTTATAAAATAATCTAGTTATGTATACCTCTTTAATTGTTCTTATTTAAGTAATAAGCGCATAAAAAATATACCACCTCTTGGCATAAATTTTTTTAATACTTAAAATGGTCATTAGGACAGAGAACTATTTGTGAAAGTATTTAAATCCCACCACTGCTGATTCCACATGAATGTCCCCATTCTTGGGAACTTCAGAGTTTCAGGTCAGGCCCACTGTGTCCCTTGTTCCTTCCTGGCTCCCAGCATGGCTGAGACTGTCAACCGTGTGCTCAGGAAACACAGTGTGGGCTTTGTTCAAAGTGCCACGGCGTGAGCAGGTGCATTCCAGGATTATAATGCATCCTGCATGACCTCCCTCTACCCTCATCTGCCCATTGTGGATCTGACTCCTGATTATGTAGCAATGGGCAGCTGCTGTCAGGTGTCCCTGTCTGAATGGACAGGCAGCAGACTGCCTGGGAGGCTGAAGGAACCAGCTGCACGGTAGGTGTTTCTTCTACCCTGTGTGGTAGAAGAAGGGGGGGGGAATATATGCGTTATATCTAGAAAGTCAATGAAAATGATTGTTTTCAATATATAAGCATAAGAGGTAGAAATGTAGACAAAAGCTTTCAATGTATAGTTTATTTTCTGTTATTTTTTTTAGTAATATTATTGTTATTTGTACTGTTAAGCCAGTCTATGCTGGGGAAGACCCCTGACCCAATTTAGCTTATAGCTACAGCTAAAGTAGAAATTTCTCATGAGCCTCAGCAAATCTAATCTTGCGAGCAAAGGCAGGATGCATTCCTTATGCGTCAGCCCTGCAGATACTGCAGGAAGGTGATGTATTATTATCTTAGAACAGTGTGTGCTTGTGTGCTTTTGCAAAGATTTTGTACAAACGCGCTGAAAAATTATAACCTTGTAGGTTTCGCCTATAAATACCACTCTCCCCCTGAGCTCATCGCTGTCTGTGGCAAGAGGCGTGGCGGGCAGACCACTGGCCAGTGTATAAAACCTAAATTGATTGCATCAGTTTGGGGCTCTAGTTCCAGTTTGTTGTGGTTGTATCACAGCATTTGGGTGCTCGTCCGAGATCCACCAGACTCTTCTGGTGTGATCGGAGCCTTCAGAGCGCCTGCTGGGGGAGATCTCTGAGGGATGTTCCTCAGCCCTAGACAGGAGGCAGGAGGCCGCACTCAATTGGATATTGAACTACGCATGGTCTTACTAAGTGTTCAGACAGATTAGGGTGCCCCAGGGTGTCGGCAGCAGGGCTGGACGCTGCATAACCTCCGTGACCAGATCCCGGCACACGACGGTGCCCAGTTATCACAGGTTTGGTTGGCCAGTCAGGTTTAGTTGGCCAATTAAGTTTCAGATTTTTTTTTTGTCTAGTTTGGTTTGTGTCTGTCTATATGTTCTTTGAGTGCTGTCTAGTTGTCTTTCTCAGTCTAGACCTCGTCAAGTCCATCAATATGGGTCAATCTGCTTCGTGTGCTAAGTGTACGCTGCTTCAACCTTTTTGAATAATTTCCAGGACTTCAAGAAACGAGCTGCTGACTACAGGGCAACTGTTAGCTCCAGGGAACTACACACTCTGTGCGAGTTAGAGTAGCCAGCGCCCCCCACTTCCAGGGGAATTAGCCTTCTGAGGGATCTACCAAGATCTCTCTTGCTTGTCAGGTTCAATCAGTCATCTTCAGTTCAATCAGTCATCTTCAGGCGTCCTGCACACCCGACCAGTCGGCCTCTCCAGGGGGGTTGCCAGACCCCGCTGGATCTCTAGGAGGGGTGCCCCTGAGATGTGCCAGGGCCCCAGTTTTCCTGTAGGTCTCAGACAACTTCCCAGCAGACACCCCAGTCCCCAGGTTTGGCAAAATTAAGGAGGTTAAATTCTGACCTCCAGAGGTAAGTAAGGCAATCTTTTGCTTTACTGAATTCTAGCTTTTCTGTTTATGACTAGTCAATTTGAGATTCTCCAGGACCAAGACGTTAGTAGAGAATTCACTTCCACCTTGGGTTTTTTTTTTAGGACACCTCTGAACTGTCTGTCCTAAAGTTTCTCTTCGTTTGTCAGAAAACTCTCTTTTGACATTTTCTGGTTTAAAGCCACCTTCCTGATCTCTTTTCTTAGATCCAAGACCTCTAGTTTCAAGGCTCTCTGTCTGACTTGTCCCTTGAAGAAATTGTTTTTCCTGTTAGCTCCTATCTCTCTTCTTGTGTGAAGTACTTAGCCTTGAAGAGGTGATTTCAATAGAAAATTTCTGGCTTAAAGTCAGAGGGCAAAAGTAAAGGGAAATTTGTAAACAAACCCACACATGGGGGAACAAAATTTTAATTGCATCCACAAAAACACTTGTTCTTACCTAATTTGAGTGTACTGATCTCAAATCTGACCTTAGTTTTTTCTTTTTAAGCTACAGTTTTTTTGCAATTCAAGATTTTAGGTTTTCATCTTATTGTAAAATTTTCAACATTTAGTTTAATATAATGAAGTAGAATGTCTTCTTGGGTATCAACTTTGTAAAAATATAATAATTTATATAAGGCAGTAAATACACTAATATACTAAAAGATATGATTGCATCAGAATTTGTCTACAATTTCAAAATAGAACATATTAAAACACTTATTTTAATCATAAAATTTGAGCAAAACTTATTTAAATTCTATTTGGTGTTGGAGAGGCTGTGGAGAAAAAGGAACCCTCATTCACTGTTGGTGGGACTGTAAAGTAGTACAACCATTATGGAGGAAAGTATGGTGGTTCCTCAAAAAACTGCAAATAGAACTACCTTATGACCCAGCAATCCCTCTACTGGGTATATACCCCAAAACCTCAGAAACATTGATACGTAAAGACACATGTAGCCCCATGTTCATTGCAGCACTGTTCACAGTGGCCAAGACATGGAAACAACCAAAAAGCCCTTCGATAGGAGACTGGATAAAGAAGATGTGGCACATATACACTATGGAATACTACTCAGCCATAAGAAATGATGACATCAGATCATTTACAGCAAAATGGTAGGATCTTGATAACATTATACGGAGTGAAATAAGTAAATCAGAAAAAAACAAGAACTACATGATTCCATACATTGGTGGAACATAAAAATGAGACTAAGAGAAATGGACAAGAGTGTGGTGGTTACCAGGGGTGGGGGGAGGGAGAACATGGGAGGGAGGGAGGGAGAGAGTTAGGGGGAGGGGGAGAGGCACAGAGAACTAGATAGAGGGTGGCGGAGGACAATCTGACTTTGGGCGAGGGGTATGCAACATAATTTAATGACAAAATAACCTAGACATGTTTTCTTTGAATATATGTACCCTGATTTATTAATGTCATCCCATTACCATTAATAAAAATTTATTAAAAAAAATTCTATTTGGGTAAACATCTGTGTTTGTAGCTTTTGTGTTTGTGTACTTGTTGAGGACAATCTCATTTGATGCTCCAGCAGTAGTCTGCTCATCACTAACAGCTCCAAGATTTTCAGGAAACTTATCAAGGTGATTATTGAGGAAATGAATCTTAAAACTCATATTACATCCAATGTCGTGGAAAGCCAACAGCATCCTTTGAGCCAGAAATTCAGTTTTCTGCTTTTTTTTTTTTTTTTTTTTTTGCCAAGGAAGTTCTTTGTAACTGCCACAAAAAAAGTGCCATGCTGCTTTCTTCTCCTTATTCATCTTCCTGGCAAATTCTTCATCACGTATGAGGGTTCAAATTTGAGGTCCATCAAATACACCTGCCTTTATCTTCTCAAAAGACAAGGCAGGAAAAGCAGAAATAATATGTTGAAAGCATTCACTTTCTCTATTCAAAGCCTGAACAAACTGCTTCATTAAGCCAAGTTTGATGTGTAGTGGGGGAAAAATGATCCTGTCTTGATTAACTACAGGTTCATTCACAATGTTTTGCATCCCTACTTCCAGAGCTTCATGTTTTGGCCACTCCTCTGTGTCCAGTGTATCTCCCAAGCTCTGCTGTCCCACAAACACAGAAAGCAAGGATACTTTGTTGAACCTCTCTGTTGTCCTAGCAGAAAATTTACCATTTTAAGATCCACACAAATGATCCAGTTATGTTTCTTATAGTTCAGAAAGTCAAGGACAATTCTTATGTCATTCTTATTAAGTCATTCAATTCAGGTTGGCTAAACTGCTGAGGGGTTAATGACTGCTTGGCATCAGAAGAAGACCCTTTAGATTCTACAACCATTTCCTCATGCATCTTATCAAAATACACGTGATCACCATGTTCACTTTCTTCATCCTTAGAAGAAATAAAACCATTGAAAATGGAAACTGTGAGTGTCTCAGAGTATGAGATAGGTCATACTGCTGAAGGAATATTAGGATATGTGATCATATGCTGTTTTTTCTTGCCAATGCCCTTTGTATGGTTCAGACAGAAATAACAGTCAGTGCTGTGGTCCTTAGGTTCACGCCAAACCATGGGAATACCAAAAGCCATTCCTTTGCATTTTCTTTTTGTCCAATCATGAAGCTTTTTCTCACAATGATGACACACAATATGAGGAGCCTAATTCTTGTCTTGATCACCAAGGGGAACTTGAAAATAGGCAATATATGCACTTGTCACAAATGATGAAATATTGTGCCTTTGACGTTGAAGTGTGTAACAGCCACATATATAACAGAAGGTGTCAGGACTAATCTTACATTTACGCCTACTCAAAGAAGCCATGATTCAATCTTAAAACAAAATAAGAGGGTGCTTTTTTATCAGATAATAATTTTTTACATTTAAAAACAACTACAATTATGTAAAAGTGATGTTTGTAAAACATTAATTGCCTTGTGAATATGTTCAATCCAAGAGTCATTGCCCTTTAAATCCAATTTAAAAACCAATGCATGCCATTAACTGTAACAAAAAGAAATTAAAATTGCATAAAAATGAGAGCATGCACTAAAAAACGGATTTTAGATTTGGAATCAGCCATGCAGAAATATATAGAAACAGTTCTAAAACCTCATGCAACAGAAAACAAAAAATAATTGTTCCCCAGTGTAATGGGAACTAACTGAAGACATAACAGAGTGCTGGAAGTAGTATAGAGTGGAAACTAGTTTCAGATATTCAAATATCTACCTACTGACCAAAAGAAATTTTACCCATTTAGAAAATACAGGTTAAGAATTAATATTAAGAAGATACATTGAGAACTCTCTGTAAATTAAAATGGCCAAGTTAAGAGCCATTGAAAGAGTCACATCTCTTCAAGAAAGTTACATCTCTTCAAGAAGTCACATCTCTTTTTAAAGTATGTGTGTATTTTATCTATTTCCTTGTCTATATCTTCACTAATTTGAGTTGATATATACTCTTTAGAATTAAACCTTTTGATGATTAATTACTGTATAATAACTTTCTTGAAGGGATGTGACTCTTTCATGGGATACTGGCCAAATCAAGGATTGCTAGACCCAGAGAAAGCACAGGCAGTCTAGCCTACTATCACTAGCACCCACCCACAGGCTGGTGGCACAGTCAGGATGCGGCAGAGTAGGCAGCAGAGGTATGGAAAGAAAAAGCAGCCAGGCTGCAGCAGGCTGCATGAGAAGAGGCAGAAAGAAGAAAAAAATAAAAAGAGGAGCAGCAGGCTCCCCTCATAGTTTCGGGCACCTGCCCCTCCCACTTGGGCACCGGGAATCTCAGGCACCCTGACTGATTCCCTTATAGTGTATTTAACAAAGAAACCTCTTTCTTAGCTCAAGGGCTGTGCCACTGCTTGGTCAGGCAATAGATAACTGTGCAGTAAGCTAGAGGCTATCATCACCTTGCTACAGCCCCCGCCCTCCTCTGCTTTGGCTCCGGGGAATCCCCGTCTCCTACCTGGAGCCAGATCTGAGGAGAAGATTTAGGGAATGTGGCCCCTTCTAAACCCACTGCTTTAGCCATAATAGTCAAGAATTATACGAAAAGGGTCCTCAGGGAATTATAGGGTTTCTGTGTCCCTGAGGAAATTGAGGACCTTATTAAACTAGAATACCCCACTGTTAAGAAAGTAAGTTTATAAAATTGTGGGTTTTTTAGTATACTACTCCGACCCTTAATGTTGTAAAGCTCTATAGGTCAAAAAGAGGGTCAGCATCTCTGTGCCAGCTAGGTAGCCACAAAATAGTAACTACATTTTGACCATTCCTTATTTTTCTCTGAAAATCAGTAGTTCATTGGGGGTAGCAGTTTATAATCCTTTTATTGTAAATTCTACTAAGTTTGTACTAATAATAAGGCATATAGAATTGCATAGTCTGCCAAATGCAAAGACTTCCTTTATGTACCAAGGATCTGTTGTAGAAAAATTATTTTCTATGTTAGAAATGTATATGTTATTTCAAGAGTCTTTTGTTAATTCTCATTTTTATTTGCTATTTCATAGCCCTGTGATGTTGAAATCTTAGTTTAAATATTAGGGAATATGTAATGATTATTAATGTAATAATTCAGCAATTGTTAATTGTTCAATGTTCGGTCACAAAACCCAGAGTGACAAATATTACTATTGATTGGCTTAACAGAAGAATTCTCAACATAATAGGTAAAAAAGAGAACTCTAGAGACATAATCCTGAACCTCCACCTGATTTACCACCCTGTCACACTGCAGTTGTTAATCAGCCAAGTAAATGGGTACATTAAGAAAATTGCAAAAGAGAAACTACTCGGGTTTTACTTAGTATTTCCTACAGAACCATCACAGATTAGAGCCCTCATAGTTCTACCTAAGTTAAAGGGCAGGGTGCTAATTTAAGGTAGCATAAAGCCATAAGTTTGTCTAAGGTGTCAGAAGTTATTCAGGACCCTCAGAAGGCCTCCGCAGCTTTCTTAGACTATAGAAAACTTACAGAGTCCCCTAGACTTAGAGGAGCCAGAAGATACTAGGGCAGTCAACTTAGCCTTCACATAGCATTCAGCTCTAGGAATTAGAAAAGAAATGTATTAAAAGTTTTTCAATAGGTAGAAACATTGGCTACCAAAACTAAGCATTTTGAAAAGGATGTTGCTCCTCCCTCACTCTCATGGCTATAAGTAGCTCTGTTTGACCCCTAAGATGGCTGGTTAGTCAATGACGGGTAAGATTCCTGACAGCAGGAACAACCTAAGACAGGCACAGTCGAAGGGGGGCCATCAGGAGAGGACCTAAGAACTAACAAAGGTGAGGCTCAAACCCTCACCCCGGAGAATGCAGGAGACTGCTCTCCTGAACTCGTGGCCATCATCCACTATCCAGGCCACCTAGAGAGGAGGACTCTGGAAACTCAAGAAAAGCCAAGCAAGCAGCTGATGATGCTACCAATAAGGTAGCCCTAAAACCAGTGGGGTTTCAGGAAATTTTAGTAACTTTACTAGAACCCAGGTTGCCAAAGGTTTTTTTTTTTTTGTTTTTTTTTTACAACCAATTAGAAAAGTCAGACTTAGAATCTAATAGAGAAAGCATAATGTCTAAGTGTTTAGTCTGCACCCAAATAAATATTAAGCAAAGTAAAAAAATTATAAAGAGAAACACAGAGAGAAGAACTTTCCCAGGTGAACATTTAGAAATAGATTTTACTAAAGTAATTGACAGGTAGAAAACATGAATCAAATCTTAAAGGAAACTTTAACTAAATTTGTTTTAAACTGGTGGAAAGTAACCCACCTTACTCCTCTTAGCCTCCTTAGGGCAAGGTGCACCCCCTACAAGGAAGAATTTACTACTTTTGAGATAATGTTTAGGAGACCCCCTCCCTTCCTACTGAAACTCAGAGAGGAAATAAAACAACTAAGTTAAGTAACCACACCTTCCTTAAGTGCCGACAGGGTCTACAGATCAGTCAGTAGGCTGTCCAAAAGACTGTCCGAGAGGTGATTCCAGCACCGCCAGGAGACCTGGTACATCCCTTCCAGTCTGGGGACTCAGTCTAGGTAAAAAGTACACCACCCAAGGACTGACTCCCACGTGGATGGGTCCACACATTGTCACTGTGATCCTGACCACTCCTACTGCTGCCAAAGTAGAAGGCATACCAACCTGGGTCCACCACAGCCAGTTGAAGCCTACAGTCCCAGCAAAGACATTCTCATGGACAGTGGAGACTGACCCCACCAACTCTTGTAAGCTGATCCTGAGAGGGACAGCATGCCCTGCTCCAGCCACGAGCCAGAAGCTGGCTGGTCCACGCATGGTTAGTACCTGAAGAAACTCACTAAGGACCTCTTTTTCATCATACTTTGGGGAGGGAGGGGAACTAAGTCAAAGGAAATCCAGAACAAGTTGTCTTAAGAGTTAATGCAGGCCTGACCTGTGGTGGTGCAGTGGATAAAGCATCGACCTGGAAATGCTGAGGTCGCCGGTTCGAAACCCTGGGCTTGCCTGGTCAAGGCACATATGGGAGTTGATGCTTACAGCTCCTCCCCCCTTCTCTCTCTCTCTCTCTATCTCTCTCTCCTCTGTCTCTCTCTCCCTCTCTCTCTCCTCTCTAAAAATGAATAAATAAAATAAAATAAATATATAAAAAAAAGCAGTAGCATTTAAAAAAAAAAAAGAGTTAATGCATGTACTGCTATGAGTCCCTTAGCTAGAAGGGAAGCTACAAGGTAATGAAAAATATATATGTACTTATACTTAACCTATAAATAGTAGCTACTTAGAAGGAGGACACCTCCAAGAAGAAGTATACTTTAAAGAAAATTACTTATTGTCAGCTTAGTTGTCACCAAAGGTAAAGGTTAAGATGTTCAAAATTAAAAGTTCCAACTGAAAGGAAATTGGATAGTTTCGCTAATAAAAGGTATAAGGGGCCCTGGCCGGTTGGCTCAGCGGTAAAGCGTCGGCCTAGTGTGCGGAGGACCCGGGTTCGATTCCCGGCCAGGGCACACAGGAGAAGCGCCCATTTGCTTCTCCACCCCTCCGCCGTGCTTTCCTCTCTGTCTCTCTCTTCCCCTCCCTCAGCCAAGGCTCCATTGGAGCAAAGATGGCCCGGGTGCTGGGGATGGCTCTGTGGCCTCTGCCTCAGGCGCTAGAGTGGCTCTGGTCGCAACATGGCGATGCCCAGGATGGGCAGAGCATCGCCCCCTGGTGGGCAGAGCGTCGCCCCTGGTGGGCGTGCTGGGTGGATCCCGGTTGGGCACATGCGGGAGTCTGTCTGACTGTCTCTCCCTGTTTCCAGCTTCAGAAAAAAATGAAAAAAATAAAAATAAAAGGTATAAGGTATAAAAATAATTTTGAACAAAAAAGGGAGAAAGTAAGTTATTATAAAGCCAGTTATTTATGAATAGATAAGAAAATTCATAAAAATTAAAGGTTTATGTAAGTTGCAGAAGGTTTGTGCAGATTGTAGGAGGTTAGTACAGAGAAGAAAAACACAAGGAAGGAAGAAATTAGTATGAGAATTTATTCTCTTCATCCCCTTGGTTCACTACGTTACTTACTGCTCTTTCCAGACCCCTCATTTTACTTATGGTAGGGGTCACTATTGGTCTGAGTATTATCAACTGCCTCATGCAGTATGTACAAAAGAGAATTCAAGCCATAAAGCTTGTAGTACTAAGGGCACACTATCAGCCTATTCATATCAATGAGGAAACAATTTGATTTCCCAGTAAAACCAGTGGGGAATGTACTGGCATTTCAGCACATGCTGGGAGGACCCCTGACCCAATGTAGCTTATAGCTACAGCTAAAGTAGAAAATTCTCATGAGCCTCAGCATATTTCATCTTGAGAGCGAAGTCAGGATGCATTCCTTGTGCATCAGCCCTGCAGATACTGCAGGAAGGCGGTTTATTATCATAGAACAGTGTGTGCTTTTTTGCAAAGATATTGTACAAACATGCCAAAAAAATTGTAACCTTGTAGGTTTTTCCTATAAATACCCTTCTCCCCCTGAGCTCATTGCTGTCCATTGTGAGAGGCGTGGTGGGCAGACCACTGGGCAGTGTATAAAACCCAAGTTGACTGCATCAGTTAGGGGCTCCAGTTCCGGTTTGTTGTGGTTGCACCACAACATTATTATTATATCTGTTAAAGTACTATTTTGGGGGACAAGGAATAAAATAATCACATCTACTACGTAGAATGAAGTGTATCTTATTTAAACAGATTACTACACTTATTCTATTTTTAGGTGAATATCTTCTAAACTGAAATAGGTCTTTATATAGTTAAAAATTAAAATGTTAATGAAATGATGCAAAAGCCTCTTTTAACTGACCCCAAAGATCACTGCTTACTTCATGGCTCAGATGATTAATTTGAGGTCTGCATGTCATTTATAATATACCTTTCTACTCCCCAATATTAGTGGCCATTGTTAGAAAAGTAGGGAAGTTAGGTTCCTTGGGTCCCCTTCTTTCCTTCCTTCTTTCCTTCATCACCTTTCTTCCCTTCCTTCCTTCCTTCCTTCCTTCCTTCCTTCCTTCCTTCCTTCCTTCCTTCCTCCCTCTCTCCCTTCCTCCTTCCCTCCATCCCTTCTTTCTTTTTCTTCTTTTCTTTTGAGAGAGGCAGGAAGAGAGAGACAGGAACATTGTGCTGCTCCTGTATGTGCTTGACCAAGGAATCGAACTGGGGAACTCTGGGCTCCAAGATGGTTCTCCAATCAACTGACCTGTGTAACCAGGGCTTAAACTTTTTAATTTTTATTTTTTAGCAGGAAGGGAGAGAGAAGGGATGGAGAACAGAGGCATTCATCTATTGTTCTATTCAGTCCTACATACACTGGTTGTGTCCCATGTTGTGCCCTGACTGGGGATCGAACCTGCAACCTTGTCATTTCAGGAACACACTCCTCACCGACTGAGCTAATGGTCAGGCTTGTCACAGTGTTTTATATGTCATCATTTCTCTATTTATTATTGATCATTGTCTTCGGACAATTTGGTTATTCCTAAACATTTGCAGTATAAGCAGAATTGCAATGAGTACCTCTTTACATGTATCCTTTTGATTATTAGTGATTCTGTTATATAAAGGCCTAGAAATAGAATATGGGGACTAAGAACTGTTTTAGACATAAAACAGACATTACATTATTTTCTTCTGTGGAGGATATTCCGCCATCATTCAACAAAACGTATGAGCTCAACGTTGCCCACTCATAGGGCAGCTGTAAAAGTCCCTGTGCCCCCCTCCCCCGTTCTACATCTATTCTGTTTTCAATAGCTCCGTGACTCCCCAATGTCTTCATGCTTTCCTCTGGCCTGGGATCTGGGCAGCATGTCACAGGCTTTCTCATAGGTCAGAGTGACCAATAGACAGAGTTCTGACCTACAAAGTGTAACTCCTCAGAGTTTAATTAATACAGTGGTGAGAGAAAGTCAGAGAGAGAGAGAGAGGGAAGACAGAGATGAGAAGCATCAACTTGTTGCAGCACTTCTGTTGTTCATAGATTTATTCTCAAACGAGACTTGACCAGGGTCTCAATCCACACCAGGGGCCCCTTGCTGAAACCAGGAATCTTGGGTTTCAAGCTAGTGACCTTTGGGCTCAATCCAGAGACTTTGGGCTCAGGCCAGCGACCAGAGGATCACTTCTATGAGTGCAGCTAAGCTGTTGACCCCATGTTGAAGCTCATGAGCCTGTACTCAAACCGGCCACCTTGGGTTTTCAAACCTAGGACCTCAGTGTTGCAGGTCAACACTCTGTCCACTGTGCAACCACTGTTAGACAGATGTTTATTATTAATTAATTAATTAATTAATTTTACATAAGAGAGACAGAGAGAGAGAGAGATGGGGGGAGCAGGAAGCATCAACTCCCATATGTGCCTTAACCAGGCAAACCCAGGGTTTTGAACTGGAGACCTCAGTGTTCCAGTTCGATGCTTCATCCCCTGTGCCAACACAGGTCAGGCCAGATGTTTATTATTTTTATACAAAGAGATAAAGTGTTTTTACTCATTATAGTTGTACAATGCTATTGTTCTATACTTTTCTCAGTATCTGTACTTAAAGTATGAACCCAGAGCTCCAGAGCGGAACGGCACTTTCCTGCAGATCGTGCGCAGTGTGTGGAGTGGGCTCAGCCACCAGCAGGAAGGAGGAGGGTGACCTCGGACACAGGAAGCTCAGGATCAAACTCACCGCTCTAGGGATCGACCCAAGTCCTTATCCACCTGAGCGCGCTCGTGGAACTTTGATGCAATTTCACAAACATGGCGAGAATTCACTCTGGGGTCGGAAACGACTGTAACCAGGCAAGCCAGCAACGCAGGCCCAGTCACGTGGGGCCAGCACGCGCAGGACGAACAGGGGAACAGGTGCAGTGGAGCGAGCACGTGCCGGCTGGAGAAGACACACTCGCTGTCTCCTTGCAGCTTTAAGCCGGCGCTGTGCCAGCGTGCAGGGTCGCTCCTTCCCACTCTCTCGTCCAGGAGCCTGCATTTTGAAACAGGACCTGGGTTTTATTGTTTGCACCAGGAGAGTCCTGACATGTCAAACATCAGAAAAGCACAGACGCGGAGAACTGGCAATGAAGATGGCATTTGGGGAAAAAACAAAAACTGAGGGCAAAGATACAAGGAGCACGAGCTGGGTCTTCAAGCAAATTGTGACAATTTTCTGTGTTTCCAAGACCCACAGGGCGTGCCGTCCCATAGGGCACTCGGGACAATTTCCTAGACGAGAGAACCATATCAACAAGCCGTTATAAAAAGGGATTGAAACGAAACAAAGCAAAACACTGAGTTTAGTGCTTGAAGTTTATTAGGGAGAGAGGAAGAAGAGAAGGTGCAGGTGCAGAGACTAAATGCACTCTCAGGTCTTCAGTGGAATGTCACAGTGCTCTAAGTCTCCATCCCCAAAGCTCAGTGACAGCAAAGATTGTATACATGGCCATTGATTGTACAATTCCCAGTGGGACGTTCCCGGAATAAGCCGAAAATGCCTCGCCGACACTTCTCTCGGCAGTGGCAGATGGGTGTTTTCTTAGTACCTGCGGAGGGAAGAGGAGGGTCAGGCACGGCGGGGATGGGCACAGGATCAGAGGCACAGCCTGAATCAGGGACATCTACTCAAGAAAAGATGTGTCTACTATGAAAGTCCACACGTGCCAGGTTAGCGTGAAAGGTCACTTGTCTGTGTAAATCACAAACACTGGCTGACTCTGCATTGGTCACACAGACCAATGACCTTCTCTGACCCAAGTTAATCCGGTCTGTGCTCATTCTCTGCCCCACAACCATCCTCCTCTCCCCTTGTGGTGCCTGCTTCTCTCTCTCCTCATCCCACCCTCGACTGTGAGCCTGGACTTTATGCCCCTCTGACAGGCCCTCTGATGGGGTCAGACCCTGTAACACATGGGCAGGTGTCACCTGAAGGTTCTTGAGCAACATGTTCCTCTTCTGTGAAGGAGATGGCCATGTCCTGGTCCTCGGTCTCAGGCTGGTCTTGGGTGGGCACCTGGTCAGCTGTCTCCTGCAGCAGCTCAGCCCGGGCCTGGAAGGCCAGGAGGAGCAGAGCAGTGAGGAGGGTGAGTGTCCTCATGGCTGAGAGTTCCTGGAGGTGCGGGTCCAGAAGGAAGGCAGAGTGAGTGGTGGGGAGGGCAGAGCCAGCCTGCACTTATAGTGGAGTGGGTGGGGCTCAGCCACCAGAGTGCAATGAGGGCAGTGGGGCCTCTGGATGGCCAGGGGCCAGGGTCACCAGACCTCCCAGCCTCTTTGATGCTTTTGTCCCCACCCCATAATGGCAGCACTTGTTCATGGGCTCAGTGTCCACACTTGTTTCATGTTGATAGTGATGATGAGGACCTGTTGTGGGTTCTGTGTGCCATCTGCTTGTGTATTTACCTTCTGGTGTTCAAAGAGAACAAAGAATAGAATCCTCATTCAGTCAGTACAGGGAACAATGTTCTTCTGTGTCTGCTGTAGTTCCCTGTTTATCTGTCGAGGCCTGACCCATTGTGTTCCTGGAAATAGTTTTAATTAAGCCCCCTACTGAGATCAGTAAACATGCTCCCTGCTGAGTTAAGCAAACTGAAAAGAGGCAAATTAAGACTTCAAAGCGCCTTTACTAGGTAAGGAGACCACAACTCAAACAAGCCTGCAAACCACACACAGAAACAATGGGGAGACACAGGAACTTAACTCATATGAATCAACAAGAAAAATAACCAGAAAAAGATCTGGATGAAATGGTAGTAATCAAATTACCAGATGCAGAGTTTATATAATGATTGTTAGGACACTTAAGGATCTCAAAGCTACAATAGATGGACTTAATGAGCACCCAAATAAAGAAATAGTAAGCATCAAAAAGGACACCAAAATTATTAAAAAAGAACCAGATAGAAATGACAAACACAATATCAGAAATGAAGACTATACTAGAAGGAATTGAAAGCAGGCTCAATGAAACAGAGAATCTAATCAGCAATTTAGGGGACAAGATAAGTGAAAGCACAAAAACAGAACAGCAAAAAGAAAATAGCATCATAAAGTCTGAGGAAACTCTATAAAAGCTCTGTGACAAGATGAAGAGAAACAATATCTGCATAATAGGAGTTCCTGAAGAAGAAGTGAAAGAACAAGGGATATAGAACCTGATTGAAGAAATTATAGCTAATAATTTTCCTAAATTGATGCAGGAAAGAGTCATACAAGTTCAAGAAGCATAGAGAACCCCATTAAAAAGAACCGCAAAAGGCCTACAGAGAAACAAATTACAATCAAAATACCAAAGCTAAAAAATAAAGAAAGAATATTAAAAGCTGCAAGAGAAAAAACAGTCAATCACCTGCTAAGGACCCTCATAAGGATAACATCTGACTTTTCAACAGAAACACTTGAGGCCAGAGGGAATGACAAGAAATATTAAAAATAATGCAGAACAAGAACCTACAACCAAGACTTCTTTATCCAGCAAAGCTATCCTTTAAAATTGAAGAAATAAAAAGCTTCCCAGAAAAAAAACCCCTCAAGGAATTTATCACAACCAAACCAATGCTGCAAGAAATGATAAGGGACCTACTGTAAACAGAACAATGCAGGAAAAATATCTATTAAAAGAGGAATGTAGATTAAAAGAAAAAAATGGCAATAAACAACTACATATCAATAATAACCTTAAATGTAAATGGATTAAATGCTCCAATCAAATGACATAGGGTAGATTTGTGGATAAGAAAACAGAACCCATACATATTCTGTCTACCAGAGATCCACCTCAAAGCAAAAGATACACATAGACTGAAAGTAAAAGGATGGAAAAAATATTTTATGCAAAAAGAAATGAAAAAATCTGCGGTAGGTAGCAATACTTATATCAGACAAAATAGACTTTAAAACAGAGACATAGTAAGGGTTAAAAATGGTCACTACATAGTGATCAAGGGAACAATCCAACAAAAAGAGATAACTATTATAAATATCTATGCACCTAATATAGGAGTACCTATATATATAAAGCAGACTTTAGTAGACAAACAGGGTGAGATCAACAGCAATACTACAATAGTGAGGGATTTCAATACCCCACTAACATCACTGGATATATTCTCAAGAAAAAAATTAACAAAGAAACAGCAGAATTAAGAAACACACTAAATCAACTGGATTTAATAGATATCTTCAGAAATGTTCATCCTAAAGCAGAAGAATATACATTCTTTTCGAGTGCTTATGGTACATTCTCTAGGATAGACCACAAGTTAGGACACAAAATGATTCTCATCAAATTTAAGAACAATGAAATCATTTCAAATATCTTTTCTGACCACAATGACATGAAAATAGAAATCAACTACAATAGAAAAACTTAAAAACATTTAAACACTTGGGAACTAAACAGTATGTTATTAAATAATGAATGGATCAACCATGAGATCAAAAAAGAAATAAAATTTTCATTGAACAAATGAGCATGTAACAACTCAAAATTTTTGAAATACAGCAAAAGCAGTCCTGAGAGGGAAGGTCATAGCATTACAGGCATACCTCAAGAAGCTAGAAAATGATCAAATAAACAACTTAACCCTGCATTTAAAAGAACTAGAAAAAGAACAGCAAGTAAAGTCCAGAGGAAGTAGAAGGAAGGAAATAATAAAGATCAGAGTGGAAATAAATGACATAGAGGCTAAGAAAAACAATACAGAGGATCAATAAAATCAAGATCTGCTTCCTTGAAAAGGTAAATAAGATCAATGAACCTTTCACCAGACTCACCAAGAAAAAAAGTGAGAGGACTAAAAAAAAATTAGAAATGAGAGTGGAGAAATAACAATGATACAGCAGAAATACAATGGATTGTAAGAAAGTACTATGAAGAACTAATTACCAAAATATTAGACAACCTAGGTAAAATGGACAAATTCCTTGAAACATATAATCTCTCAAAAAATCTGAAAGAATCGAAAAACCTAAATAGACTAAATACAACAAATGAAATTTAAGTAATTATCAAAAAACTTCCAACAAACAAAAGCACTGGGCCAGATGGCTTCACAGGCAAGTTCTACCAAACATTCAGAAAAGAAGTAACTCCTATCCTTCTCAAGCTATTTCAAAAAATGGAAGAGGAAGGAAGACTTCCAAGCTGCTCTTATGAGGCAAGCATAATTCTGATTCCAAAACTAGGCAAAGACAACCCAAAGAAAGAAAAGTATAGGCCAGTATTTCTAATGAATTTAGATGCTAAAATTCTCAACAAAATATTAGAAGGGCTGATCCAGCAATAGATGAAAAAACCACACATCATGAAAAGGTGGGATTTATTCTGAGGAGGCAAGGCTGGTACAATATTCACAAATCAATCAATGTGACTCATCACATAAACAAAAGGAAGGAATAAAACCAAATGATAATATCAATAGATACAGAAAAAGCATTTGATAAAATACAGCACCCATTTAAGGTCCTTTTTAAAATAAATTTTTATTAATTTTAATGGGGTGACATCAATAAATCAGGGTACATATGTTCAGAGAAAATATCTCCAGGTTATCTTGTCATTCAATTATGTTGCATACCCATCACCCAAAGTCAAATTGTCCTCCATCACCTTCTATCTAGTTTTCTTTGTGCCACCCCTATTCCCCTCTGCCTCCCTCTCCTCCCCCCTCCCTCCATAACCACCATACTTTTGTCCATGTCTCTTAGTCTTGTTTTTATATCCCACATATGTATGGAATCATGCAGTTCTTAGTTTTTTTCTGATTTACTTATTTCACTCCGTATAATGTTATCAAGATCCAACCATTTTGTTGTAAATGGTCCGATGTCATCATTTCTTATGGATGATTAGTATTCCATAATGTATATGTGCCACATCTTCTTTATCCAGTCATCTATTGAAGGACTTTTTGGTTGTTTCCATGTCTTGGCCACTGTGAACAATGCTGCAATGAACATGGGGCTACATGTGTCTTTATGTATCAATGTCTCTGAGTTTTGGGGGTATATACCCAGTAGAGGGATTGCTGGGTCATAAGGTAGTTCTATTTTCAGTTTTTTGAGGAATCATCACACTTTTTTTCATAATGGTTGTACTACTTTACATTCCCACCAACATTGAATGAGGGTTCCTTTTTCTCCACAGCCTCTCCAACACTTGCTATTACCTGTCTTGTTGATAATAGCTAATGTAACAGGTATGAAGTGGTATCTCATTATAGTTTTTATTTGCATTTCTCTAATAACTAATGAAGATGATCATCTTTTTATATATCTGTTGGTCATTTGTGTCTGTTCATGTCCTCTTCCCATTTTTTTTATTGGATTGTTTGTTTGTTTGTTGTTGAGTTTTATGAGTTCTTTGTATATTTTGGATATTACGCCCTTATCTGAGCTGTTGTTTGAAAATATTATTTCCCATTTAGTTGGCTGTTTATTTTGTTGTCAGTTTCTCTTGCTGAGCAAAAACTTCTTAGTCTGATGTAGTCCCATTCATTAATTTTTGCCTTCACTTCTCTTGCCTTTGGAGTCAAATTCATAAAATGCTCTTTAAAACCAAGGTCCATGAGTTTAGTACCTATGTCTTCTTCTATGTACTTTATTGTTTCAGGTCTTATATTTAGGTTTTTGATCCATTTTGAATTAATTTTAGTACAAGGGGACAAACTGTAGTCGAGTTTCATTCTTTTGCATGTGGCTTTCCAGTTTTTCCAGCACCATTTGTTGAAGAGGCTTTCTTTTCTCCATTGTGTGTTCTTGGCCCCTTTATCAAAAATCATTTGACCATATATATGTGGTTTTATTTCTGGACTTTCAGTTCTGTTTCATTGGTCTGAGTGTGTATTTTTCTGCCAATATCATGCTGTTTTGATGGTAGTGGCTCTATAATATAGTTTGAAGTCAGGTATTGTAATGTCCACAGCTTCATTCTTTATCCTTAGGATTGCTTTGGCTATTTGGGGTTTTTTATAGTTCCATATAAATCTGATGACTTTTTGTTCCATTTCTTTAAGAAATGTCATTGGAATTTTGATGGGAATTGCCTTAAATTTTTGTATATTGCTTTGGGTAATATGGCCATTTTGATTATATTTATTCTTTCTATCCAAGAACAAGGAATATTTTTCCATTTCATTGTATCTTTTTCGATTTCCCTTAACAATGCTTTGTAGCTTTTGTTATATAGGTTGTTTACATTCTTTCTTATGTTTATTCCTAGGTATTTTTCATTGTTGTTGTTGCAATCGTGAACGGGATTATTTTTTTTAGTTCATTTTCTAATGTTTTATTGTTGGCATATAGAAAGGCTATGGAATTTTGTATATAATTTTGTATCCTGTGACCTTACTGTATTGGTTTATTGTTTCTAGTAATCTTTTTGTGGAGTTTTTGGCATTTTTGATGTATAGTATCATATGATCTCTAAAAAGTGATACCTTACTTCTTCTTTTCTGATATGGATGCCTTTTATTTCTTTATCTTGTCTGGTTGCTCTGACTAGAAGTTCTAGCACCACATTAAATAAGAGTGGGGAGAGTGGACAACTCTGTCTTGTTCTTGATTTCAGGGAGAAAGTCCTCAGTGTTATGCAATTTAATATGATGTTAGCTGATGGTTTATCATATATGACCTTTATCATGTTGAGATATATTCCTTCTATACCCAGTTTGTTGAGTGTCTTAAACATAAAGTTGTGTTGTATTTTATAGAATGCCTTTTCTGCGTCTATTGATAAGATCATGTGGTTTTTTTTCTTTGCTTTGTTGATATGGTGTATTACGTTAACCGTTTTACGTATGTTGAACCATCCTTGAGATTCTGAGATGAATCCTACTTGATCATGATGTATTATTTTTTTAATATGTTGTTGTATTCTATTTGCTAGAATTTTGTTTAGTATTTTAACACCTGTATTCATTAGAGATATTGGTCTATAGTTTTCTTTTTTTGTGCCGTCCTTGCCAGGTTTTGGTATGAGGGTTATGTTGGCCTCATAAAATGTGTTTGGAAGTATTACTTCTTCTACAATTTTTTTGGAAGATTTTGAGTGGAATAGGAACCAAATCTTCTTTGAATGTTTGATAGAATTCATTATTATAACTCTCTGGGCCTGGACTTTTATTTTTGGGGAGGTTTTTAATAGTTTTTTCTATTTCCTCCCTGCTAATTGGTCTATTTAGGCTTTCTGCTTCTTCATGACTCAGTCTAGGAAGGTTGTATTGTTCTAGGGATTTATCCATTTCTTCTAGATTGTTGAATTTGGTGGCATATAATTTTTCATAGTATTCTACAATGCTTTTTAGTATATCTATTATGTCTGTGGTAATGTCTCATCTTTTATTTGGAATTTTGTTTATATGAGTCCTTCCTTTTTTTTCCTTGGTGAGTCTTGCCAAGGGTTTGTCAATTTTGTTGATCTTTTCAAAGAACCAGCTCCTTGTTTTATTATTTTTTCTATAGTTTTTCTGTTCTCTATTTCATTTATTTCTGCAGTGATTTTTATTATTTCCTTTCTTTGGTTGGTTTTGGGTTGTCTTTGTTTTTCTCTTTCTAGTTCCTTAAGGTGTGAATTAAGTGGTTTACTTCGCCTCTCTCTTGTTTGTTCAGATAAGCCTGAAGTGATATGAACTTCCCTTTTATCACTGCTTTTGCTGCATCCCGGAGATTCTGCTGTGTATTGTCATTTTCATTTGTCTGTATATATCTTTTGATCTCTGTGCTTATTTCTTTATTGACACATTCATTTTTTAAAAGTATGTTGTTTAGTTTTCACATTTTTGTGTGTTTTTTCCCCTCTTTTTTTGCAGTTGAATTCTAGTTTCAAGGCTTTATGATCAGAAAATATGCTTGGTACAGTTTCAATTTTTCTGAATTTGCTGATGTTATTTTTGTGGCCCAACATATGGTCAATTCTTGAGAATGATCCATGTACACTAGAGAAAAATGTATACTCTGTCACTTTGGGATGAAAAGTCCTGTCGATGTCTATCATATCCAATTTCTCTAGTGTTCGTTTAAGGCCAATATATCTTTATTAATTTTCTGTTTGGATGAATGATCTACAGCTGTCAGCAGTGTATTAAGGTCTTCAAGTATGATTGTATTTTTGTCAGTTTTTATTTTTAGGTCGATAAGTAGCTGTCTTATATATTTTGGTATTCCTTGGTTTGGTGCATATATATTAAGAATTGTTATGTCTTCTTGATTCAGTGTCCCCTTAATCATTATTAAGTGACCATTTTTGTCTTTGATTACTTTTGCTGTCTTGTAGTCAGCATTATCAGATATGAGTATTGCTACGCCTGCTTTTTTTTGGATGTTATTTGCTTGGAGTATTGTTTTCCAGCCTTTCACTTTGAATTTGTTTTTATCCTTGTCACTTAGATGAGTTTCTTGTAGGCAGCATACAGTTGGATTTTCTTTTTTAATCCATTCTGCTACTCTGTGCCTTTTTATTGGTTAGTTTAATTCATTTACATTTCGTGTAATTATTGATACTTGTGAGTTCCCTATTGCCATTTTATAGATTGCTTTCTGTTAGTTTTGTATCTTGTGTGATTCTTCTCTTTTGTTTTTCTATCATTTGTTTTTGTTTGGTTGTATTGATACTTCTTTCCTCTGTTGCTACATTTTTTAAGTCATGTGCTTCTGTGGTGGTTTTTTCAAGGGTGGTTACTATTAAGTAATGAAAAGTGTACCTACCATGTTCATTGTAATACACTATCTTATGAGTGCTTCTGCATTCCATTGTTCTTTGCTACTATTAATCTTCATCCTCTTTCCCCCCTTTTTTTTGTTTTTGTTGTCACAGTTTAAATTTGGTTTTATTGTGTTCTTGGAGGAGCTTTTGTTCTTGGTTTTGTTTGTTTTGTTCTTTGTATCTGGTTGGAAAACACCCTTTAGTATTACCTGGAATTGGGGTTTTCTGATGATAAGTTCCCTCATCTTTTCTGTATCTGTGAATGTTTTTATTTCTCCTTCATATTTGAAGGATAGCTTTGATGGGTATAGTATTCTTGGCTGAAAGTTCCTCTCTTTCAGGACTTTAAATATTGGGGTCCACTCTCTTCTAGCTTGTAGAGCAGGGGTCTTCAAACTTTTTATAAAAACCGCCCACTTTTGCAGTGCTGGTCAACCTGGTCCCTACCACGCAACCAAACAGCTCTGCGATTGGCCCACCATGAAAGCTGGACTGCCCACTAGTGGGCGGTAGGGACCAGGTTGACCAGCACTGCAAAAGTGGGCAGTTTTTATAAAAAGTTTGACGACCCCTGTTGTAGAGTTTCTGCTGAGAAATCTGATGATAATCTAATAGGCCTTCCTTTATATGTTGTATTCTTCTTTTCCCTGGCTGCCTTGAGAATTTTTTCTTTGTTGTTGGTTTGTGCCAATTTTATTATGATGTGCTTTGGAGTAGGTTTTTTTGGGTTAAGAAAACTCGGTGTTCTGTTTGTTTCTTGAATTTGAGGCTTTAGTTCTCTCTATAGGCTTGGGAAGTTCTCATCTATTATTTGTTTGAATATGTCCTCCACTCCTCTTTCTCTCTCTTCTCCTTCTGATATACCTATTATTCTTATGTTAGTCTTTTTGATGGAGTCAGACAATTCCTGTAGGGCTTTCTCATTTTTTTAAAGTTTTGAGTCTCTCTTTTCTCTCTGTTGTGCCTCAAATTGCTTGTGTTCTATGTCACTAATCCTATCTTCTATCTGGCCTATTCTATTAGCTAAGCTTGTTATCTCATTTTTCAGTTCATGAATTGAGTTTTTCATCTCTGTTTGATTTGTTTTCATAGTGTCAATTTCCTTGGTAATATATTGCTTGTGTTTGTTGAAGTTTTTTTGAGCTCCCTAAATTGCCTTTCTGTGTTTTCTTTTATATCTCTGAATATTTTTAGGATTTCTATTTTAAATTCTCCGTCATTTGACTCCAAGTTTTCCAATCTATTAAATTTTTTCTCCATAGATTTTTTCTCATCTATATGTGCTATATTTGTCTTTTGTATTCATGTATTCTATTTCCTTTTCCTTAATGGCATCAGAGGGTGGTTTTGTTGATAGCACTAATGAGAATTAATAAAAAAGAAAAAGAAAAAAATGGAAAAAAGAAAATTTATTATTTCTGCTTTTTTCTCCTCTCCCCTCCTCCTTGAGAAAATATTGTGATAAACTTTGAATTATATTGTGCTAAATGGAAGAAAAACTACCTATAACAGAGGGCCTGAGTTGGGGAGAAGTGATAAAGGGGCAAGAAATGAGGTAGGGACCCACAAAATGTCAAAAAGGAAAAAATTTGGGTCAAGAATATAATTATTTGCTTTTTCATGATGGTCAACTAAAGATATAATGAGAGAGATAAGAGGAAAACAGGAAAAAGAAAAAAATTACTATTGTATTAAGTGGAGCAAAAAGTAGATAGAATGGAGAGCCAGGATTGGGGGGAATGCTAATGAGTTAAAAAGCAAAGTAAAAAGCACCCAAAATGCCACAAAGAAAATTTGAGTCTGAAATAAATAATTTGTTTGTGATTGAGGATTGAATGAGAGGAAAAATAAAGGCGAAAAGAAGAAACTAATAGAGAGGGAGAGAAAAGAAAAAGGGAAATATGAAAAAAAGAAAAAACACAAAAGAAAGTTAAGGGTTTTGGAGTGTAACCCTCATAGAGAGAAAGGAAGAAGAAAAAAAAGAAAATGGGAAATGTAACACTTATGGGTAGTGTAGTTCAAGAAGAGAAAAGAATAAGATGGGCAGAGAATAAAAGGACCATAGTGGAAGAAAAAAAATAATAAAGACAAGAAGATGAAAGAAACAGAAAAAAGTTGAAAAAGTTATAAAGTCTGTGGATTTTTCTTGATTTTGAGGGCTTATCTTCTTCCTTTTTTTTTGCTTTTGCTCTTCCTGGTTTGTGGCTCTGTACCCCAGTCTCTACCCCTGTGGCACGCTTAGGTAGAGATTTGCAGTTGATGAGTCTCTATGGCAATGTCATATATTAGGCTTCAGTCTCATTGGTTGTTGGGGCTTGTTAGCATTTGCAGGCTCCGACAATGAGAGAGTCCATTTTCCCAGAGCCTCTCTCCTAGTCTCTCCTTCCTGAATTAGCAGCCTAATGATCCAGCTATGAGGTTGCCGCTGCCTCTGCCTGGAGAGTAAGAGGCTCAAAGAGCTGGCAAATCCCCACTGTATTCCCACTCAGCTCAGGGCTCTGGGTAAAGCTCTGTCAGTCAGAGCCACCAGTGTAATCAGGCAGGGTTGGGAACCAGTTGTTCTCAGTGTTCCTTTCTGTGAGCCTCCAGGCATGTCCAGTATGCCTCAGCACTCTGCAGGACCACTCTCCCCAGGCTTTTTGCACTTTGTAACTGGTTTTGGCTGGGAAGAAGATGCCCTAGTCACTGCTTGCAGAACAGCAGGTCTTAAAAGTTGCCAAGTCCCTCTTTTTAATGTATAGCCCTGAATATGAAAGCTCTGCTAATCAGAACCAACAGCTTAATCAGGTAGGGAGGTGTTTTGACTTCTGTTCAGTTCCCCAGGTATATCTAGTTACATTTGCCTTGGTGTTCCATTGAATTGCTTTCTGCAGGCTTCTTCCTTGTTAAAAATCCTACAGCCTAGCCTAACTACTGCAGTGTTCTCTGAGGTTTGTTCCGTGGGAATGTGTTTTTCACCCTGTCTAGGCTGACAAGAAGTTGCCCCCACCCCTACGTGTATAGCAAAAAGCACTAAAAAATATCACGCCTCTTGTCTTAGATCGCTGAAGTTAGAGAGATCTGGTCAGTTAGAGCCACATAGGTCAGTTGGGAGGTGAACAGACTGTGGGTTTAGCTCATTTCAGCAATTGGATCCACAGATCTGCTCCAGAGACTGTCTGCAAACTGCTAGTGTGCCCCTCCCCCTAGCGCTTTTGTATTTTTTTCTTCCCCGGGATGTTAGCCTGAATGGCTGGGTGAGGCACCCGCCCGAAGTTTGGGCATAGGGAAGTTCGCTTTCACGCACTCCCCATGCGCCACTGTTCAGGGTGCAGGGACCACACCGAGACTCTGTTCACAGCCCACGCAAAGGCCTCTGACCCTGCCCCTCTGTCCGGGAACAAGGGTGCCCACTCCTTGAGTGCTAGGAGGAACCTCTGGCAAACTATCCATGCTCGCTGACCAGGATATCGGGGCTAATGGCGGCTGCTGGTTGTCTGTCTTTGCTAAGGTCCAGCACGGGCATTAGCTCACGTGGGCTGAGTCACCGCAGGCACACTCTTTCCTCAGCTTGGACGTCTGTGCTGCAACCCGGGTCCCTCCACACCCTTAGCCCTCTATCTCAGTTCCAAGTGAAAGCAGCCTTTGCTCAGGTTAGTGAGGAAGGCGGAGTATTCCTTAATCCATCTTATTTCCTACAGGGTTGATTATATATTTAGTCAATTTTTCATTCGATCATACCTTCATGTTCAGTGTGTAGGACTTCCAGATGCTCCAAGGATAGATTTCTCTGTCACTGATTGAAAAATTTGTTGAAATTTTGGGGAGAATTATCAATAGCGCTCCTCACAGGGCCATTTCTCTGACATCACTTTCATTTATGATCAAATCTCTCAGCAAAGTGGGAATACAGGGAACATTCCTCAACATGATAAAGGCCATCTATGCAAACCCACAGCCAACATCATACTTAATGGACAAAAGTTAAATCAATCCCTTTAGATTAGGAACAAGGTAGGGGTGCCCCTTTTCACCACTCTTATTCAACATAGTTCTGGAAGTCCTAGCCCAAGCAATCAGACAAGAAGAAGAAATAAAAAGCATCCAAACTGGAAAAGAAGAAGTAAAACTATCATTATTTGCTGATGATATTTCTACTGTACATAGAAAATCCTAAAGTTGCAGTAAAAAAACTACTGGACCTGATAAATGAATTCAGCAAGGTGGCAGGATGTAAAATTAATACTCAGAAATCAGAGGTATTTTTATACACCAACAATAATCTGTCTGAAAGAGATGTTAAGAAAACAATTCCCTTCATTATTGCAAGAAAAAAAATTAAGTACCTAGGAGTAAATTTAACCAAAAAATTTAAAGACTGGTACTCAGAAAATTATAAAACATTGACAAAAGAAATCAAGGAAGATTCAAACAAGTGGAAGCATATACCATATTCATGGTTAGGAAGAAAAAACATTAAAATTTCTATATTACACAAAACAATTTATAAATTTAATGCAATTCCTATTAAAATACCAATGACATACTTCAAAGATATAGAACAAATATTTCAAAAATTCATATGGAACCAAAAAAGAAGACAAATAGCCTCAGCAATCTTCAAAAAGAAGAATAAAGTGGGAGGTATCACACTTCCTGATATCAAGTTATACTACCAGGCCACTGTACTCATAACTACTTGGTATTGGCAGAAGAACAGGCATATAATTCAATGGAACAGAACAGAGAACCCAGAAATAAAATGATACCTTTATGCACAATTGTTATTGACAAAAATGGTAAGAGCATACAATTGAGTAAAGAAAGTCTTTTTAACAAATGTTGTTGGGAAAATTGGACAGCTACCTGCAAAGAAATGAAACTAAGATCACCAGCTTACACCATTCACAAAAATAAACTGAAAATGGATGAACGACTTAAATGTAAGCCGTGAAACCATAAACATGTTAAAAGAAAACATAGGCAGTAAGCTCTCTGACATCTCTCACAGCAATATATTTGCCAATTTATATCCACAGGCAAGTGAAATAAAAGACAGGATAAACAAATAGAACTATATCAAACTAAGAAGCTTTTGCACAGCTAAAGACAATATGAATACAATAAAAAGACAAACCACACAGTGGGAGAACATATTCAATAATATGTTCTGATAATGGGTTAATAACCAAAATTTATGAAGAACTTGTAAAAATCAACACCAGGAAGATAAACAATCCAATCAAAAATGAGTAAAAGAAATGAATAGACCCTTCTCCAAAGAGAACATACTGATAGCCAACAGGCAGATGAAAAAAATGCTCAACATCACTAATCATTAGAGAAAACCACAACAAGATATCATCTCACAGCAGTCAGAATGGTATTTGCCGCGGACCAGCGCAGCTTCCAAATAACGGTGCGGAATTAAGGAAACACACTTTGTCAGAACAAAACCGATGGGACCGGGAGGACTCCTCAAACTGCCTGGCAGCATCTGAGTGCCTCACAGCCTCAGTTCGCTTTATTATATGGACCTATGCATATCAAGGACCCTGATACAAAGTTGCACATCAAAGGCTAAGACAGGAACTCTCCCAAGGCAAAAACAGGATACATTAGTGAATTTTACAAACATCTGAAAACAAAGAGTCAGAGGAAGGGTATGTATATTGCTTCCTGCAACCCAAGGAAGGAAGTGGAGTGGGTGCAAACACAGAGCATCAAAGCCAAATATGGAGATGGAGGGGGTAGAACTTAAGCCCCCTGCCAAGCCTTGAATCTATAATGGCTTTTTGCCATTACCGGTCCACAACATATCCCCCTTTTCTTTTTAATTTGTGTGCGGAGATTTGCACTCATCTGATTTTCTAATTTGGAGGCAGACGGAGAAAATACAGAATAAACACAAAATTAGTATAGCCAATGCTAACAGATACCCAAAACAAGTATACTAATACATCACAGTAATTAAAGCCTTTAAGCAAACTCTTTAAGCTAATAATACAATAAGAATCTATAAAAGAGTAATGTCCTTAAAGTGTTCACCAAGTCCAAGTTGGCACCAACACCATTCCAAATCTCTGCAAATGCAACCCAACCCCAGTTCAGTCCATCAAAAACTGTCACAGGAGCAGGAGTCCAGGAAAAGTCCACTTTCAGGAGAAGTCCACATGGCACTGGAATTGCTGTCACACTTCCACACTCTGCAGCTAGCATCAAAGTCCCAATGACCGCTGCTTCCCAGCTGGCAATGACCCAGGTAGACTGGAAAAGCCATCTGCAGCACGCATGAAGACGGAGCTTCCGTTTTCTTTAAACTGGAAAGATGAACCCAGGGGTCCTATACTGGAGCTTTACAGCCATGGAGTGGTGAGGAGAACCTTGGGATACACTAAGCTGGGTGGCAGAGGTAATTTTGTAAATTGGCAAAAAAGGAAAAAAGGAGCTCTGAATTAGGAGTAGGTCCTAGCCTAAACTATGAGTGGGGCATTGAGGCAGGAGGAATAAAAGAAAGACTGTATATTAATCAAAGCAGCAGAAAACAGGACTATCAATACCCACAACAGAGATCTTCGAGGGAAGAATAAAAAACCTGAATATTCAGGCAAGACCTAGTTAAATGACCCTTGTGTAAATGAGACCAGTCTACCAGCTACTTGGAAGAAATACCCCAGGCTCGTGCACAGTGTCGAAGATGGGGCCGACGGCCCTGGGCACCTTTTAGCCTTCAGTGGCAAATCCCAGTATTCTGGGCAAGGTTAGGTCACAGGTGGCTGGAGCAGGGCTGGAAGAGACTGAACCCTCCCTTAGAGGAGTGAGGGGGAAGCCTACCTTCCAGTGTGTCCCTTCTTCCTCACAGCAAAGGCATGTAAGCCTGGCAGGCTTTTGCTTAAATGACCATCCTCTCCACTATTGAAGCAGGGCCCTGATGAAGTTCCAGTTGGAGTGTTGGAGCCTCTGAGGGCGTATGCCAAGAGCTAGTATTTTACCTGATCTCCTTTGGGCTTTTTCGGCCTCTTGGTACCTTAAAAGCCATGCTCAGAAGATCTCGCTGAGGGGCTTGAGGGTCCCTATCTGCCTATATATCTGGAGCTATTCAGAATAGAACAAAACAGTGTCATTAGCTGGAATCAAATAAAAGTAAAAAAAAAGGGTAGTAGTTTGCAGGACAAAAATTTGGGCATCTCTTGTACATCAGCATTCAAGATAAACTGTTTGAAGTAAAAAGCGTAACAGGGTAGACCTGCAGGAGCTCCAGGACATGACTCCCCCCCCCCCCTTCTTTTCATATTATTTATAATTGAATCACACTTTACAATATTTTGACTTCTATTGCAAGAAATTTTTGACTTTGTTAACTTTTAACAAAAATAGAATAAAAGCACCTCCAAACAACATTCCCACACTTATCAAAACACCCCCTTAACATTAATTAATAGGCACTTTAGCGAGTACATATCAAAACTGAAAAATCCCATTGTGATCTTCATTATTCTTCTACAGCAAAAAATTCTTTACACCTTTATTATGTAAATCTATGCTGCTTCAAGCCTTTCACTTGTGGCCTGGAGCAGCCTGGCCAAACCAGCAAGTCTTTTGGATCCAAAATGAGCGTGCTCTACTTATTCCAAACAAAATTATATTTATATAGGGAAATGAAATTATTCCCGTTTTGTTTTCAATACTACAGCCGGCACTTCCAAAACTATTATTATCATTACTTTTCATGTAAGGACTTATTCAGGCCTTATAAACAAAAACACTTAGACATTAAACAAAGACTTCACATACAATCACACAAATCAAGAGTGAAACCCAGGGTTTTAGAGATTGAACTATGGCCTGCTTGATCTTAAGTAGGGCTATCTTAATAGGAACGTAATAAGGATATATACTAAACAGAGATCTCTCTCGAAAAATCTCAAGACGGCCGTATGAGATTTCTATTCAGCAATACCCAAATCAGGCCCCCCTTTCACCCTCCTTTCAAGCAATGGATCAGGAAAATAAAATGATCTAAAACATTAAAAAAATTAGATAATAATTGAGAAAGGGAAAAGAGCATAGTAACTCTTATGCAATTGCTCTTGTGAAGTGAGTCTCTCATCTAGAATCATGGTGTCTCACCAGTCGTTCAGGGATCCACTGAGGAGCTTCAGCAGACCTAGGAAAAACACACACATATCCTCGGCCCCACAAGAGAACAGGGCCTGGCCCTTGCCAGATTCCTGTGAGTGGGTCCCTCCATCACACTTCAGGGAAGGCTTTCCTTGCAGGGTTCCAGAGTCTCTCTGCTGCTGAATGACCCTGTCCATCAGTATTCAAAAAATTTAAAGTGAAAAGAGCATGACAAAGAAGATTTGCAGGAGTTTGAGGGTATAATTCCCCTTTTTTAATTTTTTCCAATTGGTTTTTAAGTGTTTGATGTGCACGCTCTACAATGCCTTGACCCTGGGGATTGTAAGGAATTCCCGTCCTTAGGTCAAGTCCAAAAGTCTGACAAAATGTAGTAAATGCTTTTCCTACATATGCAGGAGCATTGTCAGTTTTAATCAGTTTAGGAAGTCCAATAATAGAAAATGCATACAAGCAGTGAGCCATAACATGTTTAGCAGCCTCTCCTGTTCTGGCAGAGGCTACTATAAATCCAGAATAAGTATCTACTGTAACGTGGACAAAGGATTGTTTGCTAAATGAAGGTATATGAGTAACATCCATTTTCCAAAGTTGCCCCGGTAGGAGTCCTCGAGGGTTAATTCCAAACAAAGGGACAGATTGTAATATAGGGCACCTTGGACAAGATTTAACAATCTGCCATGCTGCTTCCCGAGAAAGTTGAAACTGTTTACGCAGGGCTGCAGCGTTCTGGTGATGGATAGTATGAGACTGAATTGCTTGATCTGTCATGGTTGCTCCAATAATTTTCTTTTGGGTAGCTTGATCAACAAGGGCATTCCCTTGCGCTAAAGCTCCAGGGAGCATGGAGTGAGCTCGAATATGTCCTATAAAACACGGAGCTGTATGTTGACGTACAAGTCTTTGAAGAAGGAGGAACTGCTGAAATAGTTCCTCATCAGCAGTTGTCCCTAAGACAGCAGTCTCTATAGTGGAAACAACCATAAGTAAATATCTGCTGTCTGTATATAAATTAAAGGAGGAGTATGGCAAATGCTGAAAAGCCATGATAATGGCGTGTAATTCTACTCTTTGGGCTGATTTTAAGGTGACTGTTTCAGTATAAAGCTGTCCATTGATTATTAAGCCTGCTATTCCTGAGCTGGATCCGTCAGTAAAGATTGTAGGTGCTTCAGGAATGGGCTCATTAACAATTGTCTTTAGGAAATATAAAGGTAGTAATTAATGAAAATTGAACTATTTTATCAGCTGGGTAGTGAGAATCAATTTGGCCTGTAAAATTTGCAAAAGCGATTTGCCATTTTGTGGAAGTTTCCCAGAGCCATTGTTGTTGATCCTTTGAAAAAGGAACAACAATAGTCTGTGGCTCAAAACCTATAAGCTGCAAGAGTCGCCTACGCCCCTTGATAATCAAGGAGGCAACAAGATCAAAATATGGAGATAAAACTTTCTTAGGAGTAACAGCTAAATGAATCCATTCAATAGGACCTGAAGCTTGCCACAATAGTCCTGTTGGAGTGTAACTTGAGGGACATATTAGTAGGGCAATTGATTCCTCAGGATTTATGCATTTTAGTTGTGCTTGCTGCAAGGCCTTTTCTACAAGCTTTAAAGCTTGTTGTCCCGCAGGTGTAAGTAGCCGAGGAGAAGCTGGTTCAGCTGAGCCTCTAAGAATATCAAAAAGTGGCTTCAGTTCTCCAGTAGTTAATTTCAAGGAAGGTCTAAGCCAATTAATGTCTCCTAAGAGTTTCTGGAAATCGTTTAAAGTTTGCAAATGATCTGTCCTGATTTCTATTTTCTGTGGGCGAATTTGTTGTCCCTCAATAATTTGTCCTAAATAAGAAAAAGGTAAAGATTGCTGTACCTTTTCAGGAGCTATATAAAGTCCTGATTTTTTCAGAGAATATTCTAGTTGTTGCAAAATGGTCAACACAGTGTCTTTATCTGGATAAGCAATAAGAATATCATCCATATAATGAATTATGTATGCCTTAGGGTGTTGCCTTCGTACTGGAGAGATGGCTTGAGCAACATATTTTTGGCACAAGGTAGGACTATTAGCCATACCTTGAGGCAAAACTCTCCACTGGTATCGCTCCATGGGAGCCTGAAAATTAAGTGAAGGAACACTGAATGCAAAACGCTTGCAATCATGAGGGCTTAAAGGAATAGTAAAAAGCAATCCTTCAAATCAACAACTATAAGGTGATAGTTCCATGGGATGGCAGTAGGAGAAGGAAGTCCTAGCTGGAGAGGACCCATAATTTCCATAATCTTATTTATTGCTCTCAAATCTTGTAATAGCCTCCAGTTTCCTGATTTCTTTTTAATGACAAATATAGGCGTATTCCATAGACTATTAGATGGTTCAATGTGCCCAAGCTGTAGCTGTTCCTGTACCAATTGAGCAGCTGCCCTAAGTTTCTCCTGAGAAAGGGGCCATTGGTCTACCCATATAGGATTATCTGATTTCCAAGTAATTGGGTCTGCACAGTGCATTATTGGGGTAGCAGGAGCTACCAAGGCCCCTATGCAAAATTTTGATATCCTAATCCATGCCTTCTGGTATTGGGTGCCACTTCTATGGGGGTGAGAATTCCTCGCTGTTCTTTCCCTAGACCCTTAGTGGGCAAAAATCCCTGATCAAGCATTTGAGTGCTAACTAAACTATTAGGACTGACAAGCAATGCCCCCATATTTTTCAAAACATCTCTACCCCACAAATTAACTGGCAAACCAGGGAGCACATAAGGCTGAAAAAATCCAGAATGACCTTCTTTATCTTCCCATTGTAAAAAACTAGAACTTTGTTGAGGGGATTTACTCTGCCCTATACCTTGTAATTCTGTGGCTGCTGCATGAGTGGGCCAGGAAGGAGGCCAATGTAGCTTTGCAATAACAGATACATCAGCCCCAGTATCTAAAAGCCCTTTAAATTTACGCCCTTGTATTGTTAGTTCCATTTCAGGGCGTTCCTGACCTATTTTTTGAATCCAATAGGCAGTATCAGTGGAGCCAAATCTTTGATTCTCTTGGGGTCCGTTTAGCAGGGTTTGGCCTTGTCTTAAAAGAGGTAAAAGGATTAATTGAGCAATTTTCATATCAGGGGAGATAGTGACTATATTCCTCAAAGTGTGAGCCATTACTTTAATTTCCCCTGTATAATCAGAGTCTATCACTCCAGGAAGAACAGAGAATTCCCTCATAGTTAAACTACTTTTGCCTAACAAGATTCCTACTGTGTTACTGGGAAGTGGCCCAAAAATTCCAGTGGGTATGGCTTGAGGTCCCATCTCTGGAGTCAATACGAATTAGGAGGTGGGACTGAGGTCCAGTCCTGTACTGCCTGTTGTTGCCTGGGATAGTTGGGCAATGTTTGGCCTACTGGAATCTGAATTTGCTGAGGAAACACTGACATTGCCCCTATTGTTTGATGGGGCCGGGGAGGGCCCCATTGTCCGTTTCCTGCCCTGCGGTAGTACATTTAGGCCTCCCCTTATTCTTCCAATGTTTCCCATGTCTACAAAGTGGGCAGAGGTCCGGAGCCTTAAGGGCTGGCTGTCCTTGAGGGAGAGGCCGAGACCAATATCCGGGGAAAGCAGGGCAGTTTTTAGCAAAATGCCCCGAACCCCCGCATTGAAAACAGTTTCCACGGGCAAAAGTACTTCCCTGACCTTCCTTCCTTCACTTGTTCTGTCCTTTATCAAAATTTTGTCCTGGAAATCTTGCCTTATTACCTGTGGTAAAGGCAAGACCTTGCATGTATGAAGGCCCAACATCAGCGCAAATTCTAATATAATCCTCTATATCTCCCTTCTTGCGGTGAGGCCGAAGTGCAGCCTGACAAGCAGAATTAGCATTTTCATAGGCTAGTTGTTTTATTAAAACCTTTCCCACATTTTTATCCCCTACTATTCTTTCAACTGCTTGAATTAGCCGTGAGACAAAGTCTTGAAATCGCTCGTCTGCACCCTGCCTAATTTTACCAAAATCTTCTGGTTTCGTCCCTGGAATAGGCAGGCATTTCCATGCCTGTGTGGCTAGCTGATTAATTATATCATAAATAGCTGGTTGATATTCTAATTGAGTTGCCATATGGGCATACTGTCCTTCTCCAGTTAACATATCTACAGTAACAGCAACCTCCTCTTGCTGATTTTTCTCATCCAGCTCTATAGCCTTTTCATGAAAGTTTGACTTCCACAACAAATAATCACCCCCAGAGAGACAAGCACGAGCAATCGCCTTCCAGTCATTTGGGGGAAGAGCCTTTGCACTAATGGTATCTAATAAACCAAGTGTAAAAGGGGCAGTAGGCCCATACTGAGCACAAGCAAGTTTAAGCTCTTTCAGAGTTTTAAAAGGTACAGGTTCATGTTCTCGCACTAGTCTCCCTGTATCATCCTGTCTTTCCACAATAGGAAAACAGGCAAAGCCATCTATTGTTTCCCCTATATTTCGAGCCTGGTCTATAGATTGTTGGAGAGGAGATTTCCCAGATTTTGAGCTATAGACTATGGAATCAGCCCGATAAGGGAACGGAGGAGCAGAGGGTTGAATGTAGGAAGGAGCTGAGGGCAGCGGAGGCCCCGCGGCTAAGGCAGCCATAGCCACAGATTTTTCATCCCCCCTGTCATCCTCAGACTCCAAGTTATCCTCATATTCACATCCCTCTGTTTCCGGCTTACCCTGATACTCTTCAGACAATGATTTGTCTTCATATGGAAACATTTTTACAAAAAGGTCCCTTACTTTTGACCCTATCTGTCCCATATTCTTTTACTCCCAACTACACTTTCCCCAAAAACTTTCTTTACTCACTGTGCGCACTTCACTTTGGGGAGTTCCGTCACCTTCCTTCAGTTTTAGTTTCCTCGTACTCAAGTCGTCTGTTCGGGCGCCACTTGCCGCGGACCAGCGCAGCTTCCAAATAACGGTGCGGAATTAAGGAAACACACTTTGTCAGAACAAAACCGATGGGACCGGGAGGACTCCTCAAACTGCCTGGCAGCATCTGAGTGCCTCACAGCCTCAGTTCGCTTTATTATATGGACCTATGCATATCAAGGACCCTGATACAAAGTTGCACATCAAAGGCTAAGACAGGAACTCTCCCAAGGCAAAAACAGGATACATTAGTGAATTTTACAAACATCTGAAAACAAAGAGTCAGAGGAAGGGTATGTATATTGCTTCCTGCAACCCAAGGAAGGAAGTGGAGTGGGTGCAAACACAGAGCATCAAAGCCAAATATGGAGATGGAGGGGGTAGAACTTAAGCCCCCTGCCAAGCCTTGAATCTATAATGGCTTTTTGCCATTACTGGTCCACAACAGGTATTCATCAACAAAACAACACAGAATAAGTGTTGGCGAGGATGTGGAGAAAAGGGAACCCTCCTGCACTGCTGGTGGAAATGCAGACTGGTGCAGCCACTGTGGAAAAAAAGTATGAAGATTCCTCAAAAAATTAAAAATGGAACTGCCTTTTGACCCACCCACCCCACTTTTAGGAATATATCCCAAGAACACCACATCAATGATTCAAAAGAAGAAATGTACCTTCATGTTTGTGGCAGCATTGTTTACAATAGCCAAGATTTGGAAACAGCCCTAGTATCTGTCAGTGGACGAGTGGATTAAAAAGCCATAATACATATATACAATAAAATACTATGGAGCCAAGAAAAAGAAGGAAATCTTACCTTTTGCGACAACATGGACGGACCGGGAAACTATTATGTTAAGTGAAATAAGTCAGGCAGAGAAAGAAAAATACCATATGACCTTACTCATTTGAGGAATCCAGTGAACAATGTGAACTGAAAAACGGAATAGAGACAGAGGTGGGATCAAAGGGTCCAGAGGGTAAGTGGACAGAGGGAAAGGGGATGAGAGGATGGGATCAGAAAAGGGAAAGATATTGGTGAAATTATACACACATTACACAGCATTATAAAAAGCAGAAAAGCAAATCCTGGGGGGAAATAGGGAGGGTTTGTGGGGAGGGGAAAGAGGGGGAAGTTGTGGGGAACACGGGTGAGGAGGGGATGCATTCGGGGGGACACTAGGATCTATGTAAACACAATAAATTGAAATAAAAAATAAAGAAATGAAGTACTGTTATTGCTTCACACGTGTGCTCTGCTACGGCTGTGTATCTGTCTGGCTGTTCCTACTGGAGGACAGTAGCACTGGACGTGGCCCCTGTGCTCTGATCGTGGGGGGGGGGGACAGTGACAGCACATGGATGGTGGAGCGGGGAGATGAGAGACGCCCGTCCTCAAGGCCGTGGTGCAGCCCTGTGCCCACTTGCCGGGCTGCTTGCGTGTGGGTTGTGGGAAGAAAGACGCTCCTTACTTTCTGCAGTCCTAGGTGGCTGGGTCCTGGGGTCCAAGTGTGGCTGACAGCAGTCTGGTCCGGTGACTGAGGTGAGGTGAGGGTCTTTCCTGCACTGATAGTGAGAACTGCAGCCCCAGGAGTCCTGGCTTTGTTCCTCTCCTGAGGCTCGGGGCAGCGTGTCTGCTGACTCAGAAGTGCTGTATGGACTTTGTTTGGCATGCTGTTCTTTCCTCATCAGTTTTTGGAAATGGAATAGTTGGTCGATTTATAATGTTTATGTACGAGTTCATGAAATTCACACTTTGTCCCAGGTACTGTGATACACTGTCATAGTTTGTCATTTCTCTCTGACTCTTTCTCTTGTCTACAAGATATTTTAAATTTTTATGCGGTTTTATTATTTGCGGTATTTTTTAGTTTTGTCTCTTTCTCACCGTGGTTTGCAAAAGTGCCTGTTCCACGTGTCAGTGCTCTCGTGTCCTGGCTGGGGAGGGGCAGGGAATGTGTGTGGTGACATGGAACAGGGAGAGGGGGCAGAGAGGTGCTTGTCATCTGGAAATAAGGCTTCTCTGTCTTGGTGGCTTCCCTGCAGCCTCCCTCTCAGCTTAGGACTGAGCGCCTGTTCGTAGCATTGCTGAAAACATACATTTCTTGCTAGGTTATATTAGAATCAGTACGGGATTATTGTAACTAGTAGACTGAATCTGTTTAAAGAGAGATAGAGAGCGTTGAAACCAACAGTTTTCTTCGACATGGACTCATCTACCTTTTGTTGTCCAAATAAGCCTATTGGGGTCACAGTCACTGGGCATCTGAGCTTTACCAATGGCTCTGGGATCCCCTTTCTCAGTTCATTGTTTGAGATGAATGATGCTGGACACTGTACTCAGCCTTGGGTGTGGCTTCTAATTTTCTCTGTGGGTGGCACCCAGAAGCACTAGGTCACTTGATCTTGTTGATATAGCTAGGAACATGCACATGTGACTGAAACATCTGCTTATCCTAGAAAATATACATATCACTGCCCTCTCCCATCTTAATATTAAAGAACATGTAACACAGTCCATTGAAACCACTTTTCCTGAATCAACACCTTTTGGGTCACTCCAGACACCTTTCTCCTTTCAGTTTTATTATGAATGGATTAAATTTTGTCTGTTAAGCTTGCTGTAATTATGTTTGTTTTTGATGGTTTAGTTAATGCCATGTAATACTCAAATTGTACATTATTGGGATAAATAGCTGTATAACTTAATATAGACCATTTAGGACAGAATTCTTTGTATGGATGAACGACACATGTAAAAAATTAAACATAAAAAATAGGGAAACTGTAAGTTTAATGCTTGGAGTTTATTCTGGAGAGAGAAAGGAGAGAAGGTGCAGGTACACAGACTAAATGCACTCTCGGGTCCTCAGTGGAATGTCACAGTGCTCTGGGTCTCGGTCCCCAAAGCTCAGCGACAGCAAAGATTGTATAGACGGCCATTCTTCCTACAGCTCCCAGAGAGACGCTCATCTCTGTTGCATCTGCCATTTCTGCACGTGCAGAAGGAGACTCTCCGAAGGCCTGCAGAGGGAAGAGGGGTTCAAGCACGGTGGGGACAGGCACAGGGAGCAGAGGCACAGCCAGTATCAGGGACATCTACTCAGAGGAGACGTGTCTACTATGGGAGACCACACCTGCCAGTTAGGGTGAAAGGTCACATGTCTGTGTAAATCACAAGCACTGGCTGACTCTGCGTTGGTCACACAGACACATGACCATCTCTGACCCGAGTTCATCATGACCGTGCTCATTCTCTGACCCACCCCATCCTCCTCTCCCCTCATGGTGCCTGTTTCTCTCCCCACTTATGTCATCCCCGACTGTGAGCCCAGACTCCACGCCCCTCTGACAGGCCCTCTGATGGGGTCAGACCCTGTAGCACGTGGGCAGGTGTCACCTGAAGCTTCTCGAGTGACACGTTCCTCTTCTGTGAAGGAGATGGCCAAATCCTGGTCCTCGGCCTCAGGCTGGTCCTGGGCGGGCACCTGGTCAGCTGTCTCCTGCAGGGACTGAGCCTGGGCCTGGAAGGCCAGGAGGAGCAGGGCAGCAAGGAGGGTGAGTGTCCTCATGGCTGAGTGTCCCCTGGAGGTGCAGGTCGGGTAGGAGGGCAGAGTGAGTGGTGGGGAGGGCAGAGCCAGCCTGCACTTATAGTGGGGTGGGCGGGGCTCAGTGACCACAGCGCAGTGAGGGCAGCAGGGCCTCTGGCTGGCCTGGGGCCAGGGCCGCCCGGCCTCCCAGACTCTTTGATGCTCCTGTCCCCGCCCCTTTGTGGCAGCAAGTGTCCTTGGACTCGGTGCCCACACTTGTTTCATGTTGATAGTGATGATGAGGACCTGGTGTGTGTTCTGTGTGCCATCTGCTTGGGTATTTACCTTCTAGTGTTCAAAGAGGACAAAAACTAGAGCTCTCATTTAGTGAGTACATGGAGCAACGTTCTTCTGTGTCTGACATGGAACTCTACTCATCTCTGGAGACCCCGACCCTTAGACCAGACTTTTGCCCCAAGGTTGTGAAGCATCTATTCTGTATATTCAGGAACATCATTACCCTTTGAGAGAGGGTTTTAGGTCCTGGGTGGATAGACTCCTGGGGCACAGGGGACAGTGACTCAGACTCAGAGGCAGTGAGTACAGTGAGACATGAGGAAGGACTTGGTCAGAGCAAAGGACAAGTAGACATGTATTAAGGGCATCAGTAGAATGTGTGCTCATCACATAAACCGCTCACCAGTTATTTGTGTCCTTTTGTAGAAATAGCAAAGACAATGAGATTGTTGCAGACCCTTCCTGAGATTTCTGGTGGTTTTTATTTTTTATTTCCTTTTTTGTATTTTTCTGAAGTTGGAAATGGGGAGGCAGTCAGACAGACTCCCGCATGCGCCTGACCGGGATCCACCTGGCACGCTCCCCCAAGGGACGAGGCTCTGCCCATCTGGGGTGTCGCTCTGTTGCAACTAGAGCCATGCTAGTGCCTGAGGCAGAAGCCACAGAGCCATCCTCAGCGCCCGGGCCAACTTTGCTCCAGTGGAGCCCTGGCTGCAGGAGGGGAAGAGAGAGACAGAGAGGAAGGAGAGGGGGAGGGGTGGAGAAGCAGATGGGTGCCTCTCCTGTGTGCCCTGGCCGGGAATCGAACCCAGGATTCCTGCACGCCAGGCTGTTGCTCTACCACTGAGCCAACTGGCCAGGGCCTCTGGTGTTTGGTATAAAAAATAATAATCTGTTCCCACAGGAGGTAATTCAAAAACTAGCTGAGTGATGAGGGAGAAGCCAGTTCTCCCTCCCTCGCTGTCCTCCCTCCATTCTGCCGGAATCTGCATGGTCACATGCTGCGTTGCCTATTTCTTTCCTTTTTAAGAAATTTGCCCATTGATTTGATGAGAGAGTGCATGCACGCTCATGCAGGAGAGAAGCATCCACTGGTCATTCCACCTCGTTTTCCAACTCCCTGTGCACTCATTGGTTGCTTCTCCCACGTGTCTTGACCCTGGATAGACCCACCACCTCAGGGCTCTGGGACGATACTCTATCCACCAAGGCAGCTGACCAGGGCTTCTGTCTCTGCTCAACTCAGGCTTTAGCCTGGACACAGTTAGGTCAGCACACACAGAACTGCGTCCCTGCTTTTACAGCATTATACTGTCCCAGCGTGAGATATGTCTTCCTTATTGATTATTATATTCTGATAATTTTGTTATCTTTAAACATTTGCATTTATAAGGGTAACTCCTCTGGGAATCTTTTTAAAACATCATCTTGCTATGTCTGACTGTGTTTTGGATAAAAGTCTAGTAGTAGATTTAGAGGTGCAAGAACACCTCTAATACGTTTAAAAGACATTCATTTATTGTCCTCTGCAGAGGTCACTCTGACATCAGTCACCAAATGTATGAGTACAACAGCTGCCCCCACCTCAGGTAAAGGAGTTTAAATGGCCCTGTGATTCCTCAATTTCATCCTCCTTTCTTCTGGCCTGGGCCCAGGGCACCAATGTGTCTGTTAGAAATACACCGATGTCCCAAAACTCTAGCACTCAGAGTGAGCAATAAATGCTGTTTGATCTGATGAAATGAAACGTCTGAGACGGAACCCTTTTTAAATAATAAAATGAAGTACTGTTACTCCTTCATGGTTGTGTTAGGCTATTGTTTTATATTTCTCCACATTTCCACATGGAGGATGGGAGCACCTGGAATGTGGCCGCCGTGTCTGACCAGGAAGAGGACAGGAACTCGACATGGACGGCGTAGCAGGAAGAGGCGAGGTGTCCGTCCTGAGACCACAGGTGAGCTGTGTCCCCACATTGCGAGCTGCCCACAGGCAGATTGCTGTGACTCGGGAAGACCACACTTCACACTTTCTGCAGGTCCTGGGGACTGGGATCCGGGGACCTGGAGTGGCTGAGAGCAGTCTGCTCCCTGGACTGTGAGGTCTGGGACCTTTCCCAACCTGATAGGTAAGAACTGCTGTCCCAATGAGTCCTGGCTTTGTTTCTGTCATGAGTCAGCAGGGAAAACACATCTCCACAACTGAGGAGTGCCTGAGTTTGTATTCTTAGAATGTCCTTTCAATTTTAGCATCTGTTTGGATATTGAAATAGTTGTTGATTTATTTCTGTGAATTTAAAGATTTATTTTTAAAATTGGGACATTATCTCTGTGTCCTAAGTACTGTAAATCATTTCCAGAGAGTGTCATTTCTCCTTGGAATCCTCCTCTTGTCTGTACAGATACTTTGTGAGTTTTTTTAATGTAGTTTAAACATTTTTGTTAGTTTCTGCATTTTGTTTTTTCCTACTGAAGTTTGTAAAGCTTGGTCTTCCATATGTTAGAGCTTTTGTGTCCTGCTGGTGATAGTGTCATGGAAATTGTGAGTAAAGCACAAAATATAGAGAGTGTTGAGATTAATTCTTTCATGGGACTTTGAGCTAATGTAACCATGTGTGCAAAGCAGTGTCTTTATTTCACTGGTCATTGAGCATGACCAGGAAGAATTACGTAATGGTTTCCGGTCATCATTCAGACTACCAACCGTGGTCAGTATACTCTGGTTTTAGTGTCATTCTTACCCTTCTCTGTTGGTGATACTGTGAAGCATTAGTTCACTCCATCTTGATACATCTATGAAAATGTGTTCATAACTGAAATGCCAGCTTGTCCTAGAGAATATCTACACATATCAATGCCCTCTGCGGTCTTAATACTAAAGAGTGAACAGCATGCCCCTTGGGTCCATCTTTCTTGGAGTCCCCGCCCCTGCTGGTGCACTCTGCAGAAGTGTCTCAGTTCTGAGTTTCACTATGAGGGGGCTGTATTTTGTAGACTGAAAGAATCTTACATAAGAACTCTGTTCAAGTTTTTGAGAGCAGGGTTTCCACTGTGAGTGGGTGCACGGATTAGTCAGGGTGGAGATTGTGAACAAAGAAGGGGGAAAAAATAGAAAAACTCATGGAGAGGGACAACACTGTGACAATGGCTGGGGGATGGTGTGGGGGGGAAGGGTGAAAGAAAAGGGAGCGGGATTTAATGGTGATTAAAAAAGAATAAATTATGTTTCCTTTGGCTGGTTTGTGTGGCTGTGTTATACTCAAATTGTGTATCACGGGGAAGCAAAAGCTGTTAACTTAGTGTAGCCCATTCAGGACAGAATTCTCTGTATGGGTGACCACACAGATAAGAATAGTGAAGAAGAAAAGAAAAAATATTTAGTGAGTTTAATGCTTGAGTTTATTCTGAGAGTGAAAGGAGAGAAGGGACAGGTACAGGGATAAATGCTCTTTCTGGTCTTCAGTGGAACGCCGCAGTGCTCTGGGTGTGGGTCCACAGAGCTCAGTGACAGCAAAGCTTGCCGGGGTGGCCGTTGATCCTACAGTTCCCCATGAAACGCTCAAGGAAATTACAAAAGGATCCAGGTCGACATTGGCAGTTGGTTATTTTCCGAAGACCTGAGGAGGAAGGGGAGGGGAGTTAAGGCAGGAGGACATGGTCACAGGTGCAGAGGGACAGCAGGACTCATGGAGAACTAGTGAGAATTGACCGTCTATTTACTATAGACAACACCTGCCGGGTTAGGGAAAATGTCACGTGTCTGTGTAAATCACAAGCACTGGCTGACTTTGCATTGATCACACAGACCCATGATTGTATCTGACGCAAGTTCATCACATCTGTGCTCATTCTCTGCCCCGCCCCATCCTCCTCTCCCCTCGTGGTACTGTGTCTCTCCCACCTCATCCCACCCCGACTGTGAGCCTGGACTCCAACCCTTCTGACAGGTCCTCTGATGGGGTCAGACCCTGTAGCACATGGGCAGGTGTCACCTGAAGCTTCTCGAACGACGCGTTCTTCTGTGAAGGAGATGGCCACGTCCTGGTCCTCGGCCTCAGGCTGGTCCTGGGCGGGCACCTGGTCAGCTGTCTCCTGCAGGGGCTCAGCCTGGGCCTGGAAGGCCAGGAGGAGCAGGGCAGCGAGGAGGGCGAGGGTCCTCATGGCTGAGAGTCCCCTGGAGGTGCAGGTCAGGTGAGAGGGCAGAGTGAGTGGTGGGGAGGGCAGAGCCAGCCTGCACTTATAGTGGGGTGGGCGGGGCTCAGTGACCACAGTGCAGTGAGGGCCGCGGGGCTCTCAGCCTCCTTGATGCTCCTGTCCCCGCCCCTTCATGGCAGCACGCGTCCGTGGGCTCAGTGCCCACACTTGTTTCATGTTGATAGTGATGATGAGGACCTGGTGTGTGTTCTGTGTGCCATCTGCTTGGGTATTTACCTTCTAGTGTTCAAAGAGGACAAAGACTAGAGCTCTCAGTCAGTGAGTACAGGGAACAACATTCTTCTGTGTCTAATGTGGTGCCTGCTCATCTCTGGACGCCATGACACTTATACTCAACAGTTGCCTCAGTGGAGTATAGGGTCCAACCTGCAAGTTGAGGGTCATCATTACCCTGTGCTGGAGGTTTTAGTATCTTAGGTTATAGGCTCCTGTGTTAGAGGGGACAGTGACTCAGGCTCAGGTGAGGTGAGCACATGGGACACGATGGAAGGAGTTGTCAGAGCAAAGCAGAAGGACACAGTTTTAAGGACGTCAGTAGAATCTGTGCTCATCACAAAAACTGCTCACCAGTTACGAAGGTTCTTCTATTAAAAAAACAAAGACAATAAAGTTTCCGCAGACCCATTATGAGATTTCTGATGTTTTTTCTAAAAGTATTGATTTTGCCCTAGCTGTTTGGCCAAGCGTGTGGATGTCTCAGATTTGACTCCTGGTCAGTGCACACAAAAAAGGGCCCATCTGCTTCTCTAATCCGTCCTATATCGCTTCTCTCTGTGTGTGTGTTTCTCTTCCCCTTCTGCAGCCATGGCTTCATTGGAATGAGTTGGCCTCAAGTGCTTACGATGCCTCCACGTCTTCCTCCTCAGGCCTAAGAAAGATCGGTTGCTGAGCAACGGAGCTACTGCCCTAGATGTGGAAAGCATAGGTCCTAGTGGGCTTCCTGGATAGATTTTGGTTAAGGTGCATGAGGGAGTCAGTCCGTGCTTTTTCTCCTTTCACTGAATAAGAAAAAAAAAAAAAATATATATATATATATATATATATATGCACAAAGAAAAAGTTGAGAAGGTAGCTGAGTCATGAGTGAGAACACCAGGGCTTCATCCCTAGCGGTCCTACCTCCTTTCTGTTGGAACCTGCTACGGAAAATGCTGAGTTTCCTTTTTCCTTTTGTTTTAAAATAATTTGATCCATTGATTTTGTGAGAGAGAGCTCATTTACTCTCGTGCACGTGAGAGAAGCATCGACTCGCTGTTCTAGATGATTCCATTCCTTGTGCACTCACTGGTTGCTTCTCCTACGTGTTCTGACCAGGGATAGACCCAGCACCTCAGGGCTCCGGGACGATGCTCTGTCCGCTGAATCAGCCGACCAGGGCCTTGTTTCTTTCCTCAACTCGGGCATTAGCCTGGACACAGTTACATCAGCAGGCACAGACCTGCGGAACTGTGTTTACAGTGTTCACTGTCCCAGTGTGACGTATGCCACCATTCTTTTAAAACGTTTATGTTTTATTCAGTTTAGAATGGCAGGGAGGGAGAGAAGGATAAGAACATTAATTTGTTTCTCCATGTGCTCTGACTGGGATTGAACCGACAACCTCTGAGCTTTTGATAATGCTCCAACAATCCAGCTATCCGGCCAGAGCTAAAGGTCATCAGTCACTGCTCTCTTATTATCATTAAAGTCTGACTATTTTGTTATTTCTAAACATTTTCAGTTATAAGCATAACTCCCACGAGTATATTTTATAAGCACGCACTTGCTATTTCTGAATCCCTTTAGATAAAAGTCTAGGAGGAGATTCCTGGGTCCAAGCACAGGTCTTATACATCTAACAGACATTAATTTATTGTCCTCTGCAGAGCTCACCCCAACATCAATCATCAAACATATGAGCCCCACCACTGCCCACCCTCAGGGAAAGGTGTTTAACAGGCTCTGTGATTCCCCAATTTCATGCTCTTTACTTCCGGCCTGGGCTCTGGGCAGCCACATGTCTGATAGAAATACACTGGATGTCCCTGAACACTGCACTCAGAGTGACCAGAAATGACATTTGGACGATTGAAGTGTAAGGTCTCAGAAGGGCCTATTATTAAATAATAAAAATTTACTGTTACTTTTCCAAAGTTGTGTTATGCTATTGTTTCACATATCACACTGGGAAGGTGAACACTGTAAACACAGTTACGCAGGTCTGTGCCTGCTGACATGACTGTGTTCAGGCTAAAGCCTGTGTTAAGCAAACAGACAGAGACCGTGGTCAGCTGTCTTAGTGGATAGAACATCGTGCAGGAGCCCTGAGGTGGTGGGTCTATTCCCTCAGGACACGTAGGGGAAGCAACCAACGAATGTACAAGGAATTGAAACATTTAGCAGAACAGCGAGTTGATGTTTCTCTCACATGCATGAGAGTAAATGAGCTCTCTCTCATAAAATCAATGGAACAAATTTTCTTAAAAAGAAAAGAAATAGAAAACACAGCATGGGACCATGCAGGTTCCGGCAGGACAGAGATAGGACTGCGGGGGAGGAAGGACTGGTGTTCTTTCTCATCACTCAGCTATCTTTTCAACTTTTCTTTTGTGTATAAATTAATTTTTTTTCTTTTTTTTTCCTTATTCGGTGTGAGGAGAGGAGGCATAGACAGACTCCCTCATACACCTTAACTGAAATCCACCCAGTAAGCCCACTAGGACTTATGCTTTCCACATCTGGGGCAGTAGCTCCGTTGCTCAGCAACAGATCTCTTCTTAGTGCCTGAGGAGGAGAACATGAAGGCATCCTAAGCACTCGGGGGCAACTCACTTCAATAGAGCCGTGGCTTTAGGAGGTGAAGAAAAAATGAGAAACAGAGAGAGAAAGAGAAGCGAGAGAGGAAGGGGTGGAGAAGCAGATGGGCATTTCTTTTGTGTGCCCTGACAACAAGTCAAATCTGGGACATCCACATGCTTGGCCAAACACCTAGGGCCAAATTAATACTTTTATAAAAAACATCAGTAATTTCATAATGTGTCTGCGGAAACTTTATTGTCTTTGCTATTTTTTATAAAAGAACTTAAGTAACTGCTGAGCAATTTTTGTGATGAGTATAGATTCTACTGACATCCTTAATACTGTGTTCTTCTGCTTTGCTCTCACCAACTCCTTCCATCGTGTCCCATGTGCTCACCTCACCTGAGCCTGAGTCACTGTCCCCTCCACCGCAGGAGCCTATAACATAAGATATTATAACCTCCCCACAGGGTAGTGATGACACTACAGTTGCAGGTAGGGCCCTCTAATCAATTGGGTCAACATTGAGTCTAAGTGTCAGGGTCTCAAGAGATGATCAGGGCCCATCAGACATAGAAGAACATTGTTTTCTGTACTCACTGACTGAGAGCTCTAGTCCTTGTCCTCTTTGAACACTAGAAGGTAAATACCCAAGCAGATGGCACACAGAACACACACCAGGTCCTCATCATCACTATCAACATGAAACAAGTGTGGGCACTGAACCCACGGACGCATGCTGCATCGAAGGGGCGGGGACAGGAGCATCAAAGAGGGTTGGAGGCCCCACTGCCCTCACTGCGCTGTGGTCACTGAGCCCCGCCCACCCCACTATAAGTGCAGGCTGGCTCTGCCCTCCCCACCACTCACTCTGCCCTCCCACCTGACACACACCTCCAGGGGACTCTCAATCATGAGGACCCTCACCCTCCTCGCTGCCCTGCTCCTCCTGGCCTTTCAGGCCCAGGCTGAGCCCCTGTGGAAGACAGCTGACCAGGTGCCTGCCCAGGACCAGCCTGAGGCCGAGGACCAGGACGTGGCCATCTCCTTCACAGAAGAGGAACGCATTGCTCGAGAAGCTTCAGGTGACACCTGCCCATGTGCTACAGGGTCTGACCCCATCAGAGGGCCTGTGAGAGGGGCATGGAGTCTGGGCTCACAGTCAGAGGTGGGATAAGGGGGGGAGAGAAGCAGGCACCACGAGGGGAGAGAAGGGTGGGGGCGGGGCACAGAATGAGCACGGACGTGATGGACTCGGGTCAGAGACGGTCGTGGGTCTGTGTGACCAACGCAGAGTCAGCCAGTGCTTGTGATTTACACAGACACGTGACCTTTGAACTTAACCCGTCAGGTATGGTCTTTCATAATAGACACGTCTCCTGTGAGTAGATGTCCCTGATAGTGGCTGTGCCTCTGCTTCCCATGCCCATACCCACCGTGCCTGACCCTCCTGTTCCCTCCACAGCCCTGCAGAGAGTCACCGTCTGCACGTGCAGAAATGGCAGATGCAATAGAGATGAGCGTCTCTCTGGGAGCTGTACAATCAATGGCCGTCTACACAATCTTTGCTGTCGCTGAGCTTTGTGGACCGAGACCCAGAGCACTGTGACATTCCACTGAGGACCCGAGAGTGCATTTATTTTCTGTACCTGTTCCTTTTCTTCTTTCACTCTTTAGAATAAACTTCAAGCATTAAACTCACTGTTTCCCTTTTCTTTTCTCTTCCATTTTTCTTATGTGTGTGGTTCACCCGTACGGAGACTGCAGTCCTGGATGGTCTACATTAAATTAACCGGCTTTTCCGTCCCAGTAATGAACAATTTGAGCATTAAACAAAATGAACAAAAACAGCAATATTAAAATAGATATTTTCTATTTTTTGGTCTTTTTTCTTTTCTGTATGAATTAAATTGAAAGGGATGACATTGATCAACCTGAGTACATAGGTTCAGGTAAACATTTCTATAGTATTTGAACTCTTGATTCCTTGGGAACCCATATTTGTTATTATTTTCTGTCTCCATTTATCTCCCAACCCCTTGATTCCCCCCTTCCACCCTGTCCCTGGGAATCACCACACTATTGTCCCGGGCAATAAGAGTGCCCATTTTTCCTCTTTTTGGTCCTTTGTGCTCAGTCCCCTTCCCTCCTAGCTGCCCACACTCACTGCCCACAGCTGCCAACCTGTTCCTTAAAAATGAACATAAATCTCATTTGGGACCATTTGAACCTAACACATTCATTCCTTCAAAGTGAAACTCAAGTAAAAGCTCCCTATGGAGGGTACTGAAAGGTGTTGTTGACTGCAGGAATGGTGGATTCCATGGGCATGTCACTGATCTTTCACTGTAAGATGTGTAGAGGCACTGGTATATACAGATACTTTCTAGGATAAGCATGTGTTTCAGTTACATGTGCATGTTCCTAGCTGTACCAACAAGATCAAGTGACCTAATACTTCAGCATGCTACCAACTGTTAAGACTAAGAACTATACCAAAAATAGAGTATATTGACCAGCATCGTTGGTCTCAAACAATGACAATGATCCATTCAGTACTGTGGGTCATGCCCAATGACCAGTGAAATAAATAGTCCCCCTTGGATGCAGTGGTGAGATTAGCCCAATGACCAGTGCAAGAGTTGATCTAACTTCTCTCATGTTTTGAAGAGTGCAATCAATTCCCAAGAGACTGCCAGCTTCTACCTCCAGCACACAAAAGCATTAACACATGGAAGACCAGGCTTATCAAAAGTACTGGGAAAGACCCAAAACTCAGAAACTAGCAACAACACAAAAATGTTTAAATGACATGAAAATCCAAAGTATCTGTACAGACTAGAGAAAGGGTCCCCCAAAAATGATGTATTGGAAATGATCTGCCGTTCCTGGGACAAAGACACAATGTCCTGAATTTTGAAATGCATCCTAAAAGTCTACAGAAATAAATCAACCAACTATTCCTTTTTCCAAAACAGATGCTAAAATTGAAAGGACATTCTAAGAATATAAAGTCAGGCACTCCTCAGTCATGAAGATGTGTTTTCCCTGCTGACTCATGACAGAAACAAAGCCAGGACTCATTGGGGACAGCAGTTCTTACCTATCAGGTTGGGAAAGGTCCCAAACCTCACAGTCCAGGGAGCAGACTGCTCTCAGCCACTCCAGGTCCCCGGATCCCAGCCCCCAGGGCCGGCAGAAAGTGTGAAGTGTGGTCTTCCCGAGTCACAGCAATCTGCCTGTGGGCAGCTCGGAATGTGGGGGACACAGCTCACCTGTGGTCTCAGGACGGACACCTCGCCTCTTCCTGCTACGCCGTCCATGTCGAGGACCTGTCCTCTTCCTGGTCAGACACGGCGGCCACAGTCCAGGTGCTCCCGTCCTCCATGCGGAAATGTGGAGAAATATAAAACAATAGCCTAACACAACCATGAAGGAGTAACAGTAATTCATTTTATTATTTTATATATTATATATATTATTTGTATATATTATATATATTACTTATTATATTTATTATTTATTATATTTCAGTTGTACCAATGTCATTTCTTGGTCACTCTGAGTGCAGGTGTTCAGGAATATCCGGTGTATTTCTAACAGACATGTGGCTGCGCAGAGCCCAGGCTGGAAGTAAGGAGGACAAAATTGGGGAATCACGGGGCCTGTTAAACACCTTTCCCTGAGGGTGGGCAGTGGTGGGGCTCATATGTTTGGTGACTGATGTCGGGGTAAGCTCTGCAGAGGACAATAAATTAATGTCTGTTAGATGTATAAGATGTGTGCTTGGACCCCGCAATCTACTCCTAGACTTTTATCTATAAAAGAGTCAGTAATAGCAAGATGGTGTTTGTAAAAGTATACTCATGGGAGTTATGCTTATAACTGAAAATGTTTAGAAATAAAGTATTCACAATATTTAATGATAATAAGAGAGCATTGACTGATCACATAAAGCCCTGGCCTGATAGCCGGATTTTTAGAACATTGTCCCAAAGCTCAGAGATTGCCGGTTTGATGCTCGGTCAGGGCACATGGAGCAAAGGATTGATGTTCCCTTTTCTCCCTCCTTTCCTTTCTAAAATCCACAAATAAACATTTATAAAGAATGATGACATATATCACACCGGGATGGTGAACATTTTGGGCCTGCTGACATAACTGTGTTCAGGCTAAAGTCTGTGTTGAATGAAGAGACAGAAGCCCTGGTCAGCTGTCTCAGTGGATAGAGCATCATCCTGGAGCCCTGAGGTGGTGGGTCTATCCCGGTCAGGACACGTAGGAGTAGCAACCAATGAATGCACAAGGAATTGAAACACCTATCAGAACTGCGAGTTGATTCTCTTGCTTGCATGAGCCTGCATGAGCTCTCTCTCATAAAATGATGACATCGGATCATTTACAATAACATGAATGGACCTTGATAACATTATATGAAGTGAAATAAGTAAATCGGAAAAAAACTAAGAACTATATGAATCCATACATAGATGGGACATAAACATGAGACTCAGAATCATGGACAAGAATGTGATGGTAACAGGGGGTGGGGTGGAGGGGAGGGGAGGGAGCAAGAAAGGAGAGGGAGGGAGTAGAGGGAGGGGAGGGGCACAAAGAAGACCAGAGAGAAGGTAATGGATGACGATTTGACTTTGGGTGAGGGGTACGCAGCATAATCAAAGGTCAAAATAATCTGGAGATGTTTTCTCGGAACATGTGTACCCTGATTTATCAATGTCACTGCAGTAAAGTTAATAAAAATAAGATAAAAAAAAGGTAAAAATAAATTTAAAAACCAAAAAAAAAATCAATAAATAAAGTTTTCTTAAAAAGAGAAGAAATAGGAAATGCAGCATATGACTGTGCTGATTCCAGCAGAACAGAGGTAGGACAACGAGGGAGGAAGGACTGGTGTTCTCCCTCATCACTCAGCTACCTTGTCAACTTTCCTTTGTGCATAAATTTGTATATATTTACATATTTTTCTATGTATTTATGTATCTATGTATCAATCTATCTATCTATATCTATAGATTTGTATCTATATCTTTTTTTCTTATTTAGTGAGAGGAGAGGAGGCAGAGATAGATTCCCGCATGCGCACTGATGGAATCGACTAGGGCAGTGGTTCTCAACCTTTCTAATGCCGTGACCCCGCAATACAGTTCCCCATGTTGGCGGTGACCCCAAACCAAAAAATAATTTTGGTGGCTACTTCATAACTGTAATTTTGCTACAGTTATGATTCAGGAATGTAAATACCTGACATGCATTATGTATTTTCCAATGGCTTTAGGTGACCTCACTGGGGTCGCAACCCACAGGTTGAGAACCGCTGCACTAGGGCCTACATTCTCCACATTTGGGGCCATAGCTGCATTGCTCAGCAACCAAGCTCTTCTTAACGCCTGAGGAGGAGGACGAAGAGGTATCCTAAGCACTTGGAGCCAACTCATTGCAATCAGGCAATGGCTGCAGGAGGGGAAGAGAAAAAGAGAGAGGGAAGCGAGAAGGGCACGGGTACAGCAGCAGATGGAGCTTCTTCTTTGTGCACTGACTAGCAGTCAAATCTGGGACATCCACATGCTTTGTCGAACAGCTAGGGTCAAATTAATCTTTTAGAAAAAACATCATAAATCTCATGAGGTGTCTGTGGAAACTTCATTGTCTTCGCTATTTTTACAGCCGACATAAGTAACTGGTGAACAGTTTATGTGATGAGTGCAGATTCTTCTGACGTCCTTAACACTTGTGTCCTTCTGTTTTGCTCTGACCAAGTGCATCCATTGTGTCCCATGTGCTCACCTCACCTGAGCCTGAGTCACTGCTCCCTCCAACGCAAGAGCGTATAACCTAAGATATTAAAACCACCTCCATAGGGTAGTGATGACCCTCAACTTGCACCTTGGATCCTCTACTCCATTGGGGCAAGAGTTGCATCTAAGTGTCGGGGTCTCAAGAGATGAGCAGAGCCCCACTAGACATGGAAGAACGTTGTTCCCTGTACTCACTGAATAAGAGCTCTAATCCTTGTCCTCTTTGAATATTAGAAGGTAAATACCCAAGCAGATGGCACACAGAACACACACCAGGTCCTCATCATCACTATCAACATGAAACAAGTGTGGACACTGAGCCCAGGGACACGTGCTGCCACGAAGGGGCGGGGACAGGAGAATCAAAGAGGATGGGAGGCCCGGTGGCCCTGGCCCCAGGCCAGCCAGAGGCCCTGCTGCCCACACTGCACTGTGGTCGCTGAGCCCCGCCCACCCCACTATAAGTGCAGGCTGGCTCTGCCCTCCCCACCACTCACTCTGCCCTCCCACCCGACCCGCACCTCCAGGAGACTCTCAGCCATGAGGACCCTCACCCTCCTCGCTGCCCTGCTCCTCCTGGCCTTCCAGGCCCAGGCTCAGCCCCTGCAGGAGGCAGTTGACCAGGTGCCTGCCCAAGAGCAGCCTAAAGTTGAGGACCTACACGTGGCCATCTCCTTTACGGAAGAGGAACACATCGATCAAGAGGCTTTAGGTGACACCTGTCCATATGCTACAGGGTTTGACCCCATCAGAGGGCCTGTCAGAGGGGCGTGGAGTCCAGGCTGATAGTCGGGGGTGGGATGAGGGCGAAGAAAAGCGGGTACCAGGAGAGGAGAGGAGGACCTGAGAGTGCATTTAGTCTGTGTACCTGTCCCTTCTCTCCTTTCTCCAGAATAAACTTCAAGCATTAAATTCACTGGTAGGCTTTTTCATTTTCCTTTACACTATTCTTATGTGTGTGGTCACCTGTTCTGAGAATTCTGCCCTGAATGGTCTACACTAAGTTAACTGGGCTTTGTATCCCTTGATGCACAATTTGAGTTCACAGGGCAATAACAAAACCAGCAAAAAGAAACATAATTGCTAATAAAAGAAATGTTAACCTACATAATTTAATCCATTTGTAATGAAACCCAAATATAAACAGTTTTTATGTGGTGTCTCAAAAGGTGTTGCTGATCCCAAGAAAGGTGGATCCAATACGCGTGTTTCTTACTCTTTAATTTTAAGATGTGAGAAGGCATTGATATGTGTAGATATTTTCTAGGATAGGCTGGTGTTTCAGTTACATACATTTTCCTAGCTGTATTAACAAGATCAAGTGAACTAATGCTCCAGGGTGCCACCAACAGAGAAGAGTAAGAACGACACCAGAACCAGAGCAGACTGACCAGCACTGGTCATCTCAAATAACAGCCGGAGGGCAGGGGAGTCCCGATCTGGTCAGTATCACTGGTCCTGCCTACTGAGACTTACCCTTCGGGCTCCCAGAGGGAGGGTAGTCCACTGTCCAATGCAACAGCTGGTCTCAACTCTCTTTATGTCCCGCTCTCTCTTAAAGAGTATGAGTTATGAGTTAAAACAAACCTGTTACTAATTTTAATAAATTCTAGCAAGAAATGAATATTTCAGTTTTGCCAATGACAGGCCCTTAACTCCAAACTGAAAGGTATCTGAGATGCAGAGAAGACTTGTTTGCAGAAGACAAGCACCTCTCTGAACCCCTCCCCCTGTTCCAAGGTCGCCACACATTGTTATAGCCAGGACCTAGGATTCTACCCTGAGGCTGTGTTGTACTCATAGAACCTTCCATTTGCTCCTGGCACTGTGGCCACATCGACTGTATTTCTCCATGTATAAGACACAACCTTTCTCAAAACATTTAGGATCTAAAAACTGGGTGTGTCTAATACAATGGCTGTGGCAATTCAGATGCCATAGATGGAACTGAGGAAGAGGCAATATATGAAGACAGTGATTCATCATCAGACACAGATGAGGACAAGCTAATTGATGGCAGTTTTGACAGTGATGAAGAGTTTATGAATTTTATGATGAATAAAACTTGAGTTAAATAACTTTAGGTGATACATTTTTTAAAAAAAAATTTAGGCCCTAATATTGAGGTGCATCTTATACATGGGAAGCATCTTATACATGGGGAAATACAGTAATTCAAGAAAAATTGCCCTGTGAATATTTCAAACTAGAAACACTTTTATTTTGAAACTTAACCAGGAAGGACCATGCGCCTCTCTCAGCCCCTTCCCCCAGGACACGAGAGCACTGACACAGGGAAGACGGGGCTTTACACACAGTAGTAGGGAAGAGACAAACTCACAAATGACCAAAAATATTAACAGCACAAAGAAATGCAAAGTATTTGTGTAAACAAGAGAAAGAGCCAAAGGGAAATGACAGACCATGCAAAGGTTCCGCAGCTCCTGGGACAGAGTGACAATTTCCTGAATGTATAAACAAGCCCTAAAACCAAAAGGAATAAATCAACCAAGTATTCCATTTCCCAGAACCGATGCCAAGAAGAAAGGACATTCAGAGAAAATAAACAGAGACACTTCTTCTATGTGGACACATGTTGCCCCGTGACTCAGGAGAGACACAAAGCCAGGACTCCATCCGGGGTGCAGGTCTTACCTGTCACTCTGGGAAAGATGTCAACCCTCACAGTTCAGGTAGCAGACTGCTTTCTGCCATGCCGAGACCCCCGGGGTCCGCACAACCAGGGGTTTCAGAGAGTCAGGAGCAGGTTATTTATAGCTCACAGCGATCGGCATGCAGGCAGCACTGGAGGTGGGGGATGTGCCTCAGCTGGGGTCTCAGGACCGGCATCTCCCATTGCCTGGCTACGCCGTCCACATGCAGTAACTGTCCTTCCCATGGGCAGAACAGAGAGGCCACAAGTCCAGCTGCTCCCATCATCCAAGTAGAAATAAGGAGAAAAAATATAAAACAATAACACAGCAGGACTATAAACAGTGATAATAATTCATTTCATTTTTAAATAATGGGTTCGACTCAGGGGTTATATTTGATTGGTCAGAACCTAGTTTAATGGTCACTCTGAGCTGCAAGAGGGTCTGGGAGATCCAGTGTATTTTTAACAAAGCAAATGGCTCCCCATAGGAGAGGATGAATGAAAAGAACAACGAAATCGGGGCATCAGGGAGACTTTTAAACACCTCCCACTGTGCGTGGGCAGCAGGTGGGCTCATATGTTTCAATGAGCAATGTCCACAGGACCTATGCAGAGGATGAAACATTAATGTCCTTTTAATGTGTAGGATGTGTTACTTTGACCCTACATTCTACTAGGGACAGTTCTCTAGGAGACAGTCACAAATTCGCCACACGATACTCACTGCAGTTATGCTTGTAACTGAAAATATTTAGGAAAAGCAAAACTGTCAGAAAATAACAATCATTTAGGAATAGCTTTAATGATGACTTATAAATGCTGAGATGGTACAAAACTGTTCACACAAGGACGTGATCCTGTGCTCGCTGCTGGAACAGAGTTCCATGTAAAGCCTGGGGTGAGGAAGGACACTCAGAACACGGGACCCCGGTGGCTCCTGCCGAGCGGGTGGAGGGCTGGTGTGGGGAGGGGGACCGATAGTCTCACTTATCACTCAGCTCCCTTTCAATTTTTTTTTTTTTGTGTGTGTGTAAGAATTAGTTTTAAGCATGAGAAATTTCAGAGACAGGTTGCAGGAACTTCATTATATCACCTATTTCTAAAAAAGAATACAAGTCATTGGAGATCAGTTTATATGATATGTTTAAATCCTACTGACATCAGGAAATGAACGTGTCTTTCAGCTTAACTCTGACCAACACCTTCCCTCGTGTCCCTCTGTGCTCACTTCACAGAGTCTGAGTCACTGTCCCCTCCACCTCAGGAGATCACCCAGCCAGGACCAGCACACCTCCCCCTCAGTCCTTGAACCTGGAGAATGAACTCTCTACTCCAATGGGGAAAGGTCTGGTCCCAGGGTCAGAGATAATGTCCCAATTTTAAAAATAAATCTTTAACTCTATAAAAATAAATCAACTTAATATTTCTTTATCCAAATCAGATGCTAAAATCAAAAGAACATTCTAAGAATACAAACTCAGGCACTCCTCAGTCGTGGAGATGTGTTTCCCTGCTGACTCATGACAGAAGCAAAGCCAGGACTCATGTGGGACAGCAGTTCTTACCTATCAGGTTGGGAAAGGTCCCAAACCTCACAGTCCGGGGAGCAGACTGCTCTCAGCCACTCCAGGTCCCCAGATCCCAGCCCCCAGGGCTGGCAGAAAGTGTGAAGTGTGGTCTTCCCGAGTCACAGCAATCTGCCTGTGGGCAGCTCGGAATGTGGGGACACAGCTCACCTGTGGTCTCAGGACGGACACCTCGCCTCTTCCTGCTACGCCGTCCATGTCGAGGACCTGTCCTCTTCCTGGTCAGACACGGCGGCCACAGTCCAGGTGCTCCCGTCTTCCATGTGGAAATGTGGAGAAATATAAAACAATAGCCTAACACAACTGTGAAAGAGTAACAGTAATTCATTTTATTATTTACAAAGGGGCTCATCTCAGACGTTACCTTTCAATCGTCCAAATGTCATTTTTTGGTCACTCTGAGTGCAGGTGTTCAGGGACATCCAGTGTATTTCTAACAGACACGTGTCTGCCCAGAGCCCAGGCTGGAAGAAAGGAGGATGAAGTTGGGGAATCACAGGGCCTGTTAAACACCTTTCCCTGAGGGTGGGCAGTGGTGGGGCTCATATGTTTGGTGACTGATATCAGGGTGAGCTCTGCAGAGGACAATAAATTAATGTCTGTTATATATATAAGACGTGTGCTTGGACCCCAAAATCTATTACTAGACTGTTATCTAATAGAGTGTCAGAAATAACAAGATGGTGTTTGTAAAAGTATACTCATGTCAGTCATGCTTATACCTGGAAATGTATAGAAATAAAAAAAATTGTCAGAATTTAATGATGATAAGAGAGCATTGAGTGATGACCTATATATAGCCCTGTCTGAATAGCTGGATTATTAGAGCATTGTCCCAAAGCTCAGAGGTTGTAGGTTTGATCCCCGGTCAGGGCACATAATGGAACAAATTGATGTTTCTATCTCTCTCTACTTCCCTTAGTTTCTAAAATCAATACAATAAATATTTTTAAAGAATAGTGACAATGGGATGGTGAACACTAAACAGTTACGCAGGGCTGTGCATGCTGATATAACTTTGTTCAAGCCAGTGCTTGTGCTGAGTAAAGAAACAGAGGCCCTGGTCGGTTGTCTCAGTGGATAGAGCATCGTCCCGGAGCCCTGAGGTGGTGGGTCTATCCCAGGTCAGTACACATAGGAGAAGAAACCAATGAATGCACACAGAATTGGAACATTTAATCAGAAATACAAGTCGATGCTTCTTTCACCTGCATGAGTGTGCAAGAGCTCTGTCTGATAAAAACAATCAAAAAAATATTCTTAAAAAGAAAAGAAATAGGAAATGTAGCATGTAACAATTCAGATTCCAGCAGAATGGAGGTAGGACAGCGAGGGTGTAAGGATGGGTGATCTTACTCATCACTCAGCTATTGTGTCAACTTTCCTTTTTTGTATAAATTAATATATAGATATTTTTTCTTATTCAGTGAGAGGAGAGGAGGCAGAGACAGACTCCTGCATGTGCCCTGACGGGAATCCAACCCGCACGCTTAGTAGGGCCTAAACTCCCCATCTGGCAGCAGCTCTGTTGCACAACAACTGAGCTCTTTTTAGTGCCTGAGGAGGAGGACGTGGAGCCATCCTAAGCACTTGAGGCCAAATCACTCCAATCGAGCCATGGCTTCAGGAGTGGAAGAGAGGGACAGAGAGAGAGAGAGAGAGAGAGAGAGAGAGAATAGCAGAAGGGATAGAGAAGCCCATGGGCACTTCTTTTGTGTGCACTGACCAGGAGTTGAATCTGGGACATCTACAGACTTGGCCGAACAGCTAGGGGCAAATTAACACTTTTAGAAAAAACATCAGAAATCACATAATGAGTCTGCGGAAACTTGATTGTCATTGCGATTTTTATAGAAAGATGTAAGTAACTGGTGAATGGTTTATGTGATGAGTACAGATTCTACTGACGTCCTTAACACTTGTCTCCTTCTGTTTAGCTCTAACCAACTCCTTCCATTGTGTCCCACTGTGTTTATTCCACCTGAGCCTGAGTCACTGTCCCCTCCACTGCAGGACCTATAACCTAGGGTATTAAAACTGCCTCCACAAAGTACTGATGACACTCAACTTGCAGTTTGGACCCTCCACTCCATTGGGCCAACAGCTGCGTCTAAGTGTTGGGGTATTCAGACATGAGCAGTGTCCCACAAAAACAAAAAAATGTTCCCTGTACTCACTGACTGAGAGCTGTAGTCCTTGTCCTCTGTGAACACTAGAAGGTAAATAGATGACACACAGATGACACACAGAACACACACCAGGTCCTCATTATCACTGTCAACATGAAACAAGTGTGGACACTGAGCCCAGGGACACGTGCTGCCAAAAAGGGGCGGGGACAGGAGCATCAAAGAGGCTGGGAGTCCAGGTGGCCCTGGCCCCAGGCCAACCAGAGTCCCACTGCCCTTTCTGCACTGTGGCCGCTGAGCCCCGCCCACCCCACTATAAGTGCAGGCTGGCTCTGCCCTGTCCACCACTCACTCTGTCCTCCCACCCGACCCGCACCTCCAGGGGACTCTCAGCCATGAGGACTCTCGCCCTCCTCGCTGCCCTGCTCCTCCTGGCCTTCCAGGCCCAGGCTCAGCCTGAAGAAGAGACTGTTGACCAGGTGCCCTCACAGAATCAGCCTAAGGCCGAGGACCAGGACGTGGCCGTCTCCCCCGCAAAACAGGAAAACATCGCTCAAGGAGGTTCAGGTGACACCTGCCCACGTGCTACAGGGTCTGACCCCATCAGAGGGCCTGTCAGAGGACATGGAGTCCGGGCTCAGAGTCGGGGGTGGAATGAGGGGGGAGAGAAGCAGGCACCACGAGGGGAGAGGAGGATGGGGGCGGGGCAGAGAATGAGCACGGACGTGATGGACTCGGGTCAGAGACGGTCATGGGTCTGTGTGACCAACGCAGAGTCAGCCAGTGCTTGTGATTTACACAGACACGTGACCTGTCACCCTAACCCAGCAGGTGTAGTCTCCCATAGTAGATGTTCCTGATACTGGCTGTGTCTCTGCTCCCTGGGTTCGTCCCCATTGTGCCTGACCCTCTTCTTCCCTCCTCAGTTCTTCGGAGACGCTCCCGCTGCTTTTGCAGAAATGGATTATGCTATAGAAATGAGCGTCGCTCTGGTTTCTGTAGGAGAAATGGCCGTCCATTAAATCGTTGCTGTCACTGAGTTCTCTGAACCTAGAACCATAGCACTGTGACAATCCACCAAAGACCTGAACATGCATTTAATCTCTGTACCTGTCCCTTGTCTTAATTCTCTTTCAAGAATAAACTTCAAGCATTAAAATTACTGTTTCTCTTTTTTTTTTTCCCTCCATTATTCTTTTGTGTGTGTGGTTCACCCCTATGGAGAATTCTGTCCTCATGGTCTACATTATGTTATCCAACTTTTCCATTCAAATAATGAACAATTTGAACATTTACACAGCAATAACAAAAACAGCAAAATTGAACATATTTAGACAAGCTTAACAGACTAAATTTAAACCATTCATAATAAAACTCAGAGGAGAAAGGTGTCTGGAGTGAACCAGAAGGTGTTGCTGACTTAAGAAAAGGTGATTCCAATGGACTATGTTACACATTTTTTAATTTTAAGATGGGAGAGGGCATTGATATGTATATTTTCTCACGATAAGCAGGTGTTTCAGTCACATGTGTGTATTCCTAGCTATATCAACAAGATCAAGTGACCTAATGCTTCAGGGTGCCAGCAACAGGGAAAAATAAGAACTACACCCATAAAACAGTATATTGACCAGCATCTGTGCTCTCAAACAATGAAAATGAACCATTCAGTATAATGAGTCATGCCCGAAGACCAGCAAAATAAATAGTGCCCTTGGGATGGTTATATTAGCCCATTCACCAGTGCAAGAGTTGATCTCAATTCTCTCATGCCTTGACCAGCACTGTCATTTTCCATGAGACTATCAGCTTCTACTACCAAGCCTCAAAATCAGGTTGCCACCAACAGAGAAACGTAGGAACTACACCAAAACTGGAGCATAATGACCAGCATCAGTGGCTCATCTTGTTGGAGTGCCAGCCAGGATCTTAGAGGTGGTCAGTTTGATTCCACAGTAAGGGCACATAGAAGAGCAGGACAAAGTTTCTCTTTCTTCCCTCATTCTCGGAGGGTAGGAGGAAGGGAGGGAGGGAGAGAAGAAGAGAGGAAGGAAGGATGGAAGGAAGGAGGGAAGGAAGAAAGGAAAAAAATTAAAGAAAGAAAGAAGGAAAGAGAGAGAAAGAGAGAGAGGGAAGGAAGGAAGGAAGGAAGGAAGGAAGGAAGGAAGGAAGGAAGGAAGGAAGTGTTGTAATGTAAGCAGCGAGATCCAGAAAGATCCAAAATTACAGAACAGTTTAAAAATAGTTTTATTTTAAGACAGTGGCTGCAGGGTTAGACAGACCCAAATCATGCAGCCCTGAACACTTACGGCAGGGGTTGGGAACCTATGGCTTATGAGCCAAATGTGGCTCTTTTGACTGCATCTGGCATGCAGACAGATCTTTAATAAAAAAAAATAATAAGGTTAAACATATAAAACATTCTCATATATTACAATCCATTCATTTCGTACCGCTCATGTTCATGGTTGCAAGTGGCTGGAGCCAATCACAGCTGTCCTCTGGGACAACACCAGATTTTTATTGGATAATGCGTAAAATACACAGATCATTGTATGGCTCTCATGGAATTACATTTTAAAATATATGGTGTTCATTGCTCTCTCAGTCAAAAAATTTCCTGACCCCTAACTTAGGGTCTAGGGCTTATAAAGGTAAAAACCGTAAGCGGCACTTTACAGAAGCAAAACTAGTGTTAGCTTATCAGGAAGTCTCTGCTGCACAGTTTCTGACATGTTACAGTATCTTTGCTGACAGTACAGCTTGCGGTTTACTCAATTTGCAAGTCTGCATTTACAAAAATACAAAAATTTCAAAATGGTGATTACAGAAGGCATACAGAACAGCGTTGCTCATGCTAACAGTTTTACAGTTTCTTGGCACATTGTTACATTCCCCACTGGTTTTATTAATGTTTTAATCAAATTCTTGATTTAGCTCTTTATTACCCTGTACATTAAGGATATAATGACTTCTGAGTGTCATTAATTTGATAGAGTTTACCTTTTCTCAAACTGGCTACAATCTGCACAAACCTTCTGCAACTTACATAACCCTTAACTTATATGAACTTTATCTTTTTAGAAAGAATTAGCTTTTATACCATCTTACTTTCTTCCTTTTTCTTTCTAAAGTATCTCTATATTTTATGTCTTTCATTATTAAAACTGTATACTCCCTTTCAAATTAATCAGAACTCTTAATTTCAGAAATTTTAATCTTTAGTGACAACCAAGCTGGCAACAAGAAATTTTTTAAAAACAAACTTATTTTTGGAAGTGCCCTCCAAGTAGTTAATATTTATAGGTTACCTATAGGGGTAACTATAAGCACACACATATAGTATTTATTTACCTCATAGTTTCTCTTCTAGCAAAGGGACTTATATTTCCCTTCTGTGTGACCTACAGCAGCACACGTATCAGACATTAAGATGACCTGCTCTGGCCTCTCCCTGATTTTAGTTTCCCTCCCTTCCCAAAGTTCAATTATGAGGAGTCCCATGGCGAAGTTCCTCAAGCTTCTGTCATACATAGACCAGCCAGCTGCTGGTTTGTGGCTGGAGCAGGGCATGTCGTCCTTCTCAGGGTCCACTTCCAGGGTTTGATGGGATCCGTTTGCACCATCTCCGTGGGGGTCTGTAAGGGAACTTAGGGAAAAGGGGTGTTGCCCTGCATAATACAATTCTATATGGGGTGAATTTTGGGTACATTTAGCTTTTAGCAGAACTGGGGGGGGGGTAAGCTAGTCCAGTTTTCTCCAGTATTTACAATATATTTGGTCAGTAATTCTTTTAGAATTTGTTTAATTTTCCTGAACTCTGAGGCCTATGAGCACAATGTAATTTCTAATTAATATTGAGTGCCTTTCCTACTAGACCTTAGATATAAACACAGGCCCATAATGTGACCTAATATGAATGAGCAAGATAAATCTGGGAATCATTTTATATAGTAATTTCTTAACAACTGTCACTGTGGTCTCATTTCTCGTAGAGAAAGCTTCTACCTATCCTGAAAAGGTGTCAATAAAAACTAAGAGGTACTTGTATTCCTGTGCTGGTGGCTTTACTTTAGTAAAATCTATTTCTAAATGTTCACCTGGGAAAGTTCCTCTTTCCCTATTTCTTAATTTCCCTACTTTGTTTAGTATTTACTTGGGCACAGACTGAACACTTGGACACTATGCCTTCAGCAATAGATTATAAGCCTGGCAAATAGTAATTCCCTTAAATAATTCTATTTGGGAACCAATACCTAATTTTTTGTTGAGTTTTTTGAGCCGGTTGTTAAAATGACACTTTATAATCAGGGTTCTCTCTAAGGTGGGTGCCTGGGCATCTGCCCAACGTGGAAATCTCAAATTTACATTCCTCATTCTTTTTTAGTGTTCATCTGCGCAACTGTAGAGATTGCTGGAATATTGAAGATGTACTATTTCCATAGAAATCAGCTGAAGAACAATTGCTTTTCTTTAATGACATTTTTATTTACCAAATTGGTATTAATGATTATCTATATTTCATGAAAAACATTTTAAAAAATTACCAAAACTCTGCAATTCCTGAAAGTGTTTAAAGAGCTAAAATTATAGTCAGAAAGGGTTTTTTCAAAGATGAACATAATATATTCAGAGAAGAGAAATCACCTAACTGTTTCTAATATATCAAACACAATGACTGTTAGCCTGGTCAGCCTGCCTATAAAGAAATGGGACCCTATTCCTACAGGAAAGATATGGTTAAGGATAAATCACACATCTAATAATGCTTGAATAAAAGTGAAGAGAATTGTAAGTGAGGATGCCAATCAAGAAGCAATATGGTGCCCTGGCCAGTGTGCTTAGTGGTACAGCATTGGCCCGACATGTGGATGTCCCAGGTTTTATTCCCAATCAGGACAGATAGTTGTGCAACTAAAGGCATCACCATGAGGATCTACCAGCTCCTGTTAGCTTGGCTCCTCGTGTTCCTGTTCACTGTTCCAGGTAAGAGGGGCTGGTACCAGGGGCCAGACAGGTGGAAAGGATGGGATAGTCTCTCTCTGTGCCCCCAGCTCTCCATCCTCCTTCCCTGTCTCTCCTTCTCTCTGTCTCTCCCTCTCTCCTCCTCTCCCTCTCCTACTCTCTTCTGTCGTCTACACACACCTTTAGACCAGATAGACTGTCTGAAGCACTCAGGATCGTCAAGCACCCTGTCCCTTGTCACAAAGGAGGCTTAGTGTTGGTCCGGGCAATTCCCAGCCTTTCCTGAGCCCCCCTGAAGGGCCCACTAGCCGATAAATGCCACCTGTTCACTGTCCTCTGAGATGAGGGGCTGCTGACCGAGGACGCCTCTGTCACGTGGCTTTTCTTACGTATAGAAACATCTGATTTGGTTTGAAAACAGAAGTGCACAGTGTCACTAACTCTTTAAACAAAAGGGCATTGTCTCCCATGACCTAGAGAACTGTGGAGAACAGCAAGGCCAGCCTGGACTTGGGGACACTGTATGGGGGACACCACTGTGCCTCTGTCTTCTCAGCGTGAAAGCGTTGAGGACACTCACTGACCAGGGCTTGGAGCTGCCTGTCTCCAGTGGCTCTGAACTCGATGCTGACGTTTGGCTTTATCCTCAGTGTTTCAGGGATGGCATAGAAGGATGAAGGAAGAAAGGAGACAAGAGAGAGAGAGCAGTGTGAGACTAAGACATGAGGTCACCGGTTAAGACATCACAAATTATTCCGGAAAGCCTGTTTTATCGGTTTTTCTCCTGGCTGTGTTCCAGCACAGAGCAGGACCAGGGAAGGGTGGGGTGGGGTCGGGAGGGGAGACAGGAGGCCGGGTAGACAAGAAGGAAGGCAGAGTGACCCAGGGTGGCCGGGAAGGGCCAGCCCAGGAAGAGTGAGACCCAGACCTGGTTGGACAGGGTTCTCAGGGTCCAGAAACAAGCCCACCATTGACGTAAGTTACGTCAATGTGAAGTCCTCCTTAAACCATTTTTGGACATTAAAGAGGCTGCTTAGTTCACATCCTTAGCTGATACAACAAAGAGATAAAATACACACCCACCAGCTGTGTCTGATCCAGAGACCCCTGACAGTGTGTGACCCACTCAGCAGGGCTTCATGGGGACTGTCCCTCACTAGGATGACCTGAAGTGGCAGGGACTCTTGACCAGCCTGTCACTCCACAAGCTCAGACCCTTGAACCTGCTGGTTCTAGAAACATACGGATTCTCTCGACCCTCAGCCTTTCTAGTCTTTGTCCAAAATCCTCACATTACACACTCATCTCTTATCATTGTCACAGAACACCCGCAAACTTGCAGCTGTGTCCAGGGGACACCGACCTGTTTCGTCCTTCTGCGACGGGGCTCTGATTTCTGACATATCTCTGCCTTCTGTTTTCTCTATAGGTATTGCTCAGTCCTGCAGACAGAGAGGAGGAATATGCCAGCCCCTCTGTTGCTTTGGAAACAGAACACAGGTAGGCAACTGCATCGTGCTGGGAATGAGATGCTGCAGACAACAGCCATGCACCAGCAGAGGGTCCTGACACCCTCAGGAATCAGAGACGTGCCCTCTTCAAAGACATAAGATGTAAATCAAATCTAACCGCATCTTTCAAAGGCCAGGATGTTGCTCTCTGATCATTGTGGTTACTGGGCGGTGACTGACCATACAGGTCGCTCTCCGAAATCCTTGGGGACCCCTTTCAAGTTCCCTGACTAACCTTGAGGGACATCATGTGGGGACCATCCTGTGCTTTCCAGGTTAATAGTTCCCTCTGAGTCCCCTGTGCTCCCCTGCTCTCCTATGACAGCACTGTGCTCCTCCGTCTTCCTGCCCTGCGTCCCCTGGCCCGCCCCACACCACTCCTCCTACGGGGCCTCATTCACTGGGACCCCACAGGAGCCCCTCCACCTCGGGGACACCACCTCCAGTCCCCACAGGAAGGGCGGGACCCCTCCCTCCTCTGCTCTGCCTGAGTCCTCACTCCCTTTATCTTCATGCTTCTCACTCTGTCCTGCCTGGTTAACACGTGGTCACCTGCTAATTCTCCATCTGGCCCATAAAACCTCTACGGGAGTGGACTTGGTCCCGTTCCTTTATGAACTGGTCTGTGAGGGGAAACACAGCCTCGTCAATGGTTACCCTCTGGGTGGCACAGCTGAGCAGGATGAAGTGACTCCCTCCAGTGGACGTGGTGGAGCCAAGTCAGAGGTGTACAGAGCAACCCTTTGTGAAAGGACAAGTAAACAAGGACAGCATAACATGGACACAGGAGGAGGACACTGACCACAATAAGGAAGACAACATGGCCGGCAGGGGGCGTGCCGATGCTGACCCCGCCTGCTGTCTCTTTCCTGGGAGGCTCTGGGACTTTAAACCCAGACCTCTGTGGGGTGCCCTGTCCAAGTCAGCAGGGCTCTGTTTCTCTACATGAGACCCTCACTCAACACACATAGGGTTCCCCTCTGGGTAGATGCACTTTAGCTCCGAAATCTCCCCTGAGGGTCCCAGAGTCTCCTGATTGAAGGGAGAAGTCGGAGACTGTTCCAGTGAACATGTGTTTATCCAGATAGACTCCCTCGATCTCGGAGCCAACATAAGGATGAGGGGAGGCACCCCCACTAGCACTAGTGTGACACTGAAGGGAGACCCCAAATCCCATAAAAGAGACAAAGGGCACTCTGCAATATTGTTTATTTAAAATTTATTTAATCCCATGACCACCCGTGGTGCATCTGCAGGATTCCTCTGCTTAAGAGAGTCCCTGGGCTCAGTGTCATGTGAAAGCTCCCATTTCACGATTGAACTTGGGGATTAATGGGCTCAGGTCACCCCTCAGGCTGGGTAGAGGTGGCACCATCAGTGTACTATGAAGACTTCAGCCCTACTGTGCACCTCCCACACAATTCAATGAGAGTGAGTCACACCATTGAATTCTGTTCCTGTCTGTCCCATGGGTCATGTTGTCACCAGTCTCTTCCTTATCCACACAGACAATACTGTGGTAGCTTCAAAGAGATCAAACATGTCATATTTTAAAGCATGAGTCTTCTCAAATCCTTCAATAGTTTTCCTTAGCCCAGAAATTCAGCCAAAACTGTAGCATGTTATCTGTTTCCCAGCATCTAAGCTTTCCCTTGACTTCCAAAAATTATTATTCTACCTCTAGTTTGTTTTCCCCTGATCCTCCCCATCCTGAATTGCTTTTCGTTACCAACTGACTCTTTCTGTTGTGCACCTACATTTCTATCTCACTGGTTTAATTTCCTTTTTAAATTTTTACTTAAATGTGTTGGGGTGACATTGGTTAATAAAATTAGAGAGGTTTTAGGTTTTAAATTCTATTATACATCATCTGTATATTGTATTGTGTGCCCATCATCCAAAGTCAAGTCTCCTTCCATCACCATATATTTGACCCCCATTACCCAACCTCCCTTTCTCTCTGGTCACCGCCATATTGTTCTGTATTTATGAGGTTTTGGCTCATTATTTCTCTCAGTTTTCCATCCCAAGCATGAGTGACATCCATCTCACTGGTTTATTTACTCTTTTATCTCATACTTCACATCTCATATCCCTTTTCTTCCTTATTTTTAGTTTATTTTATTAACACTTAACTGTTGTCTGATTCTGCCATTTATTTTACTTTTATCATCTTCATAGGGAATTTAATTTTTACTAAACTTAACATTTACTCTGTAAAAATCTGATCATGTTCTGTTGGCATCACATGCCTGAGTGCCTTATACTGACCCTTGCCTGGGAGACATGCTCTCCTGAGTTCAGTCACAAGGAGGGGACAGCTTTTCCACCTGAACAATTCTTTCACTTTACGTCATTAATCAGCCTTTGCTTCGTTTTGTCTTTTTAGGCTGTTATTTGATTTCTCTTTGTTTGTTAGAAAAACCTTTTGGAAAGGAGTTTACCACAGTCCCCACTGCCTCTCATTCTTCCCTCAGGGGGTTTGATGGCTCTCAGGTCTGACTAGTTCCCACCTCTCCACCAAAATGGCTCCTGTCCTAAGGGATCACAATGCATCCTGCATGACCTCCCTCAGCCCTCATCTGTCCATTGTTGATCTGACCCCTCAATATGTAGCAATGGGCAGCTGCTGTCAGGTGTCCCTGTCTGAATGGACAGGCAGCAGACTGTCTGGGAGGCTGAAGGAACCAGCTGCACGGTAGGTGTTTCTTCTACCCTGTGTGGTAGAAGAAGGGGTGGGGATATATGTGTTATATCTAGAAAGTCAATAAAAATGATTGTTTTCAATATCAAGCATAAGAGATAAGAATGTAGACAAAAGTTTCAATTTCTATTTTCTCTTCTGTTATTACTTTTATTAATATAATTATTATTATTACATCTTTAATAAGCACTATTCTTGGAGTCAAGGTGTAAAACCCTCACACCTACTATGTAGAACTACGTGTAACTTATTTGAACAGATTACCACATTTCCTCCATTTTTAGGTGAATATTTTCTACACTGAAATAGGTCTCTATAGAGTGAAAACTTAAAATGTTGATGAAAAGATGCAAAAGCCTCCTTTAACCGACCCTGGAGATCACTGCTTATTTTATGGCTCAGATGATTTATTTGAGGACTGTATGTCGTTCATGATATATCTTTCTACTCCCAATATTGGTGGCCATTGTTAGAAAAGTAGAGAAGTCAAGTTCCTTAGGTCCCCTTCCTTCCTTCATTCCTCCCTCCCTTTCTTTCTCTCAATCCCCCCTCCATCTCTCCTTTCCTTTCCTTCTCTCCCTCATTCATCCCTTCCATACATGCACTTTTTCACTCATCCATGAAGTGTTTCTCCTACACTAGTGCTCATTCATTTAAACATATATTTGACCATCTTCTCGACACCAGGCACAGTGTTCAAGGTGCTGAGAATGTGAGATAGTCACAGGACTTGTTCCTTTAGAAATTCATGGCATGGTAGAAACGAGATGCATATAAACATTATAAAGTAAAACTGAGATGAGGAGGCATTTCAGTGCTTTCCTCGTATTCTTCTGTGCTTTACCACAATCATGCAGTGTACAGCCTGTGTAGGACATTCGTTGGAAAGAAATACTGTCATTTGTGACCACGTGGTTGGATCTTGAGAGTACCACTCAAAGTGAAATAAGTGATGTGGAAAAGACAAGAACCCTCTGATGTCACTCATGTGGGATAAAAAACAAAAAGCAACAAACAAACAAACTCACTGACACAGACAACAGTATGGTGGTTACCAGAGGGAAGCAGGGTGGGAGGGGTTTGAATAGGGTCAAGAGGGTCAAATATATGGTGAGGAATAGAGACTCAGCTCTGTGTGACACACAGTGCAGTGTACAGATGACGTGTCATAGAGTTGTATACTTGGAACCCATGAAATTCATTGAAGAAATGCCACCCCAATAAAGTTAGCTTTTTAAAAAAAAAGTTTTAAAAAATACTCTTTAACCTTAATTCTCCCCTGGTTGTGATCTATTCAAGAGCTTGGCATGTAAAGATCTTTGCCTAGAATGGATCCACTCTCTTTTAAACAGGTAACAAAAAAATTTACTGAGCAAAGAAGAAGAAGAGACAATTATCATTTACAGAATTTCTCCTCATCTATCTGCTAAAATAAGGATTTTCTTCCCAGCCTTAAACAGGCAGCTGACATGCAGTCAAGATGAATGAATAACTGCATGATTTGCAAAAACAGCTCTGTTTTTTTTTGTTTGTTTGTTTTTAGAGAGGAGAGGGAGAGACAGAGAGAGAGAGAGGGGAGGGAAGAGCTGGAAGCATCAACTCCCATATGTGCCTTGACCAGGCAAGCCCAGGGTTTCGAACCGGCGACCTCAGCATTTCCAGGTCATTGCTTAAAACAGCTCCATTTTGAAGTTGCTTTATTTTCTCAAACAGAAAAAGCACCAAACCTCAAAGTCATAGCAGAAGTGAGAGTCAGCTTCAAAGTGCTGATGTTACTATGAGGGTCTTCCTCTGACTCAGGCGGGAGCTTGGACCTGCGAGCATGTGTCTATAGAGGGAACATTCTCCAGTCACAGCCACGCCCTCACTGAGCACCTGCATTAGGAATATGCGCTGCTTCTCTCCAGCTGACGGCTCCCACCTCTGTCCCCAGGTGACCTGCCTGCATCGGGGCACACTGGAGAAAGAGCCACCCCCCGACCCTGCCCGGTCCTCCTCTGACCCCAGACACTCATTTCCATGATGAGGCCACTAGTCCTTCTTCCCCTTCCTCTCGTGTCTTACACAGGTGGTAACAGGTAAGCTGAGGGTCCCACTGGTAAGATGATTACAGGGCGTGACCTTGGAGCCCGGGGCGGAAAGGGCCAAAGGGGTTCGCAATCCAGTGATGCCCCGAAATACGTGAGAAGTGATGAAGAGCGCCCCTGACGGAAGCCCAGCGTGCACAGCGCACTCGCTTCACCAATAAGGAGGGAGACGCTCACAGAAATTATACAGTTTTTCACAAGGTTGTCCTCCAGAACTGGGTGATAATAAGCCCGTAACTAGAAATGCTTACAGATAACATGTACAGGGGACGTCATAGCTTACAAATGACACATAATAATAGCAAACATTATCGACCTCTTTCTCTTAACCCAACGTCACCACAGAAGCTTTAACTACTTCCTAATCACAAGATGCACAGGTACGGGGCAGGTGTTCTTAACCCTGTCTCACACATGAGGATAAGAACGGAAGTAACCTGCTTCAACGCATATGGACTATATGTAAGAAAGCCTTTTACTCAATCCCAAGTGGCTTTGGCTCCTATCACCAAGTTTTTTTTTTTTTTTTAGTCTTGGAAAGAGAATTTATTGGCTGAAGCTGGAAATGGGGAGAGACAGTCAGACAGACTCCCGCATGCGCCTGACCGGGATCCACTCGGCACGCCTACCAGGGGCAACGCTCTGTCCACCAGGGGGCGATGCTCTGCCCCTCCGGGCGTCGCTCTGTTGTGACCAGAGCCACTCTAGTGCCTGGGGCAGAGGCCAAGGAGCCATCCCCAGCGCCCGGGCTATCTTTGCTCCAATGGAGCCTCAGCTGCGGGAGGGGAAGAGAGAGACAGAGAGGAAGGAGAGGGGGAGGGGTGGAGAAGCAGATGGGCGCTTCTCTTGTGTGCCCTGGCTGGGAATCGAACCTGGGACTTCCGCACGCCAGGCCGATGCTCTACCACTGAGCCAACCGGCCAGGGCCATCACCCAGTTTTTGATTATTCAACAAAGCCCCAAAATAAATTTACTTATTAAATTAAATGTAAACAACACATGCTTCTTAGTATGACTATGACTCATGAAATACTTGGAACATACTTATACAGAAAGATTTTCCGTTGCTTATCTGAAAGTTCAAATTTAACAGGGTGTCCCGTGTCCCACCTGGCAACCTTGTGTATCTGTCAGCATGTGCCAGGTTGTGCGGTGGTGACAGCCACGTCAGAATCATAAAAGAGCAACATGGTCATTGTTGCTGATTCATATTGATGGTGTGCACAAGGTTCTCTGCTCCCTCTAACTGCTGAGGTTTGGCCGACAGAGCCAACTCCAGTGTGAATGCGGCTGGTCCTTGTGTCGAAGGACAGCATCCAGAAGAGTCACACACTGGTAATGAAGGGCTCTGGCAGGACATGTCCCTTCTGCTCAAAATTCATTGACCATGAAAGCCTTCTGGCCTCGCCCATCTACACAGCATGTAAACCCTGTGCTGTGTCATGAAAATAGACAGCTGGATGGACCTGGTGAACAGCCTGGTGGAAATGGACACACAGGAGATATAAGTAGACTTATCCATACTTTAGGAAGCTTTGAAGCTGCTAAGTAGCTTTCTTACACTCAATAAGGTGTCTCCTTTCCTGAGCCTCAGGGTCTGCACCTGCCATGACTAAAACTGCTGTTCTCTGAGCCATCTGGAACCTTCTGCTCATGTCCATAAACCAATGCACTGAGGATAAGAGCTTTGAGAGGCCATGTGTAAGTGTGTGTGAGTGTGTGATGTGTGTGTGTATTATTTGTTGAAAAGCTGCTGAGACTTTGTTCTTGTCCTCATGTCTCTTTAGGGCTCCTGTGTACCCAGCAGTGGCTCGTGGTTGATTACTGAACAGCCTGGTACACCAGATAGTCTGGGGCCCCAAGGAGCAGAAAGATTTTAGCTGCCACTCAGACATCAACCCACAGAACTAGAATTCAGGGATTACAGAACCCAAATCACTGTTGCAGAGAGCCGAGACTCATAGTCATGGGAATGCCAGAGGTGCCTTCACAAATAGCCCAAGTCCTTGATAGTCACTGCTTTAGAACCCATAGAATCATTTCAGGCACAGACGAGATTTGAATGGCAAAGTCAAAGACTGCTGAATAAACTACTGGGAAAGATGTCTTCAGCAGTAAAGGAGCAGCCCCCAATTTGAAAGACTCAGGGTGCACTTTCTTAATCACCTTCTTTATTATTTCAATGTCCTTTTTAATGCTTGTTATCTCTTTTTTAGGTGCTCATTTTGTCTGTCCATTGTTGCTCTAAGATCTTTAAGCATTCTAATAGTCATTATTTTAAACTCTGCATCTAGCAGTTTTGTTATTTCCATCTCACTCAGTTCTTTTCCCAGGAATTTCTCTTGTTAATTCATCTGGATTGCACTTCTCTGTCTTCTCATTTTGTTTGTGTAGACCAGTGGTTCTCAACCTTTCTAATGTCGTGACCCTGCAATACAGTTCCTCATGTTGCAGTGACCCCAAACCAAAAAATAATTTTGGTGGCTACTTCATAACTGTAATTTTGCTACAGTTATGATTCGGAATGTAAATACCTGATATGCATTATGTATTTTCCGATGGCTTTAGGCGACCCCGCCGGGGTCACGACCCACCGGCTGAGAACAGCTGGTGTATACACTCCTCATCTGGGTTTATTGTTTGTGAAGCTAGCTAAGTCTAGGGTTGGTATTGTCTGCCTCCAATTTTCAGTAGTGTTATTTCTAGGTCTTCTTGTGTTGGCATCATCTGCTGTTTTGTAATCCAACTTGGGCTACTTATCTGCTATCACTGTTCTTTATGCTGTTTGTGTTGGCATTTTCTGGGTCTTAGCTGGGTCAGGTGTGAGGAGGCCTTCCTTAAGCTTCTACTCTAACAAGGATTGTTAGGTCCTGAACTGGTGCTTTCTTTATCTGGCCTCTGAATGTGCCTGCCCTGGACCTCCCTGTCCAGAGCCTGTTGCAGATCAGAAGGGTCACTGCCTATGGCTGGCTCTTATCAACCTTTTGGGAGCTACAGGCAATCCAGATCTTGTGGCTGCCTCTGCTGGGCCCAGGTGCCGTTTTAAGTAACAGCTGCAGTCCTAGACTTGCTTTTTTTCCTCTTGGCCTGGGGAAGGAAAGACTCAGGGTGCACTTTCTTAGTCACCTTCTTTATTATTTCAATGTCCTTTTTAATGCTTGTTATCTCTTTTTAGGTGCTCATTTTGTCTGTCCATTGTTGCTCTAAGATCTTTAAGCATTCTAATAATCATTATTTTAAACTCTGCAACTGGTAGTTTTGTTATTTCCATCTCACTCAGTTCTTTTCCCAGGAATTTCTCTTGTTAATTCATTTGGATTGCTTTCTGTTGCCTCTTGTTGTTAATTCCCCTGAGGTCTGCTTTCTGTTGCCTCTTGTTGCTGGTTACTTGTTGGGCTCAGTACTGTAATTCAGTGATTAGGTACATATTGGATGTGGCCTGCCCCTTAGCCTTAAGTGTCACTCTATGTTGACTTTTTATTTATTTATTTAGTTAGTTAGTTTTTTCTTCTTTTTCAGCACTGAGTAGGGTGTAGTCACAGGGGTGCACAGGGAGCGGCTCCTGTGCTCCCCTTGTGTGGTCTGTCCACCAGCCTGCCACAGCTGTTGCTGCCTGCGGAGTTTGGGCTCAGGTGCTGCCCGTGGTAGCCAGTGTCTGGCCACCGCGGCCTCAGCCGTGGCAGGCAGACTCGCGCGCACTTGCTTGGACCCTTCCAAGGCCCCCCCCCCCCGTCTCTGCTGCCACTGAGGGCGGGACTGCGCTGCGGGCATGTTTGCACGGGGCTTCAGCCTCTGCAGCGTCCGCCAGGGCTTCCGCCTCCACTGTTGGGCCGGCGCCTGCGAACTTGGTCTGCTTCCTGGGACGCCTTGGCCTCCGCTGTTGCGGAGGGCAGGTTCGCGACACCCGGGGGGTTTGCGCGTTGGCTGGAACCTCCTCAGCCTCTGCCACGGGGGGTTCTGCAGGTGCGCCCTTTCCGACCTTGCCGAGGGCGCCCAGCTTTTGCTGCCTGAGGGTGTGCCCGCGCCTTTGGCGGGTTTGCGCGCGCGCTGGCCAGGGCGCCTGCAGCTGCCGGCGCGGCCTCCACCCTTGCTGGAGGGCTGGCGCACGTCCGCGTGGACCCACTCCACTGGCGCTCTGGCCTTCACCCCTGTCCAGGGCGGGCTCATGCCGCAGGCAGGACTGTCTGAGCCGGGACCTCTGTGGCGGTAGCTGTGATTCTCCACCTTTGCAGGCAGGCCCACCACGGGGGCTGGATCGGACCGCTCTGGTCTCCGCAGCCACGCCCTGCCGCCACTGTGGGAGCACTCAGCAGCGCAGGGGCAACGTACCGTAAACCTCTGCACTCACCATTTGTGTCCCTAACGTGCTGCCTGTCTCTAAGCATCGCTTTGTTCTAACTGGGGCAGGAGAGCCCCTGTGGACAGGGTAATTTCTTCCCTTTGCTGATGATGCTGTTCCCAGGAAGAATGTTCACTTTAGACTTGAGGAGTGACTCAGCCCAGGGGTTAGGATGTCCATCCCTCAAAGTTTCTCTCCCTGTGCCTCTGAGACCACTCTCCCCCCTGGCAACTCCAGTGCTCCCCGTGTTCCCTGTTCCCGGAGCTCGGGAAAGGGGCTGTGAGCGAGGCTCTCCGTGCAGTCCCTGTAACACAGAGCCTGGGTCCGAGAGCTCTGCCTCCTTCTCTCAAACTGTATCTCGGCTCCTTTCTCACCAAATACAGCGTAATCCCTTTCCAGGCTCCAAGGCTCTAGGCTGGGATTCCAGTTTTGGGGATGAGGACCCAGAACTCTCTGGGCAACCCTCCCGGTTGCGAGAGTTCCTTGAGGCTGATACCACTCCTGGGAGCAAGGCAGCCCTTCCCTCATCTTCACCTTTCCTACCAGTCTCAGTGTGTGTTCTTTGATGGTCCTCGGTTATAGAATCATCTTAGTTTATTCCAAAGTTGGACTTTCAAGATGAGTGTTCTCAGAATTAAATTGTAATCCACCTTGGTTCTGGGAAGTGGGAGTTGGAGCGTCCGCCTACTCTGTGGTCATCTTGTCTCTTCCTCCATTATTCTTGTTAGTGTGATGCACTTGCACAGAAAATTCTGTCCTGCATAGTCAGCATTAAATTAACCAGCCTTTTAATCCTGATGATGAACCATTTGAGCATCACACGGCAATAACAAAACCAGCAAAAAGGACCATGTTTCTTATTTAAGAAAACTTTAACCTTCCATATTCAATCCATTCATAATGAAACTCAGAGTGAAATGTTTCCATGGAGTGTAGTAAAAGGTGCCACAGGGCCCTGGTGGGCTGGCTCAGTGTAGAGCGTCAGCCCAGCATATGGACATCCTGGGTTTGATGCCCTGTCAGGGTACACTGGAGAAGTGACCATCTGCTTCTCTCCCCCTCCTCCTGTCCCGCCTCTCTCTCTCTCTCTCTCTCTTTCTCTCTTTTCCCCTCCCCTAGCTATGCTCACTTAGGTTAAGTTGGCCCTAAGCACTGAGGATGGTTCCATGGCTTCACCTCAGGTGCTAAAATAGCTCGTTTGCCAAGGAACAGAGAAATGGCCCCAGAAGGACACAGCATCACCCAGTAGGGGGCTTGCCAGGTAGATCCCAGTCAGGTCACATGAGGGAGTCTGTCTCTCTGCCTGCCTGCTTCTCACTTAAGAAAATTTAAAAAAAGTGCCATTAACTTCAAAAAGAGTAGACCCAATGAGCATGGTACTTGTTCTTTAATTTTAAGGCAGGAGATGACATTGATATGTGCAGATACTTTCTAGGATAAGCAGGCAGATGTTTCAGTCACATGTGCACGTTCCTAGCTGTACTAACAAGATCAAGTGACCTAATGCTTTATGGTGTCAGCAATCAAGAAAAGTAAGAACTACACCCAAACCAGAGCAGACTGACCAGCACTGGTCATCTGAAATAACAGCCAGAGGAAAGCACAGTCCTGATCCGGTCAGTATCACAGGTCATGCCTTTGACCAGGGAAATCGTTGTCCCCCAAGAACTCTAAGAAAGTGATTAGTTAATTGTGCATTGAACGAGTTGATCTCAACTTTCTCTTTAAAGAGATGAAGTCTGTTATTCACAAAAATATCATACTGATTCTAATATAACCTAGCAAGGAACGATATGTTTTTAGCAATGCCACGGACAGGCGCTTGGTCCTGAGCTGAGAGGGAGGCTGCAGGGATGACACCGAGACAGAGAAGCCTTATTTCCAGACAACAAGCATCTCTCTGCCCCCCTCTCCCTGTTCCCAAGACACCACACACATCCTATATCCAGGACCTTGGATTCTACCCTGAGACTGTGTTGTAGTCAGAAACTTCTATTTAATCTTTGCACTGTGGCCACATCTACCGTATTACCCTATGTATAAGACACACTCTTTTAAAAATATTTTGGGTCTAAAAATGGGGTGAGTCTAATACAGTGGTTATGGCATTTCCAATGCCATACATGCAACTGAGGAGGAGGAATATATGAAGACAGTGATTCATCATCAGACACAGGTGAGGACAAGGTAGTAGACGGGAGTTTTGACAGTGATTAGGACTTGTATGAATTTAATAATGAGTAAAACTTGAGCTTAATAATGTTATTTAATACATTTTTTTTGTTCAAATTTTAGGGCCAATATTAAGGTGCATCTTATACATGGTAACATCTTATTAATGAGGATATAAAGTAATTCAAGAAAAATTGCCCTGTGAATATTTCAAACTAGAAATACTTTATTCTGAAACTTAACCAGCAAGGACCACGTACACCTCTCAGCCCCATCACCATCCTAGGACAGGAGAGCACTGACACACAGAAGACCAGGCTTTACAAAAGGTAGTAGGGAAGAGACAAACTCACAAATGACCAAAAATATTAACAGCACATAAAAATGCAAAGCATTTGTGTGAACAAGAGAAAGAGCCAAAGGGAAATGACAGACCATGCAAATGTTCCGCAGCCCCTGGGACAGAGTGACAATTTCCTGAATGTATAAATAAGCACTACAACCCAAAAGGAATAAATCAGCCAGGTATTCCATTTCCCAGAACAGATGCCAAGAAGAAAGGACATTCAGAGAAAATAAACAGAGGCACTTCTTCAATGTGGACACATGTTGCCCCGTGACTCAGGAGAGACACAAAGCCAGGACTCCATCTGGGTGCCAGGTTTTACCTGTCACTCAGGGAAAGATGTCAACCCTCACAGTTCAGGTAGCAGACTGCTTTCCACCACGCCTGGACCCCAGGATCCCTGCCACCAGGGGTTTCAGATAGTCAGGAGCAGGTTATTTACAGATCACAGCGATTGGCATGCAGGCAGCACCGGAGGTGGGGGACGTGCCTCAACTGGGGTCTCAGGATGGGCATCTCCCATTGCCTGGCTACGCCGTCCACATGCAGTAACTGTCCTTCCCATGGGCAGGACAGAGAGGCCACAAGTCCAGCTGTTTCCATCCTCTAAGTAAAAATAAGGGAAAAAATATAAAACAATAACACCGCACAAATATAAATCGTGACAGTAATTCATTTTATTTTTAGTAATGGGTCCGACTCAAGGGTTACATTTGATTGGTCAGAACTCTGTTTAATGGTTACTGTGAGCTGCAAGAGGGTCTGGGAGATCCAATGTGTTTTTAACAAAGCATATGGCTGCTCGGAGCCCAGGCTAAATGAAAAAACAGGAAATTGGGGGATCATGGGGCCTTTTAAACACATCCCACTGTGCGTGGGCAGCAGGTGGGCTCGTATATTTCAGTGAGCAATGTCCACAGGACCTATGCAGAGGATGATACATTAGCATCTCTTAAATGTGTAGGATGTGTTACTTTGCCCCTACATTCTACTAGGGACAGTTCTCTAGAACACAGTCATAAATTAGCAAGATGATACTCACTGCAGTTATGCCTTGCAACTGAGAACAGTTAGCAATAATCAAACAATAAGAATTTACTGATTAATGAAGGACCGCTAAAAGGTGACCTATAAATGCTGGGATGGTACAACGCGGTTCACACAGGGATGCGGTCCTGTGCACGCTGCTGGAACAGTGTTCGAGGTAAAGCCTGGGGTGAGGAAGGACACTCAGAACACGGGGACCCTGGTGGCCCCTGCAGAGCAGGTGGAGGGCTGGTGCAGGGAGGGGGACCGATAGTCTCACTCATCACTCAGCTCCATTTTGAATTTTCTTTTTTGTGCAACAATTACTTTTTTACTTTAAAATATCAGAAATTACAGAATCTGGTGCAAGAACTTCGTTGTATCACCTATTTCTAAAAAAGAATACAAGTCATTGGAGAGCTGTTTATACAAAATGTTTAAATCCTACTGATGTCAGGAATGAACATGTCATTCAGTTTAACTCTGACCAACTCTTTACCTCGTGTCCCTCTGTGCTCACTTCACAGAGTCTGAGTCACTGTCCCCTCCACCTCAGGAGATCACCCAGCCAGGGCCAGCAAACCTCCCCACAGTCCTTGAACCTGGAGAACGAACCCTCTGCTCCAGTGGGGGAAGGTCTGGTCCCAGGGTCAGAGATAATGTTCCAATCTTAAAAATAAATCATTAAATCTACAAAAATAAATCAACCAAATATTTCCTTATCCAAATCAGATGCTAAAATCAAAAGGACATTCTAAGAATACAAACTCAGGCACTCCTCTGTCATGGAGATGTGTTTCCCTGCTGACTCATGACAGAAACAAAGCCAGGACTCACTGGGGACAGCAGTTCTTACCTATCAGGTTGGGAAAGGTCCCAAACCTCACAGTCCAGGGAGCAGACTGCTCTCAGCCACTCCAGGTCCTCGGATCCCAGCCCCCAGGGCTGGCAGAAAGTGTGAAGTGTGGTCTTCCCGAGTCACAGCAATCTGCCTGTGGGCAGCTCGGAATGTGGGGACACAGCTCACCTGTGGTCTCAGGACGGACACCTCGCCTCTTCCTGCTACGCCATCCATGTCGAGGACCTGTCCTCTTCCTGGTCAGACACGGCGGCCACAGTCCAGGTGCTCCCGTCTTCCATGCAGAAATGTGGAGAAAATATAAAACAATAGCCTAACACAACTATGAAGGAGTAACAGTAATTCATTTTATTATTTTATATATTATATATATTATTTATATATATTATTATATATAACTTATTATATTTATTATTTATTATATTTCAGTTGTACCAATATAATTTTGTGGTCATAAAACTATAGCCTAACACAACTATGAAGGAGTAACAGTAGTTTATTTTATTATTTAAAAAGGGGCCTGGGCCTGACCTGTGGTGGCGCAGTGGGTAAAGTGTTGAACTGGAAATGCTGAGGTCACCGGTTCGAAACCCTGGGCTTGCCTGGTCAAGGCACATATGGGAGTTGATGCTTCCTGATCCTCCCCCACTTCTCTCTGTCTCTCCTCTCTCTGTCTCTCCCTCTCCTCTCTAAAAAAAAAGGGACCTGTCTCAGATGTTACATTTCAATCATCCAAATGTCATTTTTGGGTGACTCTGAGTGCAGGTGTTCAGGGACATCCAGTGTATTTCTAAGAGACACATGGCTGCCCAGAGCCCAGGCTGGAAGAAAGGAGGACGAAATTGGGGAATCACAGAGCCTGTTAAACACGTTTCCCTGAGGGTGGGCTGTGGTGGGGCTCATATGTTTGGTGACTGATGTTGTGGTGAGCTCTGCAGAGGACAATAAATTAATGTCTGTTAGATGTATAAGACGTGTGCTTGAACCCCGCAATCTACTCTTAGACTTTTATCTAATAGAGCGTCAGAAATAGCAAAATGGTGTTTGTAAAAGTATACTTAATGGGAGTTATGCTTATAACCGGAAATGTTTAGAAATAAGAAAATTGTCGTGATTTAATGATGATAAGAGAGCACTGACTGATGACATAGAGCCTTGGTCGGATACCTCGGATTATTAGAGCATTGTCTCGAAGCCCAGAGGTTGCCGGTTTTATCCCTGGACAGGGAACATGGTGGAACAAATTGATGTTCCTATCTCTCTTTCCTTCCCTTCCTTTCTAAGATCAATAAAATAAAAAATTTTTAAAGAATAGTGACATAGATCACACTGGGATGGTGAACACTGTAACAGTTAGGGAGGTCTGTGCATGCTGATATAATTCTGTTCAAGCCAATGCCTGTGTTGAGTAAAGAGACAGAGGCCCTGGTCGGCTGTCTCAATGGATAGAGCATCGTCCCGGAGCCCTGAGGTGGTGGGTCTATCCCAGGTCAGAACACGTAGGAGAAGCAACCAGTGAATGCACAAGGAATTGAAACACCTATGCAGAAGTGGAAGTTGATGCTTCTCTCATGTACATGAGCGTGCAAAAGCTCTCTCTCAAGAAATCTATTGAACAAATTTTCTTAAAAAAAAAAAAAAAGAAACAGGGAAGGCAGCATGTGACCATACAGATTCCAGCAGAATGCAGGTAGGACAGCGATAAGTAAGGATGGGGTTTCTCACTCATCACTCAGTTACCTTGTCAGCTTTCCTTCGTGAATAAATTTATATATATTATAATTTTTTTCTTTTTTTTCAGAGGGGGGAGAGAGAGAGAGAGAGAGAGAGAGAGAGAGAGAGAGAGAAAGTGGGGAGGAGCAGGAAGCATGAACTCCAATATGTGCCTTGACTGGGCAAGCCCAGGGTTTTAAACCGGTGACCTCAGCATTTCCAGGTCAAGGCTTTATCCACTGTGTCACCACTGGTCAGGCAATATATATATATTATATATTATTTATTTATTTATTTATTTATTTTTAATTTTATATTTTTTATTCATTTTAGAGAGAAGAGAGAGAGGGAGAGAGAGAGAGAGAGAGAAGGTGGGGAGGAGCAGGAAGTATCAACTCCCATATGTGCCTTGACCAGGCAAGCCCAGGGTTTCGAACCGGTGACCTCAGCATTTCCAGGTCGACGCTTTATCCACTGCGCCACCACAGGTCAGGCTATATTATATTTTTTTATTCAGTAAGAGTATAAGAAGCAGAGACAGACTCCTGAATGTGCCCTGACTGGATTCTCCGGCAAGACCACTAGGTCCTATGCTCTCCCCATCTGTGGCAGCATCTCGGTTGCACAACAACCAATCTCTTCGTAGTGCCTGAGGAGGAGGACGTGGATGCATCCTAAGTACTCAAGGCCAACTCACTCCAATTGAGCCATGGCTGTAGGAGGGAGGAGAGAGAGAGAAAGAGAGAGAGAGAGACAGAGAAAGGAGGGAAAGAGAGACAGGAAGAGAGAGAGAGAGAGAGACAGAGAGAGAGAGAGAGAGAAAAGCAAGAGTGCAAAGGGTGAAGAAGCAGATGGGCACTTCTTTTGTGTGCAATGACCACGAGTCAAATCTGGGACATCCACACACTTGGCCACACAGCTAGGGCAAAATTATACATTTAGAAAAAACATCAGAAATCTCATAATGGGTCTTTGGAAACTTCATTGTCTTGGCTGTTTTTATAGAAAGACGTAAGTAACTGGTGAGTGGTTTATGAGATGAGCACAAATTCTATGACGTCCTTAACACTCGTCTCCTTTTCTTTGCTCTGACCAGGTTGTTCCATTGTGTCCCATGTGCTCACTTCCCCTCAGCCTGAGTCACTGTCCCCTCCACCGCAGAACCTATAACCTAGGATATTAAAACCTCCCCAACAAGGTACTGATGACTCTTACCTTGCAGGTTGGACCCTCTACTCCATTGGGGCAAAAGTTGCATTTAAGTGTCGGGGTCTTCAGATATGAGCAGACCCCACAGGACATAGAAAAATGTTCCCTGTACTCACTGAATGAGAGCTGTAGTCCTTGTCCTTTGTGAACACTAGAAGATAAATAGATGACACACAGCAGATGACACACAGAACACACACCAGGTCCTCATCATCACTGTCAACATGAAACAAGTGTGGGCAATGAGCCCAGGGACGCGTGCTTCCAGAATGGTGTGGGGACAGGAGCATCAAAGAGGCTGGGAGGCCCCGTGGCCCTGGCCCCAGGCCAGCCAGAGGTCCCGCTGCCCTCACTGCGCTGTGGTCACTGAGCCCCGCCCACCCCACTATAAGTGCAGGCTGGCTCTGCCCTCCCCACCACTCACTCTGTCATCCCACTTGACCTGCACTTCTAGGTGACACTCAGCCATGAGGACTCTCGCCCTCCTTGCTGCCCTGCTCCTCCTGGCCCTCCAGGCCCGGGCTCAGCCTGAGGAAGAGACAGCTGACCAGGTGCCAGCCCAGGACCAGCCTCAGCCTGAGGACCAGGACGTGGCCGTCTCCTTCACAGAAGTGGAAAACGTTGCTCAAGGAGGTTCAGGTGACACCTGCCCACGTGCTACAGGGTCTGACCCCATCAGAGGGTCTGTCAGAGGGGCATGGAGTCTGGGCTCACAGTTGGGGGTGGGATGAGGGGGGAGAGAAGCAGGCACCATGAGGGGAGAGGAGGATGGGGGCGGGGCAGAGAATGAGCACGGACGTGATGGACTCGGGTCAGAGACGGTCATGGGTCTGTGTGACCAACACAGAGTCAGCCAGTGCTTGTGATTTACACAGACACGTGACCTTTCACCCTAACGCAGCAGGTGTGGTCTCCCATAGTAGACATGTTGCCTCTGAGTAGGTGTTCCTGATCCTGGCTGTGCGTCTGCTCCCTGTGCCCGTCCCCACTGTGCCTGACCCTGCTCTTCCCTCCGCAGCCCTTCGGAGAGTCACCCGCTGCTCGTGTAGAAATGGCAGATGCTTTAGAAATGAGCGTCTCTCTGGATTCTGTAGTAGAAATGGCCGTCCATTAAATCGTTGCTGTCGCTGAGTTCTGTGAACCGAGACCCAGCGCACTGTGACATTCCACTGAGGAACCAAGAGTGCATTTCGTCTGAGTACCTGTCCCTTCTCTCCTTTTTCTCTCCGGAATAAACTTCAAGCATTAAAATTACTGTTTCTCTCTTTCTCTTTTTTTTGCTCCATTTTTCTTATGTGTGTGGTTCACCTCTATGGAGAATTCTGTCCTGAATGGTCTACATTAAGTTATCCAGCTTTTCCATCCCAATAATGAACAATTTGAGCATTTACACGGCAGTAACAAAGACAGCAAATATGCACATGTGTAGAAAAAGCTTAACAGACAAAATTTAATCCATTCATAATAAAACTCAAAGGAGAATGATGTCTGGAGTGAACCAGAAGGTGTTGACTTCTGGAAAGGCGGTTCCAATGGACTGTGTCACATGTTCTTTAATTTTAAAATGGGAGAGGCATTGGTATGTATATTTTCTCAGGATGAGCAAGTGTTTCAGTCACATGTGCATATTCCTAGCTGTATCAACAAGATCAAGTGACCTAATGCTTCAGGGTGTTAGGAACAGAGAAAAGTAAGAAATACACCAAAAAACAGTACATTAGCAGCATCTATAGTCTCAAACAATGACAATGAGCCATTCAGCATACTGGGTCATGCCCAGTGAGCAGTGAAATAAATAGTCTCCTGTGAGACAATAGTGAGATTAGCCCAATGAGCACTGCAAGTGCTGATCTTAATTCTCTCATACCTTGACCAGCACTCTCAATTTCCATGAGACTGTCAGCTTCCACCTCCAGGACTCAAAATCAGGGTGCCACCCACAGAGGAAAGTAAGAACTACACCAAATCCACAGTATAATGGCCAGCATTGGTGGTCTCAAACAATGAACTGAGAAAGGGGAGTCCCAGAGCCATGGGTAAAGCTCAGATGTCCAGTGATCATGATCTCAATGGTTCTCATTTGGACCGCAAATGGTAAATGAGTTCATGTCGAAGGAAACAGTTGGTCTCAATGTTCTCCATCTCTCTTTAAGGAGATTCAGTCTACTAGTTAACAATAATTCCATCCTGAATCTAATATAACCTAGCAAAAAAATATATGCTTTTAGCAATGCCATGAACAGGCGCTCGGTCCTGAGCTGAGAGGGAGGCTGCAGGGAAGCCACTGAGACAGAGAAGACTTATTTCCAGAAGACAAGCACCTCTCTGCCCCCCTCTCCCTGTTCCAAGGTCACCACACATGTACTAAAGCCACGACCTTGGATTCTACCCTGAGGCTGTGTTGTACTCATAGAACCTTCTACGTGCTTTTTGCTCCGTGGCCACTTTTACTTCTGATCACCATTCCCTGCAAATACTCAAATGAGAAACACTTTATTTTGAACCTTTACCATCAGTCAGTATGCGCCCCTTTCAGCTCCCACCACTGGGACAGGAGAGCACTGACACAGGGGAGTCCCGGCTTTACAGACCGTGGTGGGAAAGAGGCAAAACTCAAAATTTACCAAAACTTTTAAAAGCCACAAAGAAATGCAAATTATCTGTAGAGAAAGAGAAAGAGGCAGAAGTGAAATGACTCACTCTGAAATGATCTGTGGTGCTTGGGACGAAGAGGACATTTCCTGAATTTAAAAATGAGTCTGAACACAGGCACTTCTCAGACATGGAAACGTGTTGTCCCTGCTGACTCACGAGAGAACAAAGCCCGGACTCCACTGGGGTGGCAGTTCTTATGGATCACATTGGAGAAAGCCACAAACCTCACAGTCCAGGTGCAGACTGCTCTCAGCCACACCAGGGCCCCGGGATCCCAGCCACCAGGGCCGGCAGAAAGTAAGGAGTGTTTTTCCCGAGTCACAGCAATCTGCATGCGGGCAGGACAGGGTGTGGGTGTCATGTCTCAACTTGGTCTCAGGACGGACATCTCACATTTTCCTGTTCCGCCATCCATATCTGGTAACTGTCCTCTTCCTGGTCAGAATTGAACTGCCCAAGTCCAGGTCCCTTTATACTTCAATATAGATATGGAGCAAAATATTAACAATAGCATTGCACAACTACACTCAGTAAAAACACTATATTTTATTATATAAAAATAATAAAGTTTTGTCTGAACTGTGATGGCACAGTGGATAGAGCATTGACCTGGGACACTGAGGTCCCATGTATGAAACCCTAAGATTGCCGGTTTGAGTGCTGACTCACCAGCTTCATCATGGGGTCAACAGCTTAGCTGGACTCACAGAAGTGATCCCAAGATCACTGGTTTCAGCCCAACTTGGCTGGCATGAACCCAAAGTCACTGGCTTCAGCTTGAAGGTCACTAGTTTGAGCCCAAGATCACTGGTTTGAGCCCAAAATTGCTGGCTTGATCAAGAGTTCAGTGGCTGTCTTACTGTCAATGCAAGTATGAAATAAATCAATGAACAACAGAAGTGCTGCAACAAGTTGATGCTTCTCATCTCTCTCTTCTGTCTCTCTCTCTCTCATCTCTCATATAAATAAATAAATAAATAAATGAACAAACAAATAAGTAAACAAACAAATAAAAAATCCATTTTATTACTTAATCGCTCAAGAGTTACATTTTATTGGTCAGAACTCTGTCTGTTGGTCACTCTGAGCTACAGAAACGTCTGGGACATGCTGCCCAGATCCTGGGCTGGAAGAAGGAATGAAGACATTGGGGAGTCTTTGGGCCACTGGCAAAAAGAAAAGATGATAAAAATGGGTGAGCACAGGGACTTATACACCTGCCCTGTGCATGGGCAGAGTTAAGCTCTCTTCCCCCTCCCCTCTCTCATCCTTCTTCTCTCTATCTCTATAAAAAATAAAAATAAAAATTTAATCCCTGGCTGGACAGCTCTGGTGGTTGAAGTGCTAGCCTAGAGAAAGGAGGTGGTCAGTTCAATTCCCCAGAAAAGGCACATAGAAGAGCAGGACAAGGTTTCTCTTTCTTTTCCCAGCCACAGACAGAAGAAAGGAAAGAAGGAAGGAAAGAAGCAAAGAAGGAAGAAAGGAAGGAAGGAAGGAAGGGAAAATAAATAAAGAAAGAAAGAAAGAAAGAAAGAAAGAAAGAAAGAAAGATTAAAGAGAGAGATAGAGAGTGAAAGAAAGAAAGAAAGAATTGTAAACTGATCAGCAAGTTCCAGAAAGACACTAAAATTACAGAAGAATTTAAAAGGAATTTTATTATAATCCAACCGCTGCAGGGCTAAACAGACCCAAATCCTGCAGATCTGAACACTTAGGGTCTAGGGTTTAAAAGGCAAAAGCCGTTAAGTGGCAGTTTACAGAAGCAGAACTAGTGTTAGCTTATCAGGGAGTCTCTGCTGCACAGTTTCTGACAAGTTCAAGTGTCTTTGCTGACAGTACTACTAAAGGTTTACTCAGTTTGCACTTACAAAAATACAAATTTCAAAATGGTGATTACAGAAGGCATACGAACCGACGTTGCTCATGCTAACAGTTTTACAGTTTCTTGGCACATTGTTACATTCCCCACTGGTTTTATTTAAGTTTTCATCAAATCCTTGATTTAGCTGTTTATTACCCTGTAGTTTAAGGATATAGTGACTTCTGAGTGTCATTAATTTGATAGAGTTTACCTTTTCTCAAACTGCCTACAACCTGCACAAACCTTCTGCAACTTACATAACCCTTAACTTTTATGAACTTTCTTATCTCTTTAGAAATAACTAGCTTTCATAACAACTTACTTTCTTCCTTTTTCTTTCAAAAGTATCTCTATACTTTCTACCACTCATTATTAAAACTATACAATCCCTTTCTATTTAATCAGAACTCTTCATTTCAAAAATTTTCATCTTTAGTGAGCACCAAGCTTGTAACCAGTAATTTTTTAAAAAACATACTTATTTTTGTAAGTGTCCTCCTTAAAGTAGCTAATATTTATAGGTTACTTTATAGGGCTATCTACTTAGAGCTATCTAAGCACATAGATATATTTATTATTTACCTTGTAGCTTCCTTTCTAGCGAAAAGACTTCTGTGTGACCTACAGCAGCACATGTATCAGACCATAAGGTGACCTGCTCTGGCCTCTCCCAGATTTTAGAATCTCTACCTCCACAAAGTTCAATTATGAGGATTCCCACTGCGGTGTTCCTCAAGCTTCTGTCATCCGTTGACCAACCAGCTGCAGGTTTGTGGCTGGAGCAGGGCATGTTGTCCTTCTCAGGGTCCACCTACAGGGGGTGGTGAGATCCGTCGGCACCATCTCCGTGGGGGTCTGTAAGGGAACTGAGGAAGAACAGGTGTTGCTCTGCCTAATATAATTCTATATGGGGTGACTTTTGGGTGCATTCAGCATTTAGCAGAACTGGGGGGCAGTAAGCTAGTCCAATTTTCACCAGTTTTAAGAGTGAATTTGGACAGGACTTCTTTCAGTGTTCGGTTTAATTTTTCCAAACTCTGAGGCCTGTGAGCACAATGTAATTTCTAAATAATATTGAGTGCCTTTCCTACTAGCTGTGACACCTTAGATATAAATGCAAGCCAATTAATAGACCTAATATTAATGAAAAAGCTATATCTGGGAATCATTTCATATAGTGAGTTCTTAACAACTATTACTGTGGTCTCATTTCTAGTAGAGAAAGCTTCTACCTATCCTGAAATAGGTGTCAATAAAAACTAAGAGGTACTTGTATTCCTGTGCTAGTGGCTTTACTTTAGTAAAATCTATTTCTAAATGTTCACCTGGGAAAGTTCCTCTTTCCCTATTTCTTAATTTCCCTACTTTGCTTAGTATTTACTTGGGCACAGACTGAACACTTGGACACTATGCCTTCAGCAGTAGAATCTAAACCTGGCAAATAGTAATTTCCTTAAATAATTCTGTTTGTTAAACAGACACCTAATTTTTTGTTGAGTTTGGTAAAGAGGTTGTTAAAATGACACTTTGTAATCAGGGTTCTCTCTGAGGTAGGTGCCTGGGCAGCCACCCAATGTGGAAATCACGAATTTACATTCCTTTTTCTTTTTTACGTTTATTTGCACAACTGCACAGATTACTGGAATATTGAAGATGTACTAGTTCCATAAAAAGCAGCTGAAGAACAATTGATTGTCTCTAATGAGATTTCTATTTATCATATTGAAATTAATGATTATATCAATTTCATGAAAAATGTTTTTAAAAAATCTCCAAACTATGCAATTCATGAAAGTGTTTAAAGAGCTAAAGTTATAGTCAGAAAAATTGTCAGAAAGGGGTATTTCAAAGATGAACAGAATATATTCAGAGAAGAGTATTCACCTAACTGTTTCTAATATATCAAACACAGTGACTGTTAGCCTGGTCAGCCTGCCTCTAAAAAAATGGGATCCTACTCGAACAGGAAAGAGATGGTTAAGGATAAATCACACAGCCAATGATGCTGGAATAAAAGTGAAGAGAATTGCAAGTGAGGATGCCAATCAAGATATAATATGGGCCCTGGCCAGTGTGCTCCGTGGTAGGGCGTTGGCCCGGCACATGGTTGTCCCAGGTTCTATTCCCAGTCAGGGCACACAGGAGAAGTCCCCATCTCTTTCTCCACTCTTTCTCATCTCTCTCCTCTCTCTCTGTCTCTATCTCTATCTGTATCTCTCTCTCTCTCTATCTCTATACATATTCATATTAATATAACATAAATGACATCAACTACAGATATATATGAATATCACATACTTGTATCCATATCAATATATATGAATCACATATATAATGAGTAATTACCTTCACTTTGCCTTCTTACGGGAAATTAGGAGCCTCCGGGCTTCCAGGGGAAACTGTGGTTGTGGAGGAGGAGGAATCAGAAGCCCAGTCTCTTACCTCCTGGTGGAGGATGCTGACGTCACAACATGGTGCCTTCACAAGCGAATTCAGAAGGAAACTTCACAGTCCCCTCATGGCTGCCTGTGCGTCTCCCCCTCACTCTCTGTACACCCTCCCTGCACCCACGGTGCTGTCACAGTTGCTGGTGCCAACCTCCCTGACCTGTCACCTTCTGTGTGGCTTGTCTCACACGTGCTCACCAGAGCCGTGGCTGCGGCACTAGAGACAGATGACAATTTCTGAGCCAGCTCTCACTGCGTGGGTTGCGGGAGGCGCCGTGTGCAGGGGGCAGAATGCTCAGTCCCACACCCACTGTCTCCCTGGTGCCACGTGCTTGGTAGGTGCTGCCCTCTGACAAAGAAGAGGGCTCTCACTTTCAGGAAGCTTTGAAGCTGCACACTTGATGATTATGTGTCATCTTGTGGTCTCGCCATGTCACCGGCTGTCTGAGCTAAAGTTTCTTCTGCAAAGGACAAGACACTGTCCTGCAGAGGTAGAACAACTTTTTCGAGAAATGCCCTGGCAATTAATATTTTATTCTTTGTGGGCCACAAGGCCTCGGTCACGTAAACTCACCTCTGCCGTAAACAAAAGGGGGACGAAGGGGCCCGCTTGTCCTCCTATAAGACCAGTGGTTATTGACACTAACATTTGAATTTCAGATCATTCTCATAAATCACCCAATATTTTTCTTCTTCTGTTTTTTTTTTTTTTATTTTTCTACCATTTAAAAAATGTGAAAACCATTCTACCCTTGCAGGTCCCGCTTTGGTGATAGAGGGCTGATTTTATTCTGGGGACAGTAACTGATGGTGTCTGGCTGTACACGACGAAGGCGGGCAGCTTTGGTGAAACATGCTTTTATTCCTTGTTTGTTTTTTCTTTTCCCACCACCCCTTCCTGCTCAGGCAATGATAAAATAGAGAGAAAGCTGCAATGTAAAACTATGGGAGGCGCCGGCAGGCAGCAGAGAACCCACGGGGGCTCCGTCCTGCCCACGGACTGCAGGGGTCGGTAAAGACACTGCTGTGACTCTGGGCACAGCTGAGGGTCCTCTGCAGCCAGGGAGACACACCACAGCTGATGTTTGCAGAATAAAAGGGTCGCCGCTTACGTGGGTCCTGTGTCTGGTCCTTCCCAGGGCATGCCTGAGTGACAGGTCACTGAACTAAGGGGCGGGACATTTCAGTCCTGAGTCTGCTCACACCGTTACCAGCTGCCTGACACCCAGCAAGGTGTCTCCTCTCCTGGGCCTCAGTGTCTGCACCTGCACGACTGAAACTGCTGTTCTCCGAGCCACCTGGAACCTGTCTGCCCATGTCCATAAACCAATGGCCTGCGGATAAGAGTTTTGAGAAGCCATGTGTATGTGTGTGTGTGTGTGTGTGTGTGTAATATTTGTTGAAAAATCACTGAGAGTTTGTTCTCATTTTCATGTCCCTTGAGGGCTCTTGTGTACCCAGCTATGGCTCTCGGTTGATTACTTAACAGCCCAGGAAACCAGTCAGTCAGAGGCCCAGAGGAGCAGGAAGATTTCAGCTGCCACTCAAACATCAACCCATAGAACCAGAACTCAGGGATTACAGAACCCAGCCCACTGTTTCACAGAGAGCCAAGACTCACAGACATGGGGATGACTTCTTCTCTCCAGAGGTGCCTTCATAAATAGCCTGAGCCCTTGACAACCACTTACTTAGAACTCATGGAATAATTTCCAGCACAGACGAGGTTTAAATGGCAAAGCAAAGCCTGCTGACTAGACGACTGGGAAAGGTGTCTCAGCAGTAAAGGAGTAGCCCCCAGTTTGAAATAGTCAGGGTACAGGTTCTTAGTCACCTTTCTGCTGAGTGACTTTCTTCTTCTAACAGATCAAACTCTCATACACTGCTGCTAGGAATGCAAAACAGTAAGTCTGCTTTGGAAGAGAGTTGGGCAAGTTAAACCTATGCTTGTAAAAGAGACACACATGCTTATCAAACAAGTAACCCCACTCCTGGGTAGTCACCCTGGGGAAGTCAAAATGTGTGTTCACATTAAAAGCCAGTATGAAAATGTTTATAGCAGCTTTACTCACAATTGCCCAAAAAATGGGAAACAATTTTGATGTCCTTCAATTAGTGAATTAATGATGTTACTATTATTCTATCCTATTATTCTGTGTTACAATAGAATGCCATGCAGCAATGAACAGGAACGGATGATTGATTCATGCAAAAACCCTTAAAACGCTACACCACAAAGCTTGTAATTAGTGTATGAAAATTTTTAAAATTTCTACACAATGTGGGTTGAAAAATGGGATGCAGACTGTGACAAATAAAATTGGGTCATGATTAATCATCTGACTACACTAAAGGCAGTGGGGAAGAAAGAACTGATATAAATAACTATAAAAACTTGTTAAATATTTTCCAGTAAATGAAACTAGGGATCCTGAAGAACTGACTGACTTCTGCAAAGGGGGATGGAGATGCAAAATGAGTCCAGATCATCTTCTAGAGCCAGAAAGTAAAAATATGGTCCCCCAAAATGTAGTATACTGTGTTGAAAGTTTTAACAGAAATCTGAAAAAGCCCCCCAATGACCTAAATTGAAACAGTTTTTTTTTTTTTTTTTTTTTTTTTTTTAGGTGGGAGGAGGGAAGATAGTGAGACAGATTCCCACACGTGTCCCAGCTGGGATCCACCTGGCAACCCCATCTGGGGACAATACTTGAGTATTTTTAGTGACTGTGGCCAATGCTCGGAAATAGCAAGCTATCCACAGTGCCTGGGCCAATCCTCAATCCAATAGAGTCACTGGCTATAGGAAGCAAAAAGAGGAAGAAGGGGGAGAGGGAGGAGGGAAGAATCAGATGGTCGTTTCTCCTGTATGCCCTGAACTGGAAATGAGCCAAGGACGTCCATATGCTGGGCTGAGGCTCTATCCACTGAGCCACCAGCCAGGAACAAAAAACTTTTATAAAAACAAAAAAGGTATGGATGCCTAATCCAGAAATAAAAGAAACAGCCATGTGTCCACATTGAGATGAATAATGGAGAAAGGAAGACTTTTCATTATACCAAAACAGCAGTGAGCAGACACAGACATGATGGGGAAATACAAAATCAACATGAGAACATCATACTCAGAATTGCAGGCGACATCCGTCATTTCTAAAAACAGAAATAAAATATCTCGTAAACTGAAAATACATCCATGATCCCATTTTCTCCCTTGAGCAAATCCCACATTTTGTTTAATGCACTGGAAATTTGATTCCAAGTGGCAGCTCACAGATTTTTTTACTTTACTTTTGTTGACTAATTCTTTCTTAGCAACAGTCTTATCAACCATCTATGAGAAATTAGTTAAAGGACTAGAAATAAGTTTTATTGATATTTCCCCCCAATTCTGTCTTTCTACTCTCATTTCTTCTTATTTGGATCTTTTATTTGGTAGGAGTCAGGGCTTACTCAGTGTTTTCCAAAAGGGATTTGTGCAGATCAAATCTCCTAAATCCCTGAACACCCCCCCCCCAAAGACCATTTATTCCTATAAATGTGAATCAAAAAGAATATTCCTCAGCACAGAATTGCACGTTCAATGTAATTCCCCTCAGAAGTGTCAAAAATCCCATTGAGCACCCAGAGCCACAGGAGAGAAGATGTATTTTATCCTGATTACGCCGCTTCTGAGCGAGATTTACAAGCACCTCCTGATGTCTTTGACGCCTCCGACGCACAAGCCCACATCCGCCCTGGTAAGCACTCAGGTGGATGAGAGACAGAAGTAGTTGTCATGTTCTGAGCAAGCATGAATCATCACATATGAAAAACAAGCATAAACACCAAGCAAAAAGGCAGACATGATGGATGGACCAGAATATCAGAAGGACATCAAAGGGACCCTGGGCAAGAGCAGGACCTGGGACAGGCCACCCGCCCTCACATATTCACACACTGAGGGCAATGCCGTCTCTCCTCCAACTCTCCCGTTAACACAGGCTGGTTCTGCATGGCCCTGACACCCAGCTCCTGTCCTCTCATCTACACAGTGCATCCCAGTGACCCAATGCTGAGAGCTCTCATCTACACAGTGCATCCCAGTGACCCTTGATCAGGAGCACCCTCACCCTCCTCACTGGCTTTCTCCTTTTAGCCTTCCAGGCCAGGGCTCAGACCTTCCATGACACAGTTGACCAGGTGCCCACCCATGACAACCTGAACCCAAGGTCCAAGACCAGCCATTTGCCGAGGTCCATGAGCAGCCTGGACATGGCCATCTCCTTCCTAGGAGATGAAGACCTGGCTTGAGAAGCTTCAGGTGACACACCAGCCAATGTGCTATTGGGGTTGGCAGCCCAGTAGAGGGGATGTTAGAGGGGGCGTGGAGTCTGGGCTCAAAATTGGGTGTGTGTGGATGAGGAGCAGTGACCCTGACTGGAAGAGGAAGGTAGTGGGGTGTGGGACATGTAAAAAACACGTAGATCACAGACATCAGAGAAAAATCATGACTCCGTAGGACCAATGCAGAGTCACTGAGAGTCCCTGCGATTTACACAAACACATGGAAACTGGCAGGTCTGGTCTATGGTGAGTAGACATGTACCTCTCACAAGATCTCCATGAGGTCAGAGGTACCTCTCCTCCCTGTGCCCGTCCCCAGTGTCCCTGATCCCCCTCTTTCCTCCTCAGGTGTTCAGAGAATAAATATCTGCATGGGTTGGTGTGGACACTTCTGAAATGTTCTTGAGCATCATTCTGGGAGCTGTAGGATCAATGACCGTCTGTACAAGCTTCACTGTCACTGAGCTTGTGGACCGATACCCAGAGCACTGAAGACCTAAGGAAGTGTTTAGTCTTTGTACCTGCAATTTCTGTTAATTCTGTCTCCATAGTAACCTTCACCCTAAGCTGCAAGAAAGTCTGAGACATCAAGTATTGCTTTAACAAAGGACATCACAGCCCAGATCATCACCAAGAAGAACTGGGGAATCATGGCAGCTTTTAATACCTTTCCCTGTGTGTGGGCAGCAGTTGGGCTCATATATTTTGGTGAGTGGTGTTGAGATGACCTCTGCAGAGAACAATAAATCAATGTCTGTTCAATGTATGACACATGTTCTTGAACACAGCCATCTAATTATAGACACCTATCTGAAAGTCAGTCAGTAATAAGCAAAATGATGTGTGCAAAAGAATAATCACTGCAGTTATGCTTGTAACTGCAAATGTTTAGAAATAACCAAATTGTCAGAATTTAACAATGACAGACCGCTAAAAGGTGACCTACAAATGCTGGGATGTACAACGCCATTCACACAGGGACGCAGTCCTGTGCACGCTGCTGGAACAGTGTTTGAGGTAAAGCCTGGGGTGAGGAAGGACACTCAGAACACGGGGACCCTGGTGGCCCCTGCAGAGCAGGTGGAGGGCTGGCGCAGGGAGGGGGACCGATAGTCTCACTCATCACTCAGTTTCTTTAGAATTTTCTTTTTTTTGTGCAAGAGTTACTATTTTTTTATTGTTGTTGTTGTTTACAGAGACAGAGAGAGAGAGTCAGAGAGAGGGGTAGACAGGGACAGACAGACAGGAATGGAGAGAGATGAGAAGCATCAATCATTAATTTTTCATTGCGACACTTTAGTTGTTCATTGATTGCTTTCTCATACGTGCCTTGACCGTGGGCCTTCAGCAAACTGAGTAACCCCTTGCTCGAGCCAGCAACCTTGGGTCCAAGCTGGTGAGCTTTTGCTCAAACCAGATGAGCCTGTGCTCAAGCTGGCGACCTTGGAGTCTTGAACCTGGGTCCTCTGCATCCCAGTCCAACGCTCTATCCACTGCGCCACCGCCCAGTCAGGCAAGAGTTACTTTTTTACTTTAAATATCAGGAATTGCAGATGTAGGTTGCAGGAATTTTGTTGCATCAGTTATTTCCCCCCCAAAAACACAGGTCATGGAACAGCAGTTTACGTGATATGTTCAAATCCCACTGACGTCTGGAATAAATCTGTCTTTCAGTTTAACTGTGACGAATTCCTTTCCTTATGTCCCACAGAGCTCACTCCACCAGAGCCGGAGTCACTGTTCCCTTCACAGTAGCCTATCCACACAGGATCTGAGAACTTCCCTAACGGGGTTGTGATGCTCATGGATTTACGAGGTGAATCCTCCACTACACAAGGACAAAACTTTGATCCAGTGTTGAGCAGGGCCCCACATCAGACACAGAAGAACGTTGTTCCCTGTACTCACTGAATGAGAGCTCTAGTCCTTGTCCTCTTTGAACACTAGAAGGTAAATACCCAAGCAGATGGCACACAGAACACACACCAGGTCCTCATCATCACTATCAACATGACACAAGTGTGGACACTGAGCCCACGGACGCATGCTGCCACGAAGGGGCGGGGACAGGAGCATCAAAGAGGTTGGGAGGCCCTGTGGCCCTCACTGCACTGTGCTTGCTGAGCCCCGCCCACCCCAGTATAAGTGCAGGCTGGCTCTGCCCTCCCCACCACTCACTCTGCCCTCCAACCCGACCCGCACCTCCAGGGGACTCTCAGCCATGAGGACCCTCGCCCTCCTCTCTGCCCTGCTCCTCCTGTCCTTCCAGGTCCGGGCTGAGCCCCTGTGGGAGACAGCTGACCAGGGCCCGCCCAGGACCAGCCTCAGCCTGAGGGCGAGGACTTGACCGTCTCCTTCACAGAAGAGGGACTTGTCTCTAGAGAGGCTTCAGATGACATCTGCCCACATGCTACAGGGCTGACCCCATCAGAGGACCTGTCAGAAGGGTGTGGAGTCTGGGTTCACAGTCGGGGGTGGGATGAGGGGGGAGAGAAGCAGGCACCACGAGGAGAGAGGAGGATGGGGAGGGGCAGAGAATGAGCATCGACCTGAAGAACTCGGGTCAGAGACGGTCATGGGTCTGTGTGACCAACGCAGAGTCAGCCAGTGCTTGTGATTCACACAGACATGTGACCTTTCACCCTAACCCAGCAGGTGTGGTCTCCCACAGTAGACACGTCTCCTATGAACAGATGTCCCTGATAATGACTGTGCCTCTCCTCCCTGTGCCCGTCCCCACCGTGCCTGACCCTCCTCTTCCCTCCGCAGGCCTTGGGAGAGTCACCGTCTGCACGTGCAGAAATGGCAGATGCAACAGAGATGAGCGTCTCTCTGGGAGCTGTAGGAAGAATGGCCTTCTATACAATCTTTGCTGTCGCTGAGCTTTGTGGACCGAGACCCAGAGCACTGTGACATTCCACTGAGGACCCGAGAGTGCATTTAGTCTGTGTACCTGTCCCTTCTCTCCTTTCTCTCCCAGAATAAATTTCAAGCATTAAACTTACTGTTTCTCTTTCTTTTTTTGTTCCATTTTTCTTATGTGTGTGGTTCAAACATATGGAGATTGAAGTCCTGAATTGTCTACATTAAATTAACCAGCTTTTCCATTCCAATAATAAATAATTAGAAAATTGAACAATAGGCCCTGGCCGATTGGCTCAGCGGTAGAGCGTCGGCCTGGCGTGCGGGGGACCCGGGTTCGATTCCCAGCCAGGGCACACAGGAGGAGCGCCCATTTGCTTCTCCACCCCCCCCTCCTTCCTCTCTGTCTCTCTCTTCCTCTCCCGCAGCCAAGGCTCCATTGGAGCAAAGATGGCCTGGGCGCTGGGGATGGCTCCTTGGCCTCTGCCCGAGGCGCTAGAGTGGCTCTGGTCGCGACAGAGCGACGCCCCGGAGGGGCAGAGCATCGCCCCCTGGTGGGCAGAGCCTCGCCCCTGATGGGCGTGCCGAGTGGATCCCGGTTGGGCGCATGCAGGAGTCTGACTGTCTCTCCCCATTTCCAGCTTCAGAAAAATACAAAAAGAAAAAAGAAAAGAAAATTGAACAACATTAACAAAACAGCAGTGTTGAACACAGATCTTTTCTATATTTGGTCTTTTTCTTTTCTTTATAAATTAAATTGAATGGGGTGACATTGATCAACCTGTGGTTGATCACCTGTGGTCTGAGGACGGACACCTCGCCTCTTCCTGCTACACCGTCCATGTTGAGGACCTGTCCTCTTCCTGGTCAGACACGGCAGCCACAGTCCAGGTGCTCCCGTCCTCCATGCGAAAATGTGGAGAAAATATAAAACAATAGCCTAACACAACTATGAGTAAGTAACAGTAATTCATTTTATTATTTAAAAATGGGCCTGTCTCAGAAGTTACATTTCAATCATCCAAATGTCATTTTTTTGGTCACTCTGAGTACAGGGTGTTCAGGGACATCGAGTGTATTTCCAACAGACACGTGGCTGCCCAGAGCCCAGGCTGGAAGAAAGGAGGATGAAATTGGGGAATCACGGGGCCTGTTAAACACCTTTCCCTGAGAGTGGGCAGCAGTGGGGTTCATATGCTTGGTGACTGATATCGGGGTGAGCTCTGCAGAGGACAATAAATTAATGTCTGTTAGATGTATAAGACGTGTGCTTGGACCCTGCAGTCTACTCCTAGACTTTTATCTAATAGAGAGTCAGAAATAGCAAGATGGTGTTTGTAAAAGTATACTCATGAGAATTATGCTTATAACTGGAAATGTTTAGAAATTATAAAATTTTCAGTATTTAATGATAATAAGAGAGCATTGACTGATGACAGAGCCCTGGCCAGATAGCCAGATTGTTAGAGCATTGTCCCGAAGCTCAGAAGTTACCCGTTTGATCCCTGGTCAGGGCACATGGTGGAACATATTGATGTTCCTGTCTCTCCCTCCCTTCCTTTTTAAAATCAATAAAACAAACATCTTTAAAGAATGGTGAAATATATCACACTGGGATGGTGAACAATATAAACACAGTTACACAGGTCTGTGATTGCTGACATAACTGTGCCCAGGCTAAAGCCTGTGTTAAATAAAGAGACAGAGGCCCAGGCCAGCTGCCTTGTTGGATAGAGCATCGTCTTGGACCCAGAGGTGGTGGGTCTATCTCAGGTCAGAACATGTAGGAGAAGCAACCAATGAATGCACAAGGAATTGGACAGCTAAGCAAATGTGCAAGTTGATGTTTCTCTCATGTACATGAGCGTTCAAGAGCTCTCTTTCCTCAAATCAATGCATCAAATATTCATAAAAAGAAAAAAAATAGGAAACGCAGCATGTGACCATGCAGGTTCCGGCAGAACGGAGGTAGGACAGTGAGAGAGGAAAATCTGGTGTTCTCACTCATCACTCAGCTGCCTTGTCAATTTCCCTTTGTTCATAAATTTATATATTATATATATTTATATATATTTTTTCTCTTATTCAGTGAGACGAGAGGAGGCAGAGGCAGTCCGCATGCCCCCTGACTGGAATCCACACAGCAAGCCCACTGGGCCTATGCTCTCCCCATTTGGGGCCGTAGCTCCGTTCCTCAGCACCCGAGTTCTTTTTAGTGCCTGAGGAGGAGGACGTTGGGGGCATCCTAAGCACTTGGGACCAACTCACTCTTATTGAACCATGGCTAGAGAAGAGGAAGAGAAAAAGAGAGAGAGATGCAGAAGCAAATGGACACTTCTTTTGTGTGCTCTGACCAGGAGTCATCTGGCCATTCACACACACACTTGGCCAAACAGCTAGGGCCAAATTAATACTTTTAGAAAAAACATCAGAAATCTCATAATGGGTCTGCGGAAACTTCATTATGTTTGCTATTTTTACAGCTGACATAAGTAACTGGTGAACGGTTTATGTGATGAGTACAGATTCTATTGACGTCCTTAACACTTGTCTCCTCTGTTTTGCTCTGAACAACTCCTTCCATTGTGTCCCATGTACTCACCTCTCCTGAGCCTGAGCCACTGCTCCCTCCACCACAGGAGCCTATAACCTAAGATATTAAAACTTCCTCCACTGGGTAGTGATGACCCTAAACTTGCAGGAAGGGCCCTCCACTCAATAGGGTCAACCACTGAGTCTAAGTTTCGGGGTCTCAAGAGATGAGCAGGCCCCACAAAACACAGAAGATCGTTGTTCCCTGTACTCACTGAATGAGAGCTCTAGTCCTTGTCCTCTTTGACACTAGAAGGTAAATACCCAAGCGGATGGCACACAGAAGACACACCAGGTCCTCATCATTACTATCAACATGAATCAAGTGTAGACACTGAACCCAGGGACCTGTGCTGCCACAAAGGGGTGGGGACAGCAGCATTGAAAAGACTGGGAGGCTCAGCAGCCCTGGCACCAGGCCAGCCAGAGGCCCTGCTGCCCTCACTGCGCTGTGGTTGCTGAGCCCCGCCCACCCCACTATAAGTGCAGACTCGCTCTGCCCTCCCCACCACTCACTCTGCCCTCCCACTCGACCCGCCTCTCCAGGGGACTCTCAGCCATGAGGACCCTCGCCCTCCTTGCTGCCCTGCTCCTCCTGGCCTTTCAGGCCCAGGCTGAGCCCCTGCAGTAGACAACTGACCAAATGTCAGCCCAGGACCAGCCTGAGGCCAAGAACCAGGATGTGGCCATCTCCTTCACAGGAGGAACTCTTCACTCGAGAAGCTTCAGGTGACTCCTGCCCACTTGTTACAGGGTCTGACCCCATCAGAGGGCCTGTCAGAGGGGCTTGGAATTCGGGCTCACAGTCAGGGATGGGATGAGGTGGGAGAGAAGCAGGCACCATGAGGGGAGAGGAGGATGAGGGTGAGCCAGAGAATGCGACACATGACCTTTTATCCTAACGCAGCAGGTATTGTCTGTGGCAATAGACAGGTCACTTCTCAGTGGCTGTCCCTGATACTGGCTGTGCCTCTGCTCCCTGTGCCTGTCCCCACTGTGTCTGACCCTCCTCTTCCCTCCGCAGGCCTTGAGAGAAGAACCAGGTGTACCTGCAAACCCAGCTGCTTCTGCAGGTTAATGGATCTTATGCTGGAAGATGCACTAGCTTTGGTAACAAATACAGGCTTTGCTGTCACAATACATTGTGAACCCAGACCACAGCTCTGCAACGTTCCTCTGAAGACCTGACACAGCATTTATCTGTGCACCTGCACCTTCTCTTCTCTCTCTCCATAATAAACTTCAAGCATAAACTCACTGTTCAGCTTTTTTTTTCTCTTTCCATTATTCTTTTTTTTATTGATTTTAATTTATTGTGTTTACATAGATTCTAATGTTGCTCCGAATACATCACCCCTGCCCTATATTCCCGATTAACATCATCTTTGTCCCCCTCCCCTTGCGCCCTCCCCCTTCCCTCAGGTTTATCCCATTCTCTCATCCCCTTTCCCTCTGGTCCCTTTGATCTCTCCTCTGTCCCATATCCATTCCTTAGTTCACATGTTCATTGGATTCCTCAAATGAGTGAGGTCATATGATATTTTTCTTTCTCTGCCTGGCTTATTTCACTTAACATAATAGTTTCCAGGTCCATCTATGTTGACGCAAAAGGTAAGATTTCCTTCTTTTTCGTGGCCCCATAGTATTCCATTGTGTATATGTATATAATCCACTTGTCCACTGATGGACACTTGGGCTGTTTCCACACCTTGGCTATTGTGAACAATGCTGCCATAAACATGGGGGTGCATTTCTTCTTTTGAATCAGTGATATAGTGTTTTTGGGATATATTTCTAAATGTGGGATAGCTGGGTCAAAAGGCAATTCCATTTTTAATTTTTTGAGGAATCTCCATACTGTTTTCCACAGTGGCTGCACCAGTCTGCATTCCCACCAGCAATGCAGAAGGGTTCCCTTTTCTCCACATTCTTGCCAGCACTTATTCTGTGTTGTTTTGTTAATGAGCGCCATTCTGACTGGTGTGAGATGATATCTCATTGTTGTTTTAATTTTAATTTCTCTAATAATTAGTGATATTGAGCATTTTTTTTCTTCTGCCTGTTGGCCATCAGTATGTCCTCTTTGGAGAAGTGGCTATTCATTTCTTTTTGCTATTTATTGATTTGATTATCTTCATCGTGTTGAGTTTTACAAGTTCTTTATAAATTTTGGTTATTAACCTCTTATCGAACGTATTGTCGAATATGTTCTCCCATTGTGTGGTTTGTCTTTTTATTCTGTTCATATTGTCTTTAGTTATGCAAAAGCTTTTTAGTTTACTATAGTTCCATTTGTTCATCCTTGCCCATGGATATAAATCAGCATATATGTTGCTGTGTGAGATGTTGGAGAGCTTACTGCCTATGTTTTCTTCTAAGATGTTTACGGTTTCATGACTTACATTTAAGTCTTTTACCCATTTGAGTTTATTTTTGTGAATCATGTAAGTTGGTGGTCTAGTTTACTTTTTTGCAGGTAGCTGTCCAATTTTCCCAACACCATTTGTTAAAGAGGCTGTCTTTACTCCATTGCATGCGCTTACATTTTTTTTTGTCAAATATCAATTGTCCCTAAAGGTGTGTGTTTATTTCTGGGTTCTCTGTTCTGTTCCTTTGATCTATATGCCTGTTCTTATGTCAGTTCCAGGCTGTTTTGAGTACAATGGCCTTGTAGTATAACTTGATATCAGGAAGTTTGATACCATCTTTTTTTTTTCTTTTTTTTTTCTTTTCCTAGATTGCTGAGACTATTCTTGTTCTTTTATGTTCCATATACATTTTTGGAATATGTGTTCTATATATTTGAAATATATCAGTTGTTGTTAGGTCTTGAACTGGTGCTTTCCGTATCTGGCCGCTGAATGTGTCTGCCCTGGACCTCCCGGTTTGGGGTCTGGTGCAGATCAGTGGGGGTCCGGTCACTGCCTCTGACTGACTCTTATCAACCTTTTGGGAGCTACAGGCCATCCAGACTTTGTGGCTGCCTTTGCTGGGCTTAGGTGCCATTGTAAATATCAGCTGCACTCCTAGGCTTTCTTTTATCTCCTCTTGGCCCTGGGGGAAGTTAATTTCAAAGTTCACATTCCCTGAGATCTGCTTTCTGCTTTCTCTTATTGCTGGCTACTTGTTTCTGCTTTCTCTTATTGCTGGGCTCAGAACTGTAATTCAGTGATTAGGTATGGTATCGGATGTGGCCTGCCCCTTAGCCTCAGGTGTCATTCTATTCAGACTTTTTATTCATTTATTTAAATTTATTTTGTTTTTTTCTTCTTTTTCAGCACTCAGTAGGGTGCAGTCATAGCATTCCCGGTTTTGTGGCTGCTGTTCTTCCATTGTGTGGTCTGTCACTGCCCCGCGGCCACTGTTGCTGCCTGGGCAATTTGGGTTCAGATGCTGCTGGCGCCAGCCAGCTTCCACGGCGGCTCCAGACTCCACTGCCCCTCCTGAGGGCGGGCCTGCAACGTGGGCAAGTTTGCGCATGGGCGTGGGCCTCCGCAGCATCTTCAACAGCCTCTGCATCCGCGGGTTGGACCGGGCACGCCAGCTCAAACCGCTGCTGGGTCTTTCTGGGCCTCCACTGCTGCCAAGGGTGGGTTGCGGCAACCGGGGTGTTTGCGCATTGGCTCCGACATCCTCAGCAGTCGCTGCTGCTCCCACCTCCATGGTTGCTGCTGCCGGCACGTGCTCGGACCTCTCACGAGGTCGCCAGGCTTACACTGCTGCTGCTGATGGCGTGCCCGCGCCACAGGCGGGTGTGCATGCAGCCCGGACCTCCGCAGTTGCCGCGGTGGCTTCCAACCTTGCTGGCAGGCTCACATGTGCCTGCGTGGACGCTCTCCACTGTCGCTCGGGCCTCAGCCCCAGCAAAGGCCAGGCGCATGCCACAGGCAGGACTGTGTGCGAGCCCGGAGCTCTGCCGCGGCTGCCACGGGTTCCCGCCATCGCTGGCAGGCCTGCGTGCACTCGCTCCGACCGCCCTGGCCTTGCAGCCACATCCTGGCTCCCACAGCGCGCTCTGACACCTCTGGCCGGCAGCCCCCAGCAGCACTCAGCAGCGGGGGGGTGGGGAGGGCGGTGTAGCTTAGACCTCTGCACTCACTATTTGTGTCCCTAACGTGCTGCCTGCCTCTAAGCACCTCTTTGTTCTAACTGGGGCAGGAGAGCCTCCGGTGGACTGTGGATGGGGTAATTTCTTCCCTTTGCTGGTGATGCTGTTCCCAGGAAAAATGTTCACTTTAGATTTGGGTGTGACTCAGCCCAGGGGTTAAGTGTCTCCCCCTGGGCCTCTGAGACCACTCTCCCCCCTGGCAACTCCAGTCCACCCCGCGGTACCTGCTCCTGAGCTCTGGGAAAAGGGTTGCGAGTGAGGCTCTCCATGCAGTTCCTTTAATACGGATCCTGGGTCCGAGAGCTCTGCCTCCTTCTCTCAAACAGTATCAGGCTCCTCTCTCACCCAAATACAGTTTGGAAGCTCCTTCCAGGCTCCAGGGCTCTAGGCTGGGATTTCGGTTTTGGAGCTGGACCCACAACTCGCCAGGCAACCCTCCCCATTGCAAGAGTCCCTATCGGCCACTGCCCCTCCTGGGAGCAGGGCAGCCCTTTCTGTGTCTCTGCCTTTCCTACCTGTCTCATTGTGGCTTCTTTGGTGGTCCTCGGTTATAGAATCCTCTTAGTTTAGTCCAAAGTCAGTCTTTCAAGATGAGTGTTCTCAGAATTAAGCTGTAATCCACCTTGGCTCTGGGAGGTGGGAGTGGGAGCGTCCGCCTACTCTGTGGCCATCTTCTCTCTGCCTCCATTATTCTTGTTAGTGTGATGCACTTGCACAGAAAATTCAGTCCTGAATGGTCAGCATTAAATTAATCGGCCTTTAAATCCTGATGATGAACCATTTGAGCATCACACGGCAATAACAAAACCAGCAAAAAGGACCATGATTCTTATTTAAGATAAATTTAACCTTCCATATTCAAGTGATTCATAATGAAACTCAAAGTGAAACGTTTCTATGGAGTGTACTAAAAGGTACCATTGGGCCCTGGCTGGTTGGCTCAGTGGTAAAGTGTCAGCCCAGCATATGGACATCCTATGTTAGATGCCCAGTCAAGGCACACTGGAGAAGTGACCATCTGCTTCTTTCCCCTCCTCCTCTCTCATCTCTGTCTCTCTCTCTCTCTCTCTCTCTCTGTCTCTCTCTCTCTCTCTCATTCTCTGTACCTCTCCCCTAGCCATACTCAGTTAGGGCAAATTGGCCCCAGAAGATGAGGATGGTTCCATGCCTTCACCTCAGGTGCTCCATTGCCGAGCAGCAGATCAATAGCCCCAGAAGGACATTGCACCCCCCAGTAGGAGGCTTTCCACATAGATCCCAGTAGGGTGACATGAGGGAGTCTTTCTCTCTGCTGGCCTGATTCTCACTTAAGAAAATTTTTAGAAAAAGAAAGAAAAAGGTGCCATTAACTTTAAGAAGAGTAGACCCAATGAGCATGGTACTGGTTCTTTAATTTTAAGGCAGGAGAGGACATTGATATGAGGAGATACTTTCTAGGATAAGCAGATGTTTCAGTCACATGTGCACGTCCCTAGCTGTATCATCAAGATCAAGTGATCTAATGCTTCAGGGAACCACCTACAGAGAAAAATAAGAACTACACGCAAACTGGAGTAGACTGACCAGCACCAGTCATCTCAAATAACGGCCAGAGGGAAGGGGAATTCTGATCCGGTCAGTATCACAGGTCATGCGTTTGACCAGGGAAATTATTGATTGACCTCATGACCCCTAAAAAAGTTATTAGTTCATTGTGTATTGAAAGAGTTGATCTCAACTCTCTCTTTAAAGAAATGGAGTCTACCAGTCTCAAAATTATCATACTGATTCTAATATGACCTAGCAAGAAATGATATGTTTTTAACAATGCAACGAACAGGCGCTTGGTCCTGAGCTGAGAGGGAGGCTGCAGGGAAGCCACCAACACAGAGAAGCCTTATTTCCAGAAGACAAGCACCTTTCTGACCCCCTCTCCCTGTTCCAAGGTCACCACACATGTCTTATAACCATGACCTTGGATTCTACCCTGAGGCTGTGTTGTACTCATAGAACCTTCTATTTGAGCTTTAAACTGTGGGCACATCTGCCATATTTCCCCATGTTTAAGATGCACCCTTTTTCGAAAAATTAAGGGGTCTGATAACTGGCTGCCTCTTATACAGTGGTTGGGGCATTTCCAATGCCATAAATGGAAGTGAGGACAAGGCAATATATGAAGACAGTGATTCGTCATCAGACACAGATGAGGACAAGCTAGTGGATGAGAGTTTTGACAGTGATGAGGAGTTTATGAATTTTATGATGAATAAAACTTGAGTTCAATAACTTTATGTAATACAATTTTTCTAATTTTTGCCACCAAAATTAAGATGCATCTTATACATGGGAAGCATCTTGTACATGGGAAAGTACAGTAATTTGAGAAAATTTTCCCTGTGAATATTTCAAACTAGAAACACTTTTAATTTGAAACTTAATCAGCAAGGACCATGCGCCTCTCTCAGCCCCACCCCCTCAGGACGCGAGAGCACTGACACAGGGAAGACAGGGCTTTACACACAGTAGTAGGGAAGAGACAAATCTTACAAATGACCAAAAATTTAACAGCACATAAATATGTAAAGTATTTGTGTAAACAAGAGAAAGAGCCAAAGGGAAATGACAGACCATGCAAATGTTCCACAGCCCCTGGGACAGAGTGACATTTCCTGAATGTATAAGTAATCCCTACAACCCAAAAGAATAAATCAGCATAGTATTCCATTTCCCAGAACCGATGCCAAGAAGAAAGGACATTCAGAGAAAATAAACAGAGACACTTCTTCAATGTGGACACATGTTGCCCCGTGACTCAGGAGAGACACAAAGCCAGGACTCCATCTGGGTGCCAGGTTTTACCTGTCACTCAGGGAAAGATGTCAACCCTCACAGTTCAGGTAGCAGACTGCTTTCCACCACGCCTGGACCCCAGGTTCCCACCACCAGGGGTTTGAGAAAGTCAGGAGCAGGTTATTTATAGCTCACAGCGATCAGCATGCAGGCAGCACTGGAGGTGGGAGACGTGCCTCAACTGGGGTCTCAGGACGGGCATCTCCCATTGCCTGGCTATGCCGTCCACATGCAGTAACTGTCCTTCCCATGGGCAGGACAGAGAGGCCACAAGTCCAGCTGCTCCCATCCTCCAAGTAAAAATAAAGAGAAAAAATATAAAACAATAACACAGCACAACTATAAACAGTGACAGTAATTCATTTTATTTTTTAGTAATGTGTCTGACTCTGAGGTTACATTTTATTAGTTTGAACTCTGTTTAACAGTCACTCTGAGCTGCAAGAGGGTCATAGACATGCAGTGTATTTTTAACAAAGCACACTGCTGCCCAGAGCCCAGGCTGAATTAAAAAATGACAAAATTATGGATCACGGGGCCTATTAAACACCTCCCACTGTGCAAGGGCAGCAGATGGGCTCATATGTTTCAGTGAGTGATGTCGACAGGACCTATGCAAAGAACGTATATTAGCATCTCTTAAATGTATAGGATGTGTTACTTTGACCCTACATGCTACTAGACATTCAGAAATAAGAAAGAAGATACTTACTGCAGTTATGCTTGTAACTGAAAATAGTTAGAAATAAACAAAAAATAAGAATTCAGTGAACAATGAGAGACCACTGAAAGTTGACTTATAAACCTGGGATGTTACAACACCATTCACTCAGGAACGTGGTCCTGTGTGCGCTGCTGGAACAGTGTTTGAGGTAAAGCCTGGGGTGAGGAAGGACACTCAGAACATGGGGACCCTGGTGGCCCCTGCAGAGCGGGTGGAGGGCTGGCACAGGGAGGGGGACTGATAGTCTCACTCATCACTCAGCTTCTTTTCGAATTTTCTTTTTTGTACAATTATAACTTTTTTATTTTAAATCATCATAAATTTCAGAGGCAGGTTGCAGGAACTTCACTGTATCACCTCTTTCTAAAAAAAACAACACAAGTCATTGGAGAGCAGTTTATATGATATGTTTAAATCCTACTGACGTCAGGAAATGAATGTGTCTTTAAGCTTAACTCTGACCAACTCCTTCCCTCTTGTCCCTCTGTGCTTCCTTCACGGAGTCTGAGTCACTGTCCCCTACACCTCAGGAGATCACCCAGCCAGGACCAGCAAACCTCCCCCACAGTCCTTGAACTTGGAGAACGAACCCTCTACTCCAATGGGTGATGTCTGGTCCCAGGGTCAGAGATAAAGTCCAAACTTTAAAAATAATTCATTAAATCTACAAAAATAAATCAACCAAATATTTCCTTATCCAAATCAGATGCTAAAATCGAAAGGACATTCTAAGAATACAAACTCAGGCACTCCTCAGTCGTGAAGATATGTTTTCCCTTCTGACTCATGACAGAAACAAAGCCAGGACTCATTGGGGACAGCAGTTCTTACCTATCAGGTTGGGAAAGGTCCCAAACCTCACAGTCCAGGGAGCAGACTGCTCTCAGCCTCTCCAGATCCCCGATCCCAGCCCCCAGGGCCGGCAGAAAGTGTGAAGTGTGGTCTTCCCGAGTCACAGCAATCTGCCTGTGGGCAGCTCGGAATGTGGGGGACACAGCTCACCTGTGGTCTCAGGACGGACACCTCGCCTCTTCCTGCTATGCCGTCCATGTCGAGTACCTGTCCTCTTCCTGGTCAGACACGGCGGCCACAGTCCAGGTGCTCCCATCCTCCATGCGGAAATGTGGAGAAATATAAAACAATAGCCTAACACAACCATGAAGGAGTAACAGTAATTCATTTTATTATTTACAAAGGGGCTCATCTCAGACGTTACCTTTTAATTGTCCAAATGTCATTTTTTGGTCACTCTGAGTGCAGGTGTTCAGGGACATCCAGTGTATTTATAACAAACACGTGGCTGCCCAGAGCCCAGGCTGGAAGAAAGGAGGATGAAATTGGGGAATCACGGGGCCTGTTAAACATCTTTCCCTGAGGGAGGGCAGTGGTGGGGCTCATATGTTTGGTGACTGATATTGGGGTGAGCTCTGCAAAGGACAAGAAGTGAATGTTGGTTAGATGTATAAGACGTGTGCTTGGACCCCACAATCTTCTCCTAGACTTTTATCTATTAATAATAGAGCGTCAGAAAATAGCAAGATCCTGTTTGTAAAAGTATACTCATGGGAGTTATACTTATAAATGGAAATGTTTAGAAATAACAAAGTAATAAGAATTTAATGATGATAAGAAAGCATTGAATGATGACTTAAAACCCTGGACAGATAGTTTGGATTATTAGAGCATTGTTCCGAAGCTCAGAGATTGCAGGTTTGATCCCTGGATAGGGAACTTAGCAGAACAAATGGACGTTCCTATCTCTCTCCTCTTCCCTTCCTTTTTAAAATTATTAAAATAACAATTTAAAAGAATAGTGGCATATATCACACTGGGATGGTGAACACTAAACAATTATGCAGGTCAGTGCATGCTCACATAACTCTGGTCAAGCTAATGTCTGTGTTGAGTAAAGAAACAGAGGCCCTGGTCGGCTTTCTCAGTGGATAGAGCATCGTCCCGGAGCCCTGAGGTGGTGGGTCTATCCCAGGTCAGAATACGTAGGAGAAGCAACCAATGAATGCACAAGGAATGGGAACACCTAAGTGGAAGTGCAAGTTGATGCTTCTCTGGTGTGCATGAGAGTGACAGAGCTCTCTCTCATCATATCAATGAAACAAATATTCTTAAAAAGAAAAGGAACAGGAAGCTCAGCATGTGACCGTGCAGATTCTGGCAGAATGGAGGTAGGACAGTGAGAGAGTAAGGACTGGGCTTCTCCCTCATCACTCAGCCACCTTCTCAACATTCCTTTGTGAATAAATTAATACATATACATATATATATATATATATATTATTCAGTGAGAGGACAGGAGTCAGAGACAAGATGATGATAAGAGAGCATTGACTGATGAAATAAAACACTGGACAGATAGTTTGGATTATTAGAGCATTCCTGCATGTGCCCTGACTGGAATCCAACCAGCACGCCCACTAGGCTCTAAGCTCTTCCCACCTGGGGCTGCAGCTCTTTTGCACAACAGCTGAGCTCTTTGTAGTGCCTGAGGAGGAGGACATGGGGGCATCCTAAGCACTCAAGGTGAAGTCACTCCAATCGAGCCATGGCTGCAGGAGTGGAAGAAAGAGACAGAGAGAGAGAGAGAGAGAGAGAGAGAAGGAATAGCAGAAGGGGTGGAGAAGCAGATGGGCACTTCTTTTGTGTGCCCTGAACAGGAGTCAAATCTGGGACATCCACATGCTTCGCTGAACAGCTAGGACCAAATCAATACTTTTAGAAAAAACATCAGAATTCTCATAATGGGTCTGTGGAAATATTATTGTCTTTGCAATAGTTATAAAAAGATGTAACTGATGAATGGTTGATGTGATGAGCAAAGATTCTATGACGTCTTTAACACACATCTCCTTTGACTTTACCCTGACCGACTTCTTCCATTGTGTCCCATGTGCTCACCTCACCTGAACCTGAGTCACTGCTTCCTCCACTGCAGGAGCCTATAACCTAAGATAGTAAAACCTCCCCTACAGGGTAGTGATGGCCCTCAACTTGCAGGTTGGACCGTCCACTCCATTGGGACAACAGTTGGGTCTAAGTCTTGGGGACTTCAGACATGAGCAGGGCACAGAAAAATGTTGTTCTCTGTACTTACTGAATGGAAGCACGATTTCTTGTCCTCTTTGAACACTAGAAGGTAAATACCCATGCAGATGGCACACAGAACACACACCAGGTCCTCATCATCACTATCAACATTAACAAGTGTGGGCACTGAGCCCAGGGTCGTGTGCTGCCAAAAAGGGGTGGGGACAGGAGCATCAAAGTGGCTAGAATGCCCATTGGCCCTGTCCCCATGCCAGACAGAAGCTTCATGGATCTCACTGCGCTGTGGTCACTGAGCCCCGCCCACCCCACTATAAGTGCAGGCTGGCTCTGCCCTTCCAATCACTCACTCTGCCTTCCCACTTTACCGGCACATCTAGGTGACTCTCAGTCATGAGGACCCTCGCCCTCCTCGCTGCCCTGCTCCTCCTGGCCTTCCAGGCCCGGGCTCAGCCCGTGGAGGAGACAACTGACCAGGTGCCCGCTGAGAACGAGCCTGAGAACGGGGACCCGGACGAGGCCATCTCCTTCTCAGAAGTGGAAAGCGTCGATCAAGCAGGTTCAGGTGATGTCTCCCCACGTGCTACAGGGTCTGACCCCATCAGAAGGCCTGTCAGTGGGGCGTGGAATCCAGGCTCACGGTTGGGGGTGGGATGAGTGGGGAGAGAAGCAGGCACCACGAGGGGAGAGGAGGATGGGGGCGGGGCAGAGAATGAGCACGGACGTGATAAACTTGGGTCAGAGACAATGATGGGTCTCTGTGACCAACGCCGAGTCAGCCAGTGCTTGTGATTTACACAGACACGTGACCTTTCACCCTGACCCAGCAGGTGTGGTCTCCCATAGTAGACAGGTCTCCTCTGAATAGATGTCCCTGATACTGGCTGTGCCTCTGCTCCTTGAGTCAGTCCCTAACGTACCTGAATCCCTCTTCCCTCCACAGCCCTTCGGAGAGTAAGGGTCTGCGTGTGCAGACGTCGCAGATGCGCTAGAAGAGAGCGTCGCTCCGGAAGCTGTAGGGCAGGTCGCCGTGTGTACCCTTTCTGCTGTCGTGGCTGAGCTTTGGGGACCGAGACCCGGAGCGCTGTGACACTCCACTGAGGACCTGAGAGTGCACTTAGTCTGTGTACCTGTCCCTTCTCTCCTTCTTTCTCCAGAATAAACTTCAAGCATTAAAATTACTGTTTCTCTCTCTCTTTTTTTTTTTTGCTCCATTTTTTCTTATGTGTGTGGTTCACCCCTTTGGAGAATTCTGTCCTGAATGGTCTACATTAAGTTATCCAGCTTTTCCATCCCATAATGAACAATTTGATCATTTACACAGCAATAACAAAAACATCAAAAATGAACATAATTAAAACAAGCTTAACAAACAAAATGTAATCCATTCATTAAAAAAATGAAAGGAGAAAGGTGTCTGGAATGTACCAAAAGGTGTTATTCACTTCAGGAAAGGTGGTTCCAATGGACTGTGTTACATGTTCTTTTATTTTAAGATGGGAGAGGGCATTGATATGTATATTTTCTCAGGATAAGCATGTGTTTCAGTCCCATGTGCATATTCCTAGCTGTATCAACAAGATCAAGTGACCTAATGCTTCAGGTTGCCGCGAACAGAAAAAAGTAAGAATTATACCCAAAAAACAGTATATTAACTAACATCTGTAGCCTCAAGCAATGGCAATGAGACATTCAGAATAGTGAGTCATGCACAATGACCAGTGAAATAAATATTTCCTCTTGGAAGCAGTGGTGAGATTAGCCCAGTAACCAGTGGGACAGTTGATCTTAATTCTTTCATGCCTTGACCAGCACTGTCATTTTCCATGGGACTATCAGCTTCTACTACCAGGCCTCAAAATCAGGGTGCCATCAACAGAGAAAAGTAAGAACTATACCAAAACCAATGTATACTGACCAGCATCGGTGGTCTCAAATAATGAACTGAGAAAGGGACTCCCAGAGCCACTGGTAAAGCTCAGCATGTCCAGTGACTGTGACCTCAGTGGTCCTCCTTTGCACCACAAATGGTAAATGAGTCCATGTCGAAGCAAACAGTTGGTCTCAACGTTCTTTATCTCAGGTTAAAGAGATTGAGTCTACTAATTACAAGAATCCCATCCTGAATCTGATATAAGCTAGTAAGAAACGATATATTTTTAGCAATGTCATGGACAGGCACTCTGTCCTGAGCTGAGAAGGAGGCTGCAGGGAAGCCACTGAGACAGGGAAGCCTTATTTCCAGACAACGAGCTCCTCTCTGCCCCCCTCTCCCTGTTTCACAGTCACCACACACGTCCTAAAGCCACGACCTAGGATTCCACCCTGAGGCTGTGTTGTACTCATAGAACCTTCTATGTGCTCATTACCCTGTGGTCACCTCTACTTCAGATGACCTTTCCCTGAAACCGTTAAATGAGAAACACTTTACTCTGAACCTTTACCATCAGTCACCACGGGTCCCTCTCAGCTCTCATCACCAGAACACGAGAGCACTGACACGTGGGAGACCATGTGACCATGGCTTCACATACAGACCAAGGTGGGAAAGAGACAACACTCAAAATTTACCAAAACTTTAAAAAACTCATCATAATGCAAATTATCTTCAGGAAAGAGAAAGAGGCAGAAAGGAAATGACACACTCTGAAATGATCTGCAGTACTTGGGACGAAGAGGACCTTTCCTGATTTATAAACAAATCTGAACAACTTACATAAATAAATGGGCAACTATTTTATTTTTTAGAACCAATGCCAATCAGAAAGGACCTTCAGAGAAAATAAACCCAGGCACTTTCTAGACATGGGAACGTGTTGTCCCTGCTGACTCGTGACAGAAACAAAGCCCGGACCCCATTGGGGTGGGAGTTCTTACGGATCACATTGGAAAAGATCCCAAACCTCACAGTCCAGGAGCAGACTGCTCTCAGCCACACCAGGGCCCCGGGATCCCAGCCACCAGGGCCGGCAGAAAGTAAGGAGTGTTTTTCCAGAGGAGTCACAGCAATCTGCATGGGGGCAAGACAGGACATGGGTGTCATATTTCAACTTGGTCTCAGGACGAACATTTCACATTTTCCTGTTCCACCATCCTTACCCAGTAACTGTCCTCTTCCTGGTCAGAACAGAGCTGCACAAGTCCAGGTTCTGTTGTACTTCAAAGACAGAAACGGACCAAAATATTAACAATAGCATTGTACAACTACACTCAGTAAAAACACTTTATTTGATTGTATAAAAATAACAAAATTTGTCTGAACTGTGGTGGTACAGTAGACAGAATGTTGACCTGGGACACTGAGGTCCCACGTTTTAAACCCTAAGGTCGCCAATTTGACTGCTGACTCACCAGCTTCAGAATGGGGTAAACAGCTTAGCTGGACTCAGAGAAGTGATCCCAAGATTGCTGGCTTGAGCCCAAAGCGGCTGGCTTGAGCCCAAGATCATTGGCTTCAGGTCAAAGGTCACAGGCTTTAGCCCAAGGTCACTGGTCTGAGACCAAGGTCACTGGTTTTAGCTCAAAATCACTGGCATGAGCAATGATTCAGTAGCTTAAAGTGAGCCCCTGGGTCAATGCATGTATGATATAAATCAATGAACAACAGAAGTGTTGCAACAAATTGGTGATTCTCATCTCTGTCTTCCCTCTCTCTCTATCTCATTATAAATTAATGAATGAATGAATTAATAAAATCATTTTATTAGTTAAACTCTCAGGAGTTACACTTTATAGTTCAGAACTCTGACTATTGGTCACTCTGAGCTACAAAGAAGCCTGGGTCATGCTGCCCAGATTCAGGTTCGGAAGAAGAAATGAGGACATTGGGGAGTCATGGGGCCACTGGCAAATAAAAAGATGATAAAAGTGGGGAAGCACAGGAACTTTATGCCTACCCTGTGTGTGGGCAGCCTTGTACTCCCTTCCTCCTCTCTCTCTCTCCCTTCTTCTCTCTATTAAAATAAAAAAATTAAGCCCTGGCCAGACAACTCAGGTCATCGCGGTGCCAGCCAGGATCTTAGAGGTAGTCAGTTTGATTCCACATTAAGAGCAAATACAAGAGCAGGACAAGGTTTCTCTTTCTTCTCCCAGCCTTGGATGACAGGAAGGAAGGAAGGAAGGAAGGAAGGAAGGAAGGAAGGAAGGAAGGAAGGAAGGAAAGAAGGAAGGAAGGAAGATAGGGAGGGAGGGAGGGAGAGAGGGAGGAAGGAAGGAAGGAAAGAAAATAAAAAAAAACCCAGAAAGAGAGAGAGAAAGAACAATAGAAAGAAGGAAAGGAAGGAAGGAAGGAAGGAAGGAAGGAATGGAGCGAGGGAGAAATGGAGGGAGGGAGGAAGGAAGGATGGAAGGAAGGAAGGAAGGAAGGAAGGAAGAAAGGAAGGAAGAAAGGAAGGAAGGAAGGAGGAAGGAAGGAAAAGAAAATGTAAAGTGACCTGCAAGTTTCAGAAAAACATCAAAATTAAAGAACAATTTAAAAGTAGTTTTAAAGAAAAAAACAGAAAGAGAGAGAGAAAGAAAGATAGAAAGAAGGAAAGGAAGGAAGGAAGGAAGGAAGGAAGGAAGGAAGGAAGGAAGGAAGGAAGGAAGGAAGGAAGGAAAGAAGGAAGGAAGGAAGATAGGGAGGGAGGGAGGGAGAGAGGGAGGAAGGAAGGAAGGAAAGAAAATAAAAAAAAACCCAGAAAGAGAGAGAGAAAGAACAATAGAAAGAAGGAAAGGAAGGAAGGAAGGAAGGAAGGAAGGAATGGAGCGAGGGAGAAATGGAGGGAGGGAGGAAGGAAGGATGGAAGGAAGGAAGGAAGGAAGGAAGGAAGAAAGGAAGGAAGAAAGGAAGGAAGGAAGGAGGAAGGAAGGAAAAGAAAATGTAAAGTGACCTGCAAGTTTCAGAAAAACATCAAAATTAAAGAACAATTTAAAAGTAGTTTTAAAGAAAAAAACAGAAAGAGAGAGAGAAAGAAAGATAGAAAGAAGGAAAGGAAGGAAGGAAGGAAGGAAGGAAGGAAGGAAGGAAGGAAGGAAGGAAGGAAGGAAGGAAGGAAGGAAGGAAGGAAAAGAAAATGTAAAGTGACCTGCAAGTTTCAAAAAAACATCAAAATGAAAGAACAATTTAAAAGTAGTTTTATTTTAAGACTGCCGCTGCAGGGGTGAGACTCAAGTCATGCAGCTGTGAACACTTAGGGTCGAGGGCTTAAAAAGACAAAAACCACAAGGAGCAGTTTACAGAAGCACAACTAGCATTTAGCTTATCAGGAAGTCTCTGCTGCACAGTTTCTGACATGTTAAAATATGTTTTCTGACAGTATGACTTGTGGTTTCCTCAGTTTGCAACTTTGCACTTATAAAAATACAAAAGTTTCAAAATGGTGATTATAGAACCCATACAAAATGGCATTGCTCTTGCTAACAGTTTTACAGTTTCTTAGCACCTTGTTACATTCCCCATTGTTATTATTATGTTTTAATAAAATCCTTGATTTAGCTTTTTATTACTCTGTAGTTTAAGGGTATAGTGACTTCTGATTGTCATTAGTTTGATAGAGTTTACCTTTTCTCAAATGGCCTACAACCTGCACAAACCTTCTGCAATATACATAACCCGTAACTTTTATGAACTTTCTTATCTGCGTAGAAATAACTAGCTTTCAAAACAACTTTCTTTCTTTTTCTTTCTAAAGTATCTCTATACTTTATGTCTTTCATTATTAAAACTGTACAATCCCTTTATAATTTTTTTTTATAATTTTATTTTTTTAATGGGGTGACATCAATAAATCAGGATACATATATTCAAAGATAACAAGTCCAGGTTATCTTGTCGTTCAATTATGTTGCATACCCACCACCCAAAGTCAGATTGTCCTCCGTCACCCTCTATCTTGTTCTCTCTGTGCCCCTCCCCCTCCCCCTTTCCCTCCCCCATTCCCCCCTCCCCCCCGTAACCACCACACTCTTATCAATGTCTCTTAGTTTCACTATTATGTCCCACCTACTTATGGAATAATACAGTTCCTGTTTTTTTCTGATTTACTTATTTCGCTTCGTATCATGTTATCAAGATCCCACCATTTTGCTGTAAATGTTCCGATGTCATCATTTCTTATGGCTGAGTAGTATTCCATAGTGTATATGTGCCACATCTTCTTTATCCAGTCATCTATTGATGGGCTTTTTGGTTGTTTCCATGTCCTGGCCACTGTGAACAATGCTGCAATAAACATGGGGCTGCATGTGTCTTTACGTATCAATGTTTCTGAGTTTTGGGGATATATACCCAGTAGAGGAATTGCTGGGTCATAAGGTAGTTCTATTTTCAGTTTTTTGAGGAACCACCATATTTTCTTCCATAATGGTTGTACTACTTTACATTCCCACCAACAGTGTATGAGGGTTCCTTTTTCTCCACAGCCTCTCCAACATTTGCTATTACCTGACTTGCTAATAACAGCTAATCGAACAGGTGTGAGGTGGTATCTCATTGCCGTTTTGATTTGCATTTCTCTAATAGCTAAAGAAGATGAGCATCTTTTCATATATCTGTTGGCCATTTGTATTTCTTCCTGGGAGAAGTGTCTATTCATATCCTCTTCCCATTTTTTTATTGGATTGTTTGTTTGTTGTTGAGTTTTATGAGTTCTTTGTATATTTTGGATATTAAGCCCTTATCTGAGCTGTTGTTTGAAAATATCATTTCCCATTTAGTTGGCTTTCTGTTTATTTTGTTATCAGTTTCTCTTGCTGAGCAAAAACTTCTTAGTCTGATGTAGTCCCATTCATTAATTTTTGCCTTCACTTCTCTTGCCATTGGAGTCAAATTCATAAAATGCTCTTTAAAACCCAGGTCCATGAGTTGAGTACCTATGTCTTCTTCTATGTACTTAATTGTTTCAGGTCTTATGCTTAGATCTTTGATCCATTTTGAGTTAACTTTTGTACAGGGGGAGAGACTGTAGTCCAGTTTCATTCTTTTGCATGTGGCTTTCCAGTTTTCCCAGCACCATTTATTGAAGAGGCTTTCTTTTCTCCATTGTGTGTTGTTGGCCCCTTTATCAAAAATTATTTGACTATATATATGTGGTTTTATTTCTGGACTTTCTATTCTGTTCCATTGGTCTGAGTGTCTATTTTTCTGCCAATACCATGCTGTTTTGATTGTCGTGGCCCTATAATAGAGTTTGAAGTCAGGTATTGTTATGCCCCCAGCTTCATTCTTTTTCTTTAGGATTGCTTTGGCTATTTGGGGTTTTTTATAGTTCCATATAAATCTGATGATTTTTTGCTCTATTTCTTTAAAAAATGTCATTGGAAGTTTGATGGGAATTGCATTAAATTTGTATATTGCTTTGGGTAATATAGCCATCTTGATTATATTTATTCTTCCTAGCCAAGAACAAGGTATATTCTTCCATCTCATTATATCTTTTTCAATTTCCCTTAACAATGGTTTATAGTTTTCATTATATAAGTCCTTTACATTCTTTGTTATGTTTATTCCTAAGTATTTTATTTTTTTTGTTGCAATCATGAAGGGGATTACTCTTTTGAGTTCCTTCTCAGTTGTTTCATTGTTGGCATATAGAAAGGCTATTGACTTCTGTATGTTAATTTTGTATCCTGCGACCTTACTGTATTGGCTTATTGTTTCTAGTAGTCTTTTTGTGGATTCTTTGGGGTTTTCGATGTATAGGATCATATCATCTGCAAAAAGTGATACCTTTACTTCTTCTTTTCCGATATGGATGCCTTTTATTTCTTTGTCTTGTCTGATTGCTCTGGCTAGAACCTCTAGTACCACATTAAATAAGAGTGGAGAGAGTGGACAACCCTGTCTTGTTCCTGATTTAAGGGGGAAAGCCTTCAGTTTAGTGCCATTTAATATGATGTTAGCTGATGGTTTATCATATATGGCTTTTATCATGTTGAGATATTTTCCTTCTATACCCATTTTGTTGAGAGTCTTAAACATAAAATTGTGTTGTATTTTATCGAAAGCCTTTTCTGCATCTATTGATAAGATCATGTGGTTTTTGTTCTTTGTTTTTTTGATATGGTGTATTACATTAACCGTTTTACGTATGTTGAACCATCCTTGAGATTCTGGGATGAATCCCACTTGATCATGATGTATTATTTTTTTAATATGTTGTTGTATTCGATTTGCTAGTATTTTGTTTAGTATTTTAGCATCTGTATTCATTAGAGATATTGGTCTGTAGTTTTCTTTTTTTGTGCCATCCTTGCCTGGTTTTGGTATGAGGGTTATGTTGGCCTCATAAAATGTGTTTGGAAGTATTGCTTCTTCTTCAATTTTTTGGAAGACTTTGAGTAGAATAGGAACCAAGTCTTCTTTGAATGTTTGATAAAATTCGCTGGTATAGCCGTCAGGGCCTGGACTTTTATTTTTGGGGAGGTTTTTAATGGTTTTTTCTATTTCTTCTCTACTGATAGGTCTGTTTAGGCTTTCTGCTTCTTCTTGACTCAGTCTAGGAAGGTTGTATTGTTCTAGGAATTTATCCATTTCTTCTAGGTTGTTGAATTTAGTGGCATAAAGTTTTTCATAGTATTCTACAATAATTCTTTGTATATCTACGGTGTCCGTGGTGATTTCTCCTCTTTCATTTTGGATTTTGTTTATATGAGTTCTTTCTCTTTTTTCCTTGGTAAGTCTTGCCAAGGGTTTGTCAATTTTGTTGATCTTTTCAAAGAACCAGCTCCTTGTTCTATTAATTTTTTCTATAGTTTTTCTGTTCTCTAATTCATTTATTTCTGCTCTGATTTTTATTATCTCCTTTCTTCGGCTGGTTTTGGGTTGTCTTTGTTCTTCTTTTTCTAGTTCCTTAAGGTGAGAAGTTAAGTGGTTCACTTGGGCTCTCTCTTGTTTGTTCATATATGCCTGAAGCGATATGAACTTCCCTCTTATCACTGCTTTTGCTGCATCCCATAGATTCTGATATGTCGTATTGTCATTTTCATTAGTCTGTATATATCTTTTGATCTCTGCACTTATTTCTTCTTTGACCCATTCATTTTTTAAAAGTATGTTGTTTAGTTTCCACATTTTTGTGGGATTTTTTTCCTCTTTTTTGCAGTTGAATTCTAGTTTCAAGGCTTTATGATCAGAAAATATGCTTGGTACAACTTCAATTTTTCTGAATTTGCTGATGTTGTTTTTGTGGCCCAACATATGGTCAATTCTTGAGAATGATCCATGTACACTGGAGAAAAATGTATACTCAGTCACTTTGGGATGAAATGTCCTGTAGATGTCTATCATATCCAGGTGCTCTAGTGTTTTGTTTAAGGCCACTATGTCTTTGTTGATTCTCTGTTTGGATGACCGATCTAGAGCCGTCAGCGGTGTATTGAGGTCTCCAAGTATGATTGTATTTTTGTCAGTTTTGTTTTAAGATCAATAAGTAGCTGTCTTATATATTTGGTGCTCCTTGGTTTGGTGTATATATATTAAGAATTGTTATGTCTTCTAGATTCAGTGTCCCCTTAGCCATTATTGGGGTCCACTCTCTTCTAGCTTGTAGAGTTTCTGCTGAGAAATCTGATGATAATCTAATGGGCCTTCCTTTATATGTTGTATTCTTCTTTTCCCTGGCTGCCTTGAGAATTTTTTCTTTGCTGTTTGTTTGTGTCAATTTCATTATGATATGCCTTGGAGTAGGTTTGTTGGGGTTAAGAAAACTCGGAGTTCTGTTTGCTTCTTGAACTTGAGGCTTTAGTTCTTTCCACAGGCTTGGGAAGTTCTCATCTATTATTTGTTTGAGTATGTTCTCCATTCCATTTTCTCTCTCTTCTCCCTCTGATATACCTATTATTCTTATGTTATTCTTTTTGATGGAGTCAGATAATTCTTGTAGGGCTATCTCATTTTTTTAATTTTTGAGTCTCTTTCTTCTTCTCTCTGTTGTGCCTCAAGTTGCTTGTCTTCTATTTCACTAATCCTCTCTTCTATCTGACCTGTTCTATTAGCTAAGCTTGTTATTTTGTTTTTCAGCTCGTGAATTGAGTTTTTCATCTCTGTTTGATTTGTTTTTATAGTTTCAATTTCCTTGGACATATATTCTTTGTGTTCATTGAGTTGTTTTCTGAGCTCCCTAAATTGCCTTTCTGTGTTTTCTTGTATATCTCGGAGGATTTTTAGTATTTCTATCTTGAATTCTCTGTCATTTAGCTCCAAGGTTTCCAATATATTAAATTTTTTCTCCATAGATTTTTCCTCATCTAGCTGTGTTACCTCTCTTTCTTTTGTATCCATTATATTTGATTTTCTCTTCCTTAATGGCATCTGAGGGTGGTTTTGTTGATAGTATTAATGAGATTTAATAAAGAATAAAAAGTTAAAAAAAATAACAATAAAAAAAAAATTGAAAAGAGTTGTTTTTTTTAAAAAAAAATTAATAATGAAATAAAGAAAAATAAAATAAAAATTAAAAAAAATGAAATTATTTCCCCCCTCCTTTTTTTCCTCTCCTCTCCTCTCCCCTCTTTTTTGAGAAAATCTTGTGGTGGACTGTGAATTATAACAAACAATGCCTGTGATGGAGGGCCTGAATTGGGGAAAAGTAATAAAGGGGCAAAAAAAAAAAAAGGAAAGAAAAATGAAAAAAAAAGAGCGTATGGACCCACAAAAAGCAAATAAGGAAAAAATTTGGGTCAAGAATGAAATGATTTGCTTTTAGGTGTTGGTTGTCTAAGAATTATGATGAGAGGAATAAGAGGAAAACGGAAAAATGCGGGGACAAATTAAAAAATTACTATTGTATTTAGTGGAACAAGAACTAGATAATATGGAGAGCCAGGGATGAGAGCACTGCTAGTGAGTTAAAAAGGTGAAGTAAAAACCCCCCAAAATGCCACAAACATAGGTTTGAGTCCCAGATAAGATAATTTGTTTGTTATTGAGGTTTGAATGAGAGGAGATGTAAAGGAGAAAGGAAGAAACTAATATAGAGGGAGAAAAGAAAGAGAGAGAAAAAAAGAGGTAACCACTAAAAGAAGAAAAAAGAAAGGAGAGAGAGAGAGAGAGAGTTAAGGGTTTTGGAGTGCAACCCTCATAGAGAGAAAGGAAGAGAAGAGAAAAGATAATGGGAGATGTAACACTTATGGGTAGTGTAGTTCAAGGAGAGGAGAGAGTAAGACCGGTAGAGAGTTAATCGGCCAAATTGGAGGATGAAAAAAAAGTATCAAGAATGAAGATAAGAGAAACAAACGAACAAATATAATAAAATGCGATAGGTTATAAAGTCTGCAGATTATTCTTGATTTTGAGAGGTTATCTTCTTGCTTTTTCTTTTCTCTCTCTCTTCCTGGTCGGTGACTCTGTACCCCGGGTTCTGCCCCTTTGGCACGCTCAGGTAGAGGTTTGCAGTTGATAAGTCTCTATGGCAATGTCATGTATTGTGCTTTAGTCTCGTTGGCAGTCGAAGCTCAATAGCATTTATAGGCTCTGACAGTGAGAGAGTCCGTGTTCCTGGAGCCTTTCTCCTAGTCTTTCCTTCCTTAATTAGTAGCCTGATAATCCAGCTATGGGGTTGCTGCTGCCTCTGCCTGGATAGTAAGAGGCTCAAAGAGCTGGCAACTCCCCACTCTATTTCCACTCAGCACAGGGCTCTGGGTAAGGCTCAGTCAGTCAGAGCTGCTAGCATAATCAGGCGGGCTTTCTGCCCACTCAAAGACCTCTGGCTCTGCCACTCTGTCCGGTAACACAAGCAGGCGCCCACTTCCGGGGCGCTTGGAGGAAACTCTCACTCACTGTCTGCAACCAGGATATCCGGCCAGCAGTCTCACGCTCTGAGTGAAACCCCCAACCGCAGGGAAAAGTTGTAGCGTTGGAATTGAGTCTCACTCCGTCCCCGTGTGCGGCTTTTGCAAGGCGCTGGGGCAGCTTGAGATTCCGCTTTGGCCCACACAAAGGCCCCTGACTCTGCCCCTCTGTGCGATAACACGGGCGCGCACTGCCAAGGCACTCGGAGGAATCGCTCACTCCTTATCTGCGCGCGCAAACCAGGATATGAGGCCGGCCGCGGTTCCCTCTGAGTGAAACACCCTCCAGCACGGAAAATCTCCACCGTTGGAATTGAGTCTCGCTCCGTCCCTGTGCGTGGCTTTTGCAAGGCGCTGGGGCGGCTCGAGATTCCGCTTTGCCCACACAAAGGCCCCTGACTCTGCCCCTCTGTGCGATAACACGGGCGCGCACTGCCTAGGCACTCGGAGGAATCGCTCACTCCTTATCTGCGTGCGCAAACCAGGATATGAGTCCGGCCACGGTTCCCTCTGAGTGAAACACCCTCCAGCACGGAAAATCTCCACCGTTGGAATTAGTTCTCACTCCCTCCCGTGCGTGGCTTTCCCAGGAAGAAATTCTTGCCCACTAACTGCACACCGACCAGGAGACTGGGGAAAATGGCCGCTCTGCTTTTCTTTCTTTGTTTGGGTTTGGTGCGAGTGTTAGCTTGTATTGCCCGGGTTGCCACAGGATCAGATTTTCCTCGGCTTGGATCTCTGTGCCACAGCCTGGTTCAGCCGTTTGTGCTGCGGCGGCCTGGATCTATTCACCCCCTTTGCCCGCCTCAGTTTCTATATTCACAGTTACCAGAGAAAGCCGCCCTGTTTAGGTTAGTGAGGAAGGAGGAGCATTTCTTACTCCCTATTTCCTTCGGGGTTTGGTTATATATTTAGCCAATTTTTCACTCAATCATACCTTTGGGTGTATTGCGAAGCATCTGGAAGCTCCAAGTATAGGTTTTTCTGTTTCTGGTTGAAGATCTTGTTGAGTTTTGGGGGAGATTTATCGGTATCGCTTCCAACCCCGCCATTACTCTGACGTCATCCTCCTAAAGGACCAATCCCTTTATAATTAATCAGAACTCTTAATTTCAAAAATTTTAATCTGTAGTGGCAACCAGTAATTTGTTAAAAACATAGTTATTTTTTGAAGTGTCCTCCCTTTAAGTAGCTATTATTTATAGGTTACTCTATAAGGGTAGGTATAAGCACATTCATTTTTTTTTATTTACCTTGTAGCTTCCCTTCTAGCAAAGGGACTTCTATTTCCCTTCTGTATGACCTACAGCAGCACACGTATCAGACCTTAAGATGACCTGCTCTGGCCTCTCCCTGATTTTAGTTTCCCTCCCTTCCCAAAGTTCAATTATGAGGAGTCCCATGGTGAAGTTCCTCAAGCTTCTGTTATACACAGACCAGCCAGCTTCTGTTTTATGGCTGGAGCAGGGCATGTGGTCCTTCTCAGGGTCCATTTAAAAGTTTGGTGGGATATGTTTGCACCGTCTATGTGGGAGTCTGTAAGGGAACTTAGGGAGAAGGGGTGATATCCTGGCTAATACAATTGTATACTGAGTGAATTTGCGGTGCATTTAGCTTTTAGCAGAACTAGGGGGGTAAATTAGTTCATTTTTCACCAGTATCTACAATAAATTTGTTCAGGACTTTTTTCAAAATTTGTTTTAATTTTTGAGAACTATGAGGCCTGTGAGCACAATGTAATTTCTAATTAATATTGAGTGCATTTCCTGCTAGCTGTGAGACCTTAGATATAAATGCAGGCCCATTATGAGACCTAATATTAATGAGCAAGATAAATCTGGGAATCATTTCATATAGTAATTTCATAACAACTGTTCCTGATGTCTCATTTCTAGTAGAGAAATTTTCTACCTATCCTGAAAAAGTGTCAGTAAAAACTAAGAGGTACTTGTATTCCTGTGTCAGAGGCTTTACTTTAGTAAAATCTATTTCTAAATGTTCACCTGGAAATGTTCCTCTTTCCCTATTTCTTAATTTTTCTACTTTGCTTAGTATTTACTTGGGCACGGACTCAACACTTGGATACAATGCCTTCTGCAATGGAATCTATAACTGGCAAATAATAATTTCCTTAAATAATTCTATTTGCATACCAATACCTAATTTTACTTCAGTTTGGTGAACCAGTTCTTAAAATGGCACTTTGTAATCAAGGTTCTCTTTAAGTTGGGTGACTGGGCGCTGCCCAATGTGGAAATTACAAATTTACATTACTCATTCTTTCTTAATGTACATCTGTGCAACTGCACAGATTATTAGAATATTCAACATGTACTAGTTCCATGGAAAGCAGCTGAATTATAATTGCTCATTTTTAATGACATTTTTATTTACAAAATTAGCATTAATCATTATCTATATGTCATGGAAAACATTTTAAAAAATTACCAAAACTATGCAATTCCTGAAAGTGTTTAAATCTCTAAAATTATTGTCAGAGAGGGGCTTTTCAAAGATGAACGTAATATATTCACAGTCGAGAAGTCAACTAACTGTTTCTAATCTATCAAACAAAATGACTGTTAGTCTAGTCAGCCTACCTCGAAAGGAATGGGATCTTACTCCTACAGCAATAAGATGATTAAGGATAAATCACACAGCCAATGATGCTCGAAAAAAAGTGAAGAGAATTGCAAGTGAGGATGCCAAACTAGAAGCAAAATGGGGCCCTGGCCAGTGGGCTCAGTGGTACAGCAGTGGCCTGGCATGTGGATGTCCCGTGTTCAATTCCCAGTCAGGGCACACAGGAGAAGTCCCCATCTGCTTTTCCACTCTTCCCCATCTTGTTTCTCTCTCTCACTCTGTTACCCTCCTGCAGCTATGGCTCAATTTGAGGAAGTTGGCCCCAGGCACTGAGGATGGCTCCATTGCTTCTGCCTCAGGCACTGAGAAGAGCTCATTTACTGAGTAACAGAGCAACTCCCCAGATGGGCAGAGCATCTTCCCCAAGTGAGCTTGCTGGGTGGATCCTTTTGGAGGTGCATTCAAGAATCTATCTCTATAAATTCCTTCCTCTCAATGAATAAAAAAGTATCAATATGTAAATAACTTTAATATCAAATATGTCTTTTGTCAAGTATAAAAGAACTCTTTCTTATAACTTAATCTAGTTTTTCATACCTCTTTTATTGTTATTGTTAAAATATGAAATGTATGAAATAATAAACTACCTTTGGTGTATCTTTTTTTAATACTTAAAATGGTCATTATAGCAGAGAACTGGTTGTGTAAGTATTTAAATTCCACCACTGCAAATTCCCATGTGAATGTCACCATTCATGGGAACCTTGGTGTTCAGGTCAGGCCCACTATGTCCCTTGTTTCTTGCAATTAGACAGGCCTGGCTCCCAGAGTGAATGAGACTGTCCCCATGTGCTCAAGAAACACAGAATGAGCTTGTTCAAAGGGCCACAAGGTGGGCAGTGCGTTCCAGGAAGTCTGTTCCCACATGGAAACAGCCCAGCCCACATCACATCCACACCACACGTGAGCCCAGAAGCACAGGAAGAGGGGGCTGGTCCCAAGGCAGGGGACAGGGGCCCTGGGGTTTCCCAATCTCGATTTGCATTAGGATGACTGGGTGTACTTGGTGCCCCAGGGACTTTGTCATGGCACAAGGGTTAAATGTACGTTTCATTATTGTAAAATGTACAATTTAATTATTGTGAAGTCACCAGAGGTGCAGCCCACACTGAACCCTACGGGAACTGGGGTCCTTTGTAAGGAGTGAAGCAGAGCTCGCTGTCCACTCAGCTGTGCAGCTCACCGGTGTCACCATGAGGGTCTGCCAGCTCCTGTTTGCTTTGCTCCTTGTGTTCCTGTTCACTGTTCCAGGTAGGAGGGGCTGGCACCAGGGACAGACAGGTGGACCGGACGGGACAGTCTCCCTCTGTGCCCCCAGCTCTCCACCCTCCTTCCCTGTCTCTCCTTCTCTCTGTCTCTCCCTCTCTCCTCCTCTCCCTCTCCTGCTCTCTTCTGTCGTCTACACACACCTTTAGACCAGATAGACTGTCTGAAGTGCTCAGGAGAGCCAAGCTCCCTGTCTCTCACCACGGAGGAGGGTCAGGGCCAGGCAGGGAAATTCCCAGCCTATCCTGATCACCCTTGAAAGGGCCTGCTAGCTGGTAAATGCCACCTTCTCACCGTTCTCCGAGATGAGGGGCTGCTCACAGAAGACACCTCGGTCATGTGGCTTTTCTTATGTATAGAAACATCTGATTTCATTTGAAAACAGAAGTGCACAGTGTCACTATCTCTTTAAACTAATGGGCGGGGTTTCCTGTGACCTAGAGAACTGTGGAGAACAGCAAGACCAGCCTGGACTTAGAGACACTGAGTGGGGGACACCACTGTGCCTTTGTCTTCTCAGCGTGAAGGTGTCGAGGACACGTGCTCACCAGGCTCCTCTTGGTTCAGGGCTTGGAGCTGCCCGTCCCAGTGGCTCTGAACTCAATGCTGACATTTGACTGTCTCCTCAGTGTTACAGGGATCAAATAGAAGGATGAAGGAAGAAAGGAGACAGGAGGGAGAAGTAGTGTGAGACTGAGACATGAGGTCACCAGTTAATACATCACTAATTATTCCGGAAAGCCCATTTTATCGGTTTTCCTCCTGGCTGCATTGCAGCACAGAGCAAAACCAGGGAAGAGCGGGGCGGGGAGGGGAGGGGAGGCAGGAGGCCAGGTAGACAAGAAGGAAGGCAGAGTGACCCAGTAGAGTTGGCATGGGCCGTCCCAGGAAGAGTGAGAGCCGGACCGGGTCGGAGAGGGTTCTCAGGGCCAGAAACATGATCACCATTTTCATCTGTAAGTTACATCGATGTGAAGTCCTCCTTAAACAGTTCTTGGATGTTAAAGAGGCTGCTCAGCTCAAATCCTTAGCTGACAAACAAAGAGATAAAATAGACACCCACCAGCTGTGTCTGATCCAGACACCACTGACCCGTGTGACCCTGACTCAGCAAGACTTTGTGGGGACTGTCACTAACTTGGGGGACTTGAAGTGGCCTTGGACTCTCGTCCATCCGGTCACTCCCCATGGCTCAGACCCTTTAATGTGTTGGTTCTAGAAACATATGGATCCTGTTGAGCCTCAGCCATTCTAGTCTCTGTCCTAAATCTGGATCCTCATATTACATACTGATCTCTTATCATTGTCACGAAACGCCTGCAGCCTTGGGGGTGTGTCCAAGGGACATTGATCATGTGAGTCCTTCCACCACGGGGCTCTGACATGTCTCTGCCTTCTCTGTGTTCTCTGTGCGTCTTGCTCAGTCCTGCAGGCAGAGAGAGGCATATGCCAGCTCTTCCGTTGCTCTGGAGGCAGAAGACGGATAGGCAACTGCAATCTCCAGGGAATGAGATGCTGCAGAAAATAGCGAAGCACCAGCAGAGGATCCTGTCACCTTCAGGAATTAGAGACGTGCCCTCCGGAATGATATAAAATGTAAATCAAATTAAATCACATCTTTTAAAGACAAAGAATGTTGCCTTCTCTTCGTTGTGGTTACTGTGCAGTGACTGACCTGACAGGTCGCTCTCTGAAATCCTTGAGGACCCCTTTCACGCTCCCCGACTAACCTTCAGGGACATCATGCAGGGACCCTCCTGAGCTTTCCAGGGTAATGGTTCCCTCTGAGTCCCCTCTGCTCCCTGAGAGCACCCTGTGTTCTCCTATGACATACGCTGTGTTCATACTTTTTCCTGCCCTGCGTCCCCTGACCTGACCCACACCACCCCTCCCACGGGGGCCTCATTCTTCTGGTCCCCACAGAAGCCCCTCCACTTCAGGGACATCACCTCCGGTCCCCACAGGAAGGGCGGGACCCCTCCCTCCTCTGCTCCGCCCGAGTCCTCACTCCCTTTAGCATCATGCTTCTCACTCTGTCCTGCCTGGTTAACACGTGGTCACCTGCTAATTCTCCGTCTGGCCCATAAAACCTCTACGGGAGTGGACTTGGTCCCGTTCCTTTATGAACTGGTCTGTGAGGGGAAACACGGCCTCGTTAATGGTTACCCTCTGGGTGGCACAGGTGAGCAGGACGAAGTGACTCCCTCCAGCGGACGTGGTGGAGCCAAGTCAGAGGTGTACAGAGCAGCCCTTTGTGAAAGGACAAGTAAACAGGACAGTGTAGCATGGGCACTGACCACCAGAAGGAGGGCAACATGGCCGGCAGGGGGCGTGCCGATGCTGACCCCGCCTGCTGTCTCTTTCCTGGGAGGCTCTGGGACTTAAACCCAGAGCTCTGTGGGGTGCCCTGTCCAAGTCAGCAGGGCTCTGTTTCTCTACATGAGCCCCTCACTCAACACACATAGGGTTCCCCTCTGGGTAGATGCACTTTAGCTCTGAAACCTTCCCCTGAGGGTCCCAGAGCCTCCTGATTGAAGGGAGAATTCAGAGACTGTTCCAATGAACATGTGTTTGTCCAGATAGACTCCCTCGATCTCGGAGCCAAGATGAAGATGAAGCAAGTCAGCAGCTGCTGGTGCAGTACGGAAGGGTGACACCAAAATCCCATAACCGAGACAATGGGCACTCTGCAATATTCTTCACTGAAAATTTATTTAATCCCATGACCAGCCATAGTACATCTGCCTGATTCCTCTGCCTCAGAGGGTCCTGGGCTCAGTGTCCTGTGACAGCTCCCATTTCATGATTGCACTGGGGTGCACTGGGCTCAGGTCACTCCTCAGGCTGAGGAGAGGGGGTGCTATCTGTGTTCTATGAGGATTTCTGCCCCACTGTGGTCTCCCCACTCAACTGAATGGAAGTGAGTCACACCATTGAATTCTGTTCCTGTCTGTCCCATGGGTCATGTTGTCACCAGTCTCTTCCTTATCCACACAAACAATTCTGTGGTCATTTCAAAGAAAATAGTTCATATTTTCAAGCATGAATCTTCTCAAATCCCTCAATAGTTATCCTTAGCTCAGAAATCCTAGTAAAACTGTAGCAAGTTATCTGTTTCCCAGCATCTAAGCTTTCCCTTGACTTCAAAAAGTTATTATTTTACTTCTAGTTTGTTTGTTTTTTCATGATCCTCTCCCTCCTGAATTTCTTTTAGTTACCAACCCTTTGCATTGTGCACCTACCTTTTCATCTCACTGGTTTTATTTCCTTTTTTAATTTTTCCTTAAATATGTTGGGGTGACATTGGTTAATAAAATTAGAGAGGTTTCAGGTGTGGATTCTAGTATACATCATCTGTATATTGTATTGTGTGCCCACCACCCAAAGTCAAGTCTCCTTTCTTCACCATATATTTGACCCCCATTACTTTTCAGTAACACCCCAACAGCCCTTTCGCCCTGGTCACTGTAATACTGTGTCTGTGAGTTTTTGTCTCATTAGTTACATTCTTTCCCATCAGTCACAATATGGATAAGTACGGGGCAGGTATTTATAGCCCTGTCTCACACCTGAGAATAAGAACGGAAGTAACTTGCTCCCACTCATGCGGACTATATGTAGGAAAGGCTTTCACTCAATCTCAAGTGCTTTGGCTCCAAACAACGAGTTTTTATTGACTATTCAACAATTCACCAAAATAAATTTACTTATTAAATTAAATATAAACAACAATGCTTCTTAGTATGACTATGATGCATGCAATACTTGGAACATACTTATACAGAAATATTTTCCGTTTCTTATCTGAAAGTTCAAATTTAACGGGGTGTCCTGTGTCCCGCCTGGCCACCTTGTGTATCTGTCATCATGTGCCAGGTTCTGCGGTGGTGACAGCCACATCAGAATCATAAAAGAGCAAAGTGATCTCTCTGTACAAGATGAAGGCGGGCAGCTTTGGTGAAACATGCCTTTGATTCTTATTTGTATTTTCTTTTTCCCACCACACTTTCTTGTACAAGAAATAAAAAAAATAAAGAGAAAAGTGGAATGTAAAACAATGGGAGGAGGCTGCAGGCACCAGAGAACCCACGGAAGCTCCGTCCTGCCCCCGGACTGCAGGAGTCCGTACGGACACTGCTGCCGACTCTGGGTGCAGTTGAGGGTCCCCCCACAGCCAGGGAGATGCGCCACCACTGACGTCAGTAGAATAAACATGTTGCCACCACTCACACGGGTCCTGTGTCCAGTGTTTTTTAGGGTGTGCCTATGTGACAGGTCACTGAACTGGGCTGCGGGGACATTTTAGTCCTGAGTCTGCTACAACGGCTAAGTAGGTGCCTGATATCCAGCGAGGTGTGTCTTTCCCTGGGCCTCAGTGTCTGCACCTGCACGACTGATACTGCTGTTCTCCGAGGCACCTGGAACCTGTCTGCCCATGTCCATAAACTGGTGGACTGAGGAGAAGAACTTTCAGAGGTCCTGTGTGTGTGTGTGTGTGTGTGTGTGTGTGTGTCTGTGTGCACACGTGCGCGTGTGGTGTGTGTGTATTATTTGTTGAAAAGTCGTTGAGAGTTTGTTCTTGTTTTCATGTCCTTTGAGGGCTCCTGTGTACCTAGCAGTGGCTCTCGGTTGATTACTGAATGGCAAGAGAAACCAGTTAGTCAGGGGTGCCGAGGAGCAGGAAGATTTCAGCTGCCACTTGGACATCAACCCATACAACCAGAACTCGGGGATTACAGAACCCTGCCCACTGTTTCACAGAGAGCCAAGACTCACAGACACGGGGATTACTTCTTCTCTCCAGAGGTACCTTCAAAATTAGCCCGAGTCCTTGACGGTTACTGCCTTACAAACCATGAAATCGTTTTGGGCACAGACAAATTTTAATGGCAAAGCTGAAGCCTTTTGACTAGATGATTGGGAAAGGTGCCTTCAGCAGTAAAGGAGTAGCCCCCAGTTTGAAATACTCAGGGTACAGGTTCTTAGTCACCTTTCTGCTGAGTGACTTTCTTCTTCTAACAGATCAAACTCCCATACACTGCTACTAGGAATGCAAAACGCTAAGTCTGCTTTGGAAGAAAGTTGGGAAAGTGAAACCGATGCTTCTGAAAGTGACACACATGCTTACCAAACGATTCATTAACCCCACTCCTGGGTAGTCACCCTGGGGAAGTCAAAATATATGTTCACAATTAAAGCCTATATGAAACTGTTTATAGGGGATTTACTCATAATTACCCAAAATATGGGAAACAGTACAGATGTCTTTCAATTAGCAAATAAATGGTGGTACACTGTATAATGGAATACTATTTTGCAATGGAAAGGAATGAATGATTGATTCATGCGATAAGACGTAGAATACTACACCACAAAGCTTGGATTTTAGTGTATGTACATTTTTAAAAATTTCAAGTCAATGTAGGTTGAAAATGGGATGCAGATTGTAACAAATAAAATTAGTTTAAGTTTAATCATATGACCACACTAACGGCGGTAGAGAAGAAAGACTGACATAAATTTGAAAACTTGTTCTATATTTTTCAGTAAATGGAACTAGGGATCCTTAAAGAACTCACTGACTTCTGAAAAGGTGAATGGAAATTCAAGATGAGTCTGGAGTATCTTCTAGTGCCAGCAAGGAAAAAAATGTTCCCCCAAACTGTAGCTCACTATGTTGAAAATTCATAAAGAATATGTTAAAGAACTCCCAATGACCAAAGTTGAAACAATTTTTTTAAGGTGAGAGAAGGGGAGAGAGTGAATCAGACTCCCTCACATACCCCAACTGGGATTCACTTGGCAACCTTATCTGGGGTGAATGCTTGAATCCCAAGCTATTTTTAATGTTGAGGCCAATGCTCTAATCAACAGAGCTATCCTCAGTGCCTGAGCCAACACTCAAACCATTCGACTCACTGGCTGCAGGGAGCAAAGAGAGAAAGAAGAGGGAGAAGGAGGATGGAAGAAGCAGATGGTCACTTGGCCTGTGTGTCCTGACCGGGAAATGAACCCAGGACATCCATATGCTGGGCTGATGCTCTATCTACTGAGCCACCAGGCAGGGTTGAAAACGTTATAAAAACAAAAAAGTATGAAAGTATGGAAGTCTAACCCAGAGATAAAAGAAAGAGCCATGTGTCCACACTGAGGTGAGTAATGGAGAAGGGATGACATTTCATTGCACAAAAACGGCCGTGAGCAGACAAAGACCTGATAGAAAAATACAAAATCAACCTCAGAACACCATACTTATAATTTCAGACAAGATCTGCCATTCTTTAAAAAACAGAAATAAAATATCTGCGTAATCTCAAAATATGTCCAAGTTAGTAATTTCAAAAAGAAACTATAGCTTTGCAGAGAAGAATTTAGCAAGAACCGCCTCAGCCAAGAGACTGACCATCTTGCAAAAGTATTTGGCTTAGATGCCAAAATGTAGTAAAATGCACAAACATGTTGGGGGTAAGAAAAAGGACACAGAGCCCACTGAAAGCTCCCCTCCAACCCCCCCCCCCCCCATGGACAATGAAAGTATAATTTGTTAAAAAAAATGACGTAGTATTGGATGATCAATAAAGGTATAAAATATCTGTAAGTCCATTGTGATAATACATGAAGGATTCAACAAATAGAAGAAAAGAAAATCTTTAAGTAATGTCCATCGATGCTCCCTTCAAAGAGGTGAAGGATAACTCTACACCTCTGCTGATGACTTCCTTTCAAAGAGGACAGCATGCATGAGGGAAGAGGACCTGCCCAGTGGAGAAATACCACCTCCAGCAGACGGTCAAGGTTCCAGCATCGGTAATAAGACATGCTGACAGCATGTACTATTCTCTCATCTTGATGTGGTGAGGAGGGCACTTCTTGTCCATGATATTCATCCCAAAATCCTATCACCCAGACTTATCATAAAAAAAAATATATACATTAGGCCATCATAAATCACAGGTTATCCTATGAACTCTCCTAATGGTATTCCTCAAAATTTCCAAGGTCTTTTACAACAAGGAAAGCCTGAGACAGTGCCCAGAGATTAAGGGAACATCATGACTAAATATAACAAGGCAGCCTGGATGGGAGCTTAGGAAAGAAAAAATAAAAAAGGATATGGGTGATAATGAATAAAACCCAAATAAAGTGTGGAATTTAGTTCATAATGATGTATCAACGTTGCGTGATGATTTGTGACACATATCATGGTCACACACGATGCTAACAATAGGGGAAACTGGACGCAGGTGTGGAGAAACTCTGAACTAGTCACACATTATATAACAGGGACCACCGAGCATGGAGACAGTAAGGCTAAAATCACGTGGAAGGGACTGAAAGTCTGAACAAGGAGGAGTCTGACCCTGGGTTCCCTTCCCCAGCTCGCCCAGCTCTCTCCCCACCTCTGTTAATGGTGGAGAGTTTTCTTTCAGAAAGGCTGAACCAGAAAGGTTGTGGACTTGGAACCCTGGGCAGGGCTGTGTAGTCAATGAGGCTCTGATCTGCAAACAGATGAATGAGAGGAAAATCTATAAAGGGGAAATCGCCAGCTTCCTTACTGCCTCAGCCCTCAGGACCCTGGTGCCCCATCCATTGCTCTCCTGGCCAAACAAAGTCCGAGACACAGACAGCTTCTCTGTCGGCCACAACCGGAGGTCTGAATGCTTGTCACGGCGAAGTTTATGTTCATGATAAACTAGGCTCAACATTTACTATGTAGACTGCTGATTTATAATCCAAGTGAAATTTATAGCCTTATCAAGCGTGATTTCAAACACACAGAGCTTATCAAGGAGGAGTGGGACCTGAAGCTGGAATGGGGACACTTGGATAAATTTTGATAATTATACATACCTTGAACTCCCAGTTCCTTGCATTGTGTGCTGATGGAAGCCTCCTCCTCAGGCTAAGGATATTAGCCTGCAGAAGTCTCTGTAATGACCTTACCTGGTGCAGATGCCTCAGCTGAGGAGATGTAGGGTGTTTCTGAAGACACACCTGGTCAGTGCCTCACTGCATCTAGAATGGGGTCCTCAAACTTTTTACACAGGGGGTCAGTTCACTGTCCCTCAGACCATTGGAAGGCCACCACATACAGTGCTCCTCTCACTGACCACCAATGAAAGAGATGCCCCTTCTGGAAGTGTGGCGGGGGGCCAGATATATGACCTCAGGGGGCCACATGAAGCACACAGGCCATAGTTTGGGGATGCCTGTACATGGCTAGACAACAATCTGAAAGACTGCAGGTCTCACCGTGAAGAGGTGCTGTGCACATCAAAAGAACTGCAAGGTTTTGCAAATGTTGGACCAATTCCTATATTGTTTGAAATCATTCTGAGAGTGTTAGAACAGAAAGGAGACAACAGAGCATTGGACTGGCCCAGTATATGGTTGTGTATATAAACATCAGTGATTCTGGCTTAAATAATTTAGCTAAGGCTGCTAGGAGTGGTTTGGAAGGATGCTTGGTTAACTTAAACATTAATTTAGTGACAGGTTAAAGAAATTTGAGCTGTCAGGGTATCTGAAATTTACCTCAGAGAAAGAATCGAAAGACATAGGATGGGATGTTGGAATTGATTCATCACCTGTGACCACAGAGGTTCACTCTGACTGACCCCTGCAAGGGCTCAGAGGACAATCTATTCAGAGACAAACACATAAACAACTCATTAGTGAGGGGAGCCCCTAATGCGTGGAAAGTTCCAAAGTGCTTGTCGTCTATAATCTGGGACAATGGGAAATCCCACCACTGATGTCCTGAGGAGGTTAGACTATCAAACACCAAATGGCAATATTTAATGGCCTAGATAATGTAATACTCTAATAAGTTTAATTATTGAGTTAAAATAATTAATAAGTGTAATAAATTCAATTATTGTTAAGGTAGACATGATCATTGCAATAGACCTCAGGGTTGGTGTGGTCATCAGAATGGCTGTCACCTCAGACGTGTTTGGAAACTTTGAATTGACTATGGAGTCGTTAGAATAGAGAGTGGAAGCTCCCATAGGCTGTGTCTCCATCCGGGGGCTTCGTGGCATCTCCACCGTCCAGTCCTCTCTCATCTCCACTGCTCCTCTGTCTCTGCCGGAAGCCTGGCCCCTGTCCATCCTAATGTCTCATGAATCATTCTCTCCATTCTTGACCTCTCCTTCAACCTCTCGGCAGGGACCCCACTCCTGGAAACCTCCATCACCCAATGAGTCAAACAGAACGGAAACCGGCTTCTCCTCACTTTCCACCTCCAAGCACCAGCTCCTCACGCTTCCTCTCCCAGGTGTTTAAAAACTAACTTCTGCTTGATGTCTTTGTCAATGCTTAAATTCCCACCCTTCAACTCAAGCATATACACTTTAATTATTGCATCGTAACTGAAATGGCCTGTGGATTTCTAGCTTCTCCGTCTCTCCTCCACGCCTTCATTCTACATTCTTCAATGTTCCCCTGCAGCTGTAAAGACAGGGTTAAATTTTCTTTCAGGTATAAAGTCCTCCATCCATGGACCACACTTTCTCTGCCTTCATCTCTCATCACAGCCCACCCCTCACCTGATGGAAGTCATGGTTCTGACATGGTGCCCTTGCATGTGCTGTTCCCTAATTATCAGCACACATGTGCCACTGTCTCCTGTAACTCTTCCTGGCTGAGTCATCCTCATTTTATTTAAGACTCAGCTCATAGTCACCTCCCTGAAAAGACATTCCAAATGCACCAAACTTGAATAATATATTCACATTAGTGTGTGTCTTAGCAGAAGAATCCACACCCTCCAGCTGCCTCTACAGTTCCCAGCACAAGGCGGGTGGTCAGCAGGTGTCAGCAAAGTAAATGAACCAGTGAATAAAGAACAGGGCATCACATGGACTTGGCCTTCAGAATTAATTCAGAGTAGACACGCTACACGTGAACTCTTCAGTGTACTTAGCACGGGGCCGCTACATGGAAGGAGAAAGCCTCGGCTCACTTGTTCTCTCCCAACAGAAGCTCCCCCAGGGCACAGCCCTGGCATGTGGAGTGTGCACTTCTTCTTCCTCCGCAGGCTGATGCTCACGCTGGAGTCACAGACCCGTGCATGTCACTGTGCCACTGACCTGTAGAGAGACCGAGAATGTTTGTTCTGGGAAGAAAGCCTCAAGCTCCCTGTGCAAGAAAGAAAAAAATTTTATCCAATCGAGGGGCCCCAACCTCACTGCTCATGAAAGTACTCTGTCGGCCCTGGACTGTAACTCAGTGGATAGAGCGTTGGCCCAGAGTGTGGACTTCTTGGGTTCAATCCCCTGTAAGGGAACACAGGGGAAGTGACCATCTGCTTCTCTCTGTCTTCCACTCCTGTAGCCAGTGGCTCAACTGCTTTAATTGTTGGCCCTGGTGCTGAGGTTAGCTCTGTTGGAGCACATCAGCCTCAGGTGCTAAAAACAGCTCAGTACTCAAGCATCTGATGATGTTTCCAGTTGGATCTCAGTGGGGGGGGCATGCAGAAATCTATCTCAGTACCTCCCATCCTCTGGAAGGAAGAAAGGAAGGAAGGGCCTTAGTATATCTCGTCCTCTGGAGGAAAGGAAGGAAAAATGTAAAGGAGGAAGAAAAGGAAGAAAAGAAGAAAGGAAGGAAGGAAGGAAGGAAGGAAGGAAGGAAGGAAGGAAGGAATGTAAGAAGGAAGGAAGGAAGGACGGAAAGAAGGAAGGGATGGAGGGAGTGAGGGAGGGATGGAGGGTGGGAAGGAGAGAAGGAGAGACGAAGGGAGGGAGGGAGGAGGAAAGAAAAGAAGAAAAAAAGAAAAAGAAATAAACAGAGAAAGAGCAAAGGAACGAAGGGAGGAAGAAAGGATGGAAGGAAGGAAGGGAGGAAGAAAGAAAAAAGAAAGAAAGAAAGAAAGAAAGAAAGAAAGAAAGAAAGAAAGAAAGAAAGAAAGAAAGAAAGAAAGAAAGAAAGAAAGAAAGAAACTCTAGGATGTTACAACACCATTCACACAGGGACATGGTCCTGTGTGTGCTGCTGGAACAGTGTTCGGGTACTGCCTGGGGTGAGGAAGGACACTCAGAACACGGGGACCCTGGTGGCTCTTGCAGAGCAGGTGGAGGGCTGGTGCAGGGAGGGGGACCGACAGTCTCACTCATCACTCAGCAGCATTTTGAATTTTCTTTTTAGAGCAAGAATTACTTTTTTACTTTAAAACATAAGAAATTTCAGAGGCAGGTAGCAAGAACTTGGTTGTGTCATCTACTTTTCCAAAGGACACAAGTCATTATATGACATGCTTAAATCCTACTGACTTCTGGAAAGGAACCTGTCTTTCAGCTTAACTCTGACCAAGTCCTTCGTTCGTGTCCCACGGTGATCACTTCACCACAACCTGTGCCTCTGTTCCCTCCACTTCAGGAGCCTATCCACCCAGGACCTGAAAACCTCCCCCAGGGGGAAGTGATGACCCTGAGCTTGAAGAAAAGACACTTCACTACATTGGGTTGATGTAAGGTTTAGTGTAAGGTTTGGGGCTTCCAAAAATGAGCAGGGCCAAACATCAGACACAAAAGAACGTTGTTCCCTGTGCTCACTGAATTAGATCTCTATTCCTCTCTATTCCTTGTCCTCTTTGAACACTAGAAGGTAAATACCCAAGCAGATTGCACACAGGACACACACCAGGTCCTCATCATCACTATCAACATGAAAGAAGTGGGGACATGTGCTGCCACCAAGGGGCAGGGATTGAAGCATCAAAGAGACAGGGAGGCCCAGTGGCCCTGGCCCCAGTCCAGCCAGTGGCCCCACTGCCCTCACTGAGGTGGTCACTGAGCCCTGCCCACCCCACTATAAGTGCAGGCTGGCTCTGCCCTCCCCACCACTCACTCTGCCCTCCCACTGGACCCACACCTCCAGGGACTCTCAGCCATGAGGACCCTCACCCTCCTCGCTGCCCTGCTCCTCCTGGCCTTCCAGGCCCGGGCTGAGCCCCTGTGGGAGACAGCTGACCAGGTGCCACCCAGGACCAGCCTGAGGCCAAGAACCAGAACATGGCCATCTCCTTCACAGAAGAGAAAGTCATTGCTCAAGAAGCTTCAGGTGACACCTGCCCACGTGCTACAGGGTCTGACCCCATCAGAGGGCCTGTCAGAGGGGCGTGGAGTCCAAGCTCACATTCTAAGGTGAGTGATGGTGGGAAATAAGCAGGCATCACTAGGGGAGAGGAGGATGGGGGTGGGGTAGAGAATGTGACATGTGACCTTTCACCTTAACGCAGCAAGTATTGTCTGTGGCAATAGATAGGTCACTTCTCAGTGTCTGTCCCTGAAACTGGCTGTGCCTCTGCTCCCTATGCCCGTGTCCACTGTGCCTGACCCTCCTCTTCCCTCCACAGGCCTTGAGAAAGGAGGCAGGTGCACGTGCCAACGTGGCTGATACTGCAGGGTTAATGAGTCTTGTGCTGGGAGATGCACTAGCTTTGGTAACAAATACAGGCTTTGCTGTCGCGATACTTTGTGAACCGAGACCACAGCTCTGTGACGTTCCTCTGAAGACCTGACACAGCGTCTATCTGTGCACCTGCACCTTCTCTTCTCTCTCTCCATAATAAACTTCAAGCATAAACTCACTGTGTAGCTTTTGCCCTCTTTCCATTATTCTTTTCTGTAATTGATTTTAATTTACTATGTTTACATAGATTCTAGTGTCACCCTGAAGGCATTGCCCCTTCCCCAGATTCCCCTCAACATCAACCTACCCCCTTCCCACAGTGCCCTCCCCCCTACCCTTCAGGTTTATCCCATCCTATCATCCCCCTTCCCTCTGTCCTCTTTTCCTCTGGACCCTTTGATCCCTCCTTTGTCTCAATTCTGTTCTCAGTTCACATTGTTCATTGGATTCCTCAAATGAGTGAGGTCATATGATATTTTTCTTTCTCTGCCTGGCTTATTTCACTTAACATAATAGTTTCCAGGTCCATCCATGTTGTCGCAAAAGGTAAGATTACCTTCTTTTTCATGGTCCTATATTATTCCATAGTATATATGTACCACTGCTTTTTAATCCACCGTCTGCTGAAGGACACTTGGGCTGTTTTCAGATCTTGGCTATTGTGAACAATGCTGTCATAAACATGGGGGTGCATTTCTTCTTTTGAATCAGTGATATGTTGTTCTTGGGATATATTTCTCTAGAGGGATGGCTGGGTCAAAGACCAGTACCATTTTTTATTTTTTGAGGAATCTCCATACTGTTTTCCACAGTTGCAGCACCAGCCTGCATTCCCACCAACAGTGCAGGAGGGTTCCCTTTTCTCCACATCCTCGCCAGCACTTGTCCTGTGTTGTTTTGTTGATGAGCGCCAGTCTGACTGGTGTGAGGTGATATCTCATTGTGGTTTTAATTTGTGTTTCTCTAATGATTAGTGATGTTGAGCATTTTTTCATATGCCTATTGGCCATTTGTATTTCCTCTTTGGAGAAGTGTCTATTCATTTCTTTTGCCTATTTTTTGATTGGATTGTGTATCTTCCTGGTGTTGAGTTTTACAACTTTTTTTTATAAATATTGGTTATTAACCCCTTATCAGATGTATTGTCCAATAAGTTCTCCCATTGTGTGGTTTGTCCTTTTATTCTGTTCATATTGTTTTTAGCTGTGCAAAAGCTTTTTAGTTTGTGATGGTCCCATTTGTTCATCCTGTCTTTATTTTACTTGCCTTTGGAGATAAATCAGCAAATATATTGCTGCAAGAGATGTCAGAGAGCTTATTGCCTATGTTTTCTTCTAAGATTTTTATGTTTTCACAACTTACATTTAAGTCTTTTATCCATTTTGAGTTTATTTTTGTGAACGATGTAAGGTGGTGGTCTAGTTTTATTTTTTTCAGGTAGTTGTCTAATTTTCCCAACACCATTTGTTAAAGAGGCTGTCTTTACTCCATTGTATGCTCTTACCTCCTTAGTCAAATATCAATTGTCCATAAAACTGTGGGTTTATTTCTGGGTTCTCTGTTCTATTACATTGATCTATATGCCTGTTCTTATGTCAGTACCAAACTGTTTTGAGTACAATGGCCTTGTAGTATAACTTGATATCAAGAAGTGTGATACCATCCACTTTATTCTTCTTTTTCTAGATTGCTGAGGCTATTTGTGTTCTCTTTTGGTTCTATATAAATATTTGGAATATGTGTTCTTTAACTTTGAAGTATGTCACTGGTATTTTATTAGTATAGCATTGAATTTATAAATTGCTTTTGGTAATATAGACATTTTAATGATGTTTATTCTTCCTAAACATGAGCACGGTATATGCTTCCACTTATTTGTACCTTTCTTGATTTCTTTTTTCAATGTTTCACAATTTTCTGAGTACAAGTTTTATTTAATCTCATTGATTACTTTTGCTTTAGGAACTTTAGTTCTTTTACTGCAATAGTGATGGAGATTAATACCTTAATTTCTCTTTCAGACAGATAATTGTTGCTGTATAAAAATGCCTCTGATTTCTGAGTATTAATTTTTTATCCTGCCACCTTGCTGAATTCATTTATCAGGTCCAGTAATTTTTTTGACTGAGACATTAGGCTTTTCTATGTATAGTATCATATCATCAGCAAATAATTAGAGTTTTACTTCTTCTTTTCCAATTGGATGCCTTTTATTTTTTCTTCTTGCATGATTGCTGTGGCTAGGACTTCCAGGACTATGTTGAATAAGAGTGGTGAAAGGGGCACTCCTGTCTTGTTCCTGATCTTAAAGGGATTGTTTTTAATTTTTGTCCATTGAGTATGATGTTTGCTGTGGGTCTGTCTTAGATGGCCTTTATCTTGTTGAGGTATTCCCACTTTGCTGAGAGTTTTGACCATAAATGCATGTTGGATCTTATCAAATGCTTTTTCTGCATCTTTTGATATTATCATGTGGTTTTTCTCCTTCCTTTTGTTTACGTGCTGAATCCCATTGATTGATTGATTGTGTTTCATACCACTGTATTCAGAGTAGATGCTTGATATGACTTCAATCTTCTGAAACTGGTTGAAACACATTTTGTGATCTATCCTAGAGAATGTACCGTGAGCACTTGAAAAGAATGTATATTCTGCTGCTTTACTGTGAATGGTTCTGAGGATATCTATTAAATCCAGTTGACCTAGTGTGTTCTTTAAGTCTGCTGTTTCTTTGTTAATTTTTTTCTTAAGCATCTATCTAGTGATGTTAGTGGGTATTGAAATGCCTTACTTTTATAGTATTGCTATTGCTCTTGACCTTTATATCCATCAAAGTCTGCTTTATATATTTAGGTGCTCTTATATTAGGTGCATTGATATTTATAATGATTATGTCTTCCTGTTGGATTACTCCCTTTATCAATACGCAGGGAAGGTCTTTATTTCCTAGTATAGCCTTTGTTTTAAGGTCCATTTTGTCAGATAAAAGTATTGCTATCTTAGTTTTCTTTTCATTTTCATTTGAATGCAATATTTTTTCCCAAAAGTTGACTTTTAGGGTATGTGTATGTTTTGTTTTAAGGTGTGTCTCTGTAGACAGCATATGTGTTGTTCCTGTTTTCATATTTACGCAGCTTTCTTATGTGTTTTGATTGAATCATTTAATCCATTTACATTTAAGGTTATTATGTATATGTAGTTGTTTATTGCCAATTAATTCTTTAAATCTACATTCCTCTTTTACTATATTTTACCCCTGTGTTCTGTATGCAACAGGCCCCTTAACATTTCTTGCAGCATTGGTTTGGTTATAATGAATTCCTTTAGTTTATTTTTGTTTGGGAAGCTTTTGAGTACTGGTTCAATTTTAAACACTCACCTTGTTGGATAAATAACTCTTATTTGTAGGCTCTTGTTCTGCATTATTTGGAATATTACATGCCCTTCCCTTCTGTTCTCAAGTGATTCTGTTGAGTAGTTCGATGTCATTCTTCTGGCGACTCCTTTGTAGGTGATTGACATTTTTTTTCTCTTCCAGCTTTTAGTATTTTTTCTTTATCTCTGAGCTTTGGTATTTTAATTATGATGTGTCTTGGTGTAGGTTTCTTTGGGTTTCTCTTTAATGGAATTCTGTGTGCTTCTTGAACTTGTGTTACTTTTTCCTGCATCAATTTAGGAAAGTTTTTGCTATGATTTCTTCAAACAAGCTTTCTATACCATGTTCTTTCTCTTCTTTTTCAGGAACCTCTATGATGTGGTGGTTGTTTCTCTTTCAATTGTGACAGAGCTCTCTTAGAGTTTTCTCAGATTTTTTGAGCCTCTTTTCTTATTTCTGTTATACTTCTTTGCTTTTGTTTATCTAGTCTTTTAAATTGCTGATTCAATCCAGCCTGCTTTTAATTGCTTCTAGTGTAGTCTTCATTTTTGATATTGTGTGTGTCATTTCTGACTGGTTCTCCTTTATTATTTCTATGTCTTTTTTGTTGCTTGTTATCTCTTTTTTTAAATCCATATTGTGTAAATCCATAGTTGCTCTACAGTCTTTGAGCATTATAATATTTATTATTTTAAACTCAATATCTAATAATTTGGTTATTTCCATCTCACTTACTTCTTTTTCTTGGGGTTTCCTTTACTGATTTATTTAAATTACACTTCTCTGTCTTCCCATTTTGTTTGTGTAGACACTCCTCATTTTTGTGCATTGTTTGTGAAGTTGGTTAAGTCTAGGTTTGGTGTTTATGTTTCCACTCTCTCCAAAAACTACAAGAGCACTGACACACAGAAGACTGGGCTTTACAAATGGTATAGGGGAAGAGACCAAACTCACAAATGACCGTAGATTTAAAATCACAAAAAAAAGGAAAATATTTTTGTAAACAAGAGAAAGAGCCAAAGGGTAATGAAAGACCATGCAAATATTCCACAGCCCTTGGGACAGAGTGACAATTTCCTGAATGTATTAATAAGCACTATAAACCAAAGGAATAAATCGACCAAGTATTCCATTTCCCAAAACTGATACCAAGAAGAAAGGATATTCAGAGAAAATAAACAGAAGCACTTCTTTGATGTGGACACATGTTCCCTTGTGATTCAGGAGAGACACAAAGCCAGGACTTCATCCATGTTCCAGGTCTTAATTGTCACACTGGGAAAGATGTCAACCTCACAGTTCAGGTAGCAGACTGATATCCACCACGTCTGGCCCCAGGGTCCCCACCACCAGGGTTTTCAGAAAGTCAGGATCATGTTATTTACAGCTCACAGTGATTGGCATATAGGCAGCACCAGATGTGGAGGACGAGCCTCAACTTGGGTCTCAGAATGAGCATCTCTCATTGCCTGGCTATGCCATCCACATGCAGTAACTGTCCTTCCCATGGGCAGAACAGAGCCACAACAAGTCCAGCTGTTTCCATCATCCATGTAGAAATAAAGAGAAAAAATATAAATCTATAACACAGCACAACTATAAACACTGACAGTAATTCATTTATTTTTTAATAATGGCTCCAACTCAGAGGTTACAGTTTATTAGTTTGAACACTGTTTAATGGTCATTCTGAGCTGCATGAGGGTCTGAGACATTCAGTGTATTTTTACAAAGCACACTGCTGCCCAGAGCCCTGGAAAATTGAAAAAAATGAAGTAATTGACAGATCACAGAGCCTTTTAAACACCGCCCACTGTGCATGGACAGCAGGTGGGCTTATATGTTTTAGTGAGTGATGTCGAGAGGACCTATGTAGAGGATGATACATAAATGTCTCTTAAATGTACAAGATGTGTTACTTTGAACCTACATTCTACTAGGAACATTTCTGTAGAAGACAGAAATTAGGAAGATGATATTCAATGCACTTATGGTTGTATGTGAAAATAGTTAGCAATATCCAATCTGTCAGAATTTAGTGAACAATGAGGGACCACTAAAAGTTGACATAGAAACACCTAGATTTTATAATGTTTTTCACACAAAAATGTTGTCCTGTGTGCATTGCTGTAACAGTGTTAGAGGTAAAGCCTCAGATCAGGAAGGACACTCAGAACACGGGGACCCTGGTGGCTTCTGCAGAGCAGGTGGAGGGCTGGCACAGGGAGGGGGACAGATAGTCTCACTCATCACTTAGCTCCCTTTCAAATTTTCTTTTCTGGCAAAAATTACTTTTCTAATTTAAATATCAGAAATTTCAGATGCAGGTTGCAGGAACTCCATTCTGTCATATATTTCTCCATAAGGACACAAGTCATTGGAGAGTAGTTTATATGATATGTTTAAATCTTACTGATGACAGGCAATTAATCTCTCTTTTAATTTAACTTTGACCAACTGCTTCCCTCCTGTCCCTCTCTGATTACTTCACAGAGGCTGAGTCACTGTCCCCTCCTCCTGAGGAGATCACCCAGCCAGAACCAGCCAACCTCCCCTACAGTCCTTAAACCTGGAGAATAAACTCTCTACTCCAATTGGGGAAGATCTGGTCCCAGGTCAGGGCCTCCAGAGATGAGCAAGTCTCCACATCTGACATAGAAGAATGTTGTTCTCTTCTCACTGAATGAGAGCTCTTGTCCTTGTCCTCTTTGAACATTAGAAGGTAAATACCCAAGCTGATGGCACATGGACACACACTAGGTTCTTGTCATCACTATCAGCATGAAACAACTGTAGGCACTGAGCCCATGGACGCATGCTGCTATGAAGGGGGGGTACAGGAGCATCAAAAAGGCTGGGAAGCCTGGCGGTCCTGGTCCCAGGCCATCTAGAGGATTTTCTGCACTCAGTGTGCTGTGGTTGCTGTACCCGCCCACCCCACTCTAATTGCAGGCTGGCTCTGCCCTCCCCCCCACTCACTGTGCCCTCCCACCCAACCCATACCTCCAGGAGACTCTCAGCCTGGAGGACCCTAGCCCTTTTCACTGCCCTGCTCTTCTGGCCTACCAGGCCTGGTCTGAGCCCATGCACGAGACAGCTTACTAGCTGCCCCCTCAGGACCAACCTGAGGCTAATGACCCTGATATGGTCATTTCTGTCATAGACGAGGAATATGTCACTCAAGACGGTGCAGGTAAGACCTGCCCACGTGCTACAGGGTCTGACCCCATCAGAGTGCCTGTCAGAGGGGTGTGGAGTCCCAGTTTACCATCGGGAGTGGGATCAGGAGGGAGAGAAGCAGGCACCAGGAGGGGAGAGGAGGATGGGGGTGGGGACAAAATGAGCACTGATGTGATGGACTCTCATCAGAGACAGTCATTAGTTGGTGTGACTAACACACAGTCAGCCAGTGCTTGTGATTTACACAGACACAAGACCTTTCACCCTAACCTGGTAGGTATTTTTTTGGCAATAGATAGGTCACCTCTGAGGAGATGTCCCTGGTACTGGCTGTGCCTCTGCTCCCTGTGCCCATGTCCACTGTGCCTGACCCTCCTCTTCCCTCAGCAGGCCTTGAGAGAGGAGCCAGGTGCACGTGCCTACCTGGCCACTTCTGCAAGGTTAATGAGTCTTATGCTGGAAGATGCACTACCTTTGGTGACAAATACAGGCTTTGCTGTTGCGATACTTTGTGAACTGAGACCACAGTTTTGCAACATTCCTCTGAGACCTGAAAAAGCGTTGATCTGTGCACCTGCACCTTCTCTTCCTTCTCTCTCCATGATAAACTTCAAGCATAAACTCACTGTTTATCTTTTTCCCCTCTATTATTCTTGTTAGTGTGATGCACTTGCATGAAAAATTCTGTCCTGCATGGTCAGCATTAAATTAGCAGTCCTTTTAATCCTGATGATGAATTATTTGAGCATCACACGACAATAAAAAACCAGCAAAAAGGACCATGATCCTTATTTAAGAAATCTTGGCCCTGGCCGGTTGGCTCAGCGGTAGAGCATCGGCCTGGTGTGCGGGGGACCCAGGTTTGATTCCCGGCCAGGGCATATAGGAGAAGCGCCCATTTGCTTCTCCACCCCCCCCTCCTTCCTTTCTGTCTCTCTCTTCTCCTCCTGCAGCCAAGGCTCTATTGGAGCAAAGATGCCCCGGGCACTGGGGATAGCTCCTTGGCCTCTGCCCCAGGCGCTAGAGTGGCTCTGGTCATGGCAGAGCAATGCCCCGGAGGGGCAGAGCATTGCCCCCTGGTGGGCAGAGCATCGCCCCTGGTGGGCGTGCCGGGTGGATCCTGGTTGGGCACATGCAGGTGTCTGTCTGACTGTCTCTCCCCGTTTCCAGCTTCAGAAAAATACAAAAAATAAAAATAAAAAAGAAATCTTTAACCTTCCATATTCAATCGATTCATAATGAAACTCAAAGTGAAACCTTTTCATGGTATGTACTAACAGGTGCCACTGGGCCCTGGCTGGTTGGCTCAGTGGTAGAGCATCGGCCCAGCATATGGACATCCTGGGTTTGATGCCCAGTTAAGGCATCCAGGAGAAGTGACCATCTGTTTCTCTCTCTGTCTCTCTCTTTTCCCCTCCACTAGCCCTGCTCAGTTAGATCTAGTTGGCCTCATGTGCTGAGGAGGGCTCCATGGCCTCACCTCAGGTGCTAAAATAGTTCAGTTTTTGAGCAACAGAGAAATGGCTTTAGAAACGCAGAGCATAGCCCAGTGGGGGGCTTGCCAGGTAGATCCCAATCGAGTCACATGTGGGAGTTGGGAGTCTGTCCCTCTGCCTGCTTGCTTCCACTTAAAAAAAATGTTTAACAACAACAACAAAAAAAGGTGCCTTTAACTTCAAGGAGAGTAGACTCAATGAGTGTGGTACTGCTTCATTAATTTTAGTGTATGAGAGGACATTGATATGCAGAGATATTTTCTAAAGAAGCAGGTGTTTCAGTCACATGTGCACATTCCTATCTGTATCAACAAGATCAAGTGACCTAATGCTCCAGGGCACCACCAACAGGGAAAAGTAAGAACTACACCCAAACCGGAGAAGACTGACCAGCATCTGTCATCTTTATTACAATATATGCGGTTTAAGTGTCTGTTTGTTGCCGATAGCTTATTGGTTGCTTGCGTAACTGTACTAACCAATGGGGTGAAGTTGCCGCAGCTGAACACAAATTGAGCGGGTCAGGGGGAAGGTGAACATTTGTTTGCATTGGCAATCATCTGTTTTACATAAAAACTATGTCTTAACGTAATTTCTTTTAAGAATGCCTCCTAGAAAATACAGCACTGAAGAGGAGAGAAAAGGAGCTAAAGCTGCACAAAAACGGCTTTCTCGACAAAAAGAAACCACTGAGCAGAGAAAGACAAGGCTTGCTTCAGTCACAGAGCAAATGTGTCTTTCTCGGCAAAATGAGATTGATGAGCATAGAGAAACAAGGCTTGCCTCAGATGCAAGACAAAAAGCCTGTCTCGACAACATGAGTCCCTTGAACAAAGGCAGGAGAGAAATGCAAAAAAACGACAGAGTAATGCTGACCAAAATGCAAAAAGGATTAAAACAGTTTCAAATGGAGAAACTTTAATTTTTGAGCATTCCTCTGGTGATATGAATATTAAATGTGAACACTGTCAGTCCTTAAACTTCAAGTTAGAAACTAATCGATTTGACTGTGGCAAGAAAGGATTTTCTCAATGTTGCAAGTACGGAAACATTGTAGTTCCACTAACTGAGAATTATCCACCAGTCTTGAATAAATTATTGACTAATCAGCATCCAAATAGCAAACAGTACATGGATAGCATTCGATCCATTAATAGTTCGTTTGCTTTTGCGTTCATGGGAAACAAACCAATTGACTTGCCTGGACCAGGACCTTATTGCTTTCGACTTCATGGTCAAGTTTACCATCAAACTGGAACTTTGCATCCTTCTGATGGGAAAAGAAAGTTTGCTCAATTATATATACTTGATCCCTCAGAAGCCAGTTCGGCACGTTTAGAATGGAATAAAAGAGTTCCTGAGACCTTACTTAATGAAATGGGGGAATTATTATTAATTAACATTTTATTATTTAAATCACCTTTATTTATTGAGCTGGCGGTGGCTCTTAAGAAATGTACCACCAGTGGTTTCCTTCATTGCACTCTACTTTAAGCAATTAAGCAAGTAGAAGGGGGAAACCCTGTGGGGCACTAAGCAAAGGGGCGTCCTCGCCGCCTGCCCTGGGTAATTCAGTTTGAATTAGCAGACACCTTTGCACAAATCATTTTAATTACAATTTATAATATCTAGAACAGCGGTCATTTCATATGACTGCCGGGCTTTCTAGTCACAAATAATGGCCAGAGGAAAGCAGAGTCCTGATCCAGTCAGTATCATAGGTCATGCCTTGACCAGGGAAATGATGATCCCTCATCAACCATAAAAAGGTGATTAGTTCAATGAGCACTGAAAGAGTTGATCTCAACTCTCTTTAAAGAGATAGAGTCTACTAGTCACAAAAATCTCATTCTGAATCTAATATAATGTAGTAGTAAACGGTATGTTTTTAGTAATGCCACAGATAGGCTCTTGGTCCTGAGCTGAGAGGGAGGCTGCAGGAAAGCCACCGAGACAGAGAAACCTTATTTCCAGATGACAAGCACCTCTCTGCCCCCCTCTCCCTGTTCCAGGGTCACCACACACACCCTAAAGCCACGACCTTGGTTTCTACCCTGAGGCTGTGTTGTACTAGAACCTTCTATTTGATCTTTGCACTGTGGCCACATCTGCTGTATAGCCCCATGTATAAGATGCACCCTTTTTTGAAAAAACTGGGATCTAAATACTGGGTGTATATTATACAGTGGTTGTGATATTTCCAATGCCATCGATGGAACTGAGGACGAGGCAATCTATGAAGACAGTGAACTGTCATCAGACATAGCTGAGGACAAGCTAGTGGATGGGAGTTTGGACAGTGAAGAGGAGTTGTATGAATTTTATAATGAATAAAACTTGAGTTCAATAACTTTATGTGATACAATTTTTTTTTCAAATTTTTGGCCCCCAAATTAAGGTGTGTCTTATACATGGGAGCATCTTATAAGTAGGGAAATACAGTAATTCAAGAAAATTAGCCCTGTAAATATTTAAAACTAGAAACACTTTAAAATTGAAACATAAAATAAAGGACCATGTGCCCCTCTCAGCCCCACCCCCAGGACACGAGAGCACTGACAAAGGGAAGACCTGGCTTTACACACAGTAGTAGGGAAGAGACTAAACTCACAAATGACCAAAAATTTAAACAGCACATAGAAATGCAAAGTATTTGTGTAAACAAGAGAAAGAGCCAAAGGGAAATGACAGACCATGCAAATGTTCCGCAGCCCCTGGGACAGAGTGGCAATTTCCAGAATGTATATAAAAGCCCTACAAACAAACAAAAAATAAATCGGCCAAATATTCATTTGCCAAAACTGATGCCAGAAAGAGAGGACTTTCAGAGAAAATAAACAGAGACACTTCTTCTATGAGGACACATGTTGCCCCGTGACTCAGGAGAGACACAAAGCCAGGACTCCATCCGGGGTGCAGGTCTTACCTGTCACTCTGGGAAAGATGTCAACCCTCACAGTTCAGGTAGCGGACTGCTTTCTGCCATGCCTGGACCAAAGAGTCCCCGCCACCAGGGGTTTCAGAAAGTCAGGAGCAGGTTATTTAAAGTTCACAGCGATCAGCATGCAGGCAGCACTGGAGGTGGGGGACGTGCCTCAACTTGGGTCTCAGGACGGGCATCTCCCATTGCCTGGCTACACCGTCCACAAGCAGTAACTGTCCTTCCCATGGGCAGAACAGAGAGGCCACAAGTCCAGCTGCTCCCATCCTCCAAGTAGAAATAAGGAGGAAAAACCACAATAACACAGCACAACTATAAACAGTGACGGTAATTCATTTTAATTATTAATAATGGGTCTGACTCAGAGGTTACATTTGATTGGCCAGAACTCTGTTTAATGGTCACTCTGAGCTGCAAGAGTGTCTGGGACATCCAGTGTATTTTTAACAAAGCACACTGCTGGCCAGAGCCCAGCCTTAAACAAACAAATAACAAAATTGGGGGATCTCAGAGCTTTTTAAACACCTCCCACTGTGCATGGGCAGCAGGTGGGCTCATATGTATTAGTGAGCGAGATCAACAGGACCTATGCAGATGACACTATATTAATATCTATTAAATGTATAGGACGTGTTATTTTGATCCAGAATCTACTAGGGACATTTCTATAGAAGAGAGTCAAAAATAAGCCAGACAATACCCTAGTTATGCTGGCAATTGAAAATAGTAATAACCAAACTGTCAGAATTGAACTATCAACAAAAGACTGCTAAAAGTTGACTTAGAAATGCTGGAATGGTACAACGCCGTTCACACAGGGACGTGGTCCCTGCATGCTGCTGGAATAGCGATCGAGGGAAAGCCTGAGGTGAAGAGGGACATTCAGAACACGGGACCCTGGTGGCCCCTGCAGAGCAGGTGGAGGGCTGGCACAGGGAGGGGGACCGATAGTCTCACTCATCACTCAGTTCCCTTTCAAATTTTTTTATCTGGCAAAAATTACTTTTCTACTTTAAACATCAGAAATTTCAGAGGCAGGTTGCAGGAACTTGGTTGTATCACCTATTTCTAAAAAAAAACACAAGTCATTGGAGAGCAGTTTATATGATATGTTTAAATCCTACTGATGTCAAGAAATGAACGTGTCTTTCAGCTGAAATCTGACAAACTCTTTCCTTGTGTCTCTCTGTGCTCCATTCACAGAGACTGAGTAAGTGTCCCCTCCACCTGAGGAAATCACCCAGCCAGGACTAGCAAACCTCCCCCACAGTCCTTGAACCTGGAGAAGGAATCCACTAATACCATAAGGGATGGTCTGGTCCCAGGGTCAGGGCCCTCAGAGGTGAGCAGGGCCCACATCAGACACAGAAGAACATTGTTCCCTGTACTCACTGAATGAGAGCTCTAGTCCTTGTCCTCTTTGAACACAGGAAGGTAAATACTTAAGCAGATGGCACACAGAACACACACCAGGTCCTCATCATCACTATCAACATGAAACCGGTGTGGGCACTGAGCCCAGGGACACGTGCTGCCACAAAAGGGCGGGGACAGGAGTATAAAAGAGGCTGGGAGGCCCGGTGGCCCTGGCCCCAGGCTAGACAGAGGTCCCACAGCGCAGTCGCCGAGCCCCACCCACCCCAGTATAAGTGCAGGCTAGCTCTGTGCTCCCCACCTTTCACTCTGACCTCCCACCCGACCCACACCTCCAGGGACTCTCAGACATGAGGGCCCTCGCCCTTCTCGCTGTCCTGCTCCTCCTCGCCTTCCCGGCCTGGGCTGAGCCCATGGAGGAGACAGATGACCACGTGCCCATTCTGGACGTGCCTGAGTTCAATGACCCGAACATAAATATCGAAATCCAAAGTAAGGAACACATAACTAGAGAAGGTTCAGGTGACACCTGCCCATGTGCTACAGGGTCTGACCCCATCAGAGGGCCTGTCAGAGGATGAGGAGTCCGGACACACAGTCGGGAGTGGGATGCAGAGGGAAAGAAGCAGGCACCACGAGGGGAGAGGAGGATGGGGGCGGGGCAGAGAATGAGCACAGACGTGATGGACTCGGGTCAGAGACGGGCATAGGTCTGTGTGGACAACGCAGTCAGCCAGTGCTTCTGATTTACGCAGACACGTGACCTTTCACCCTGAGTTGGCAGGTGTGGTCTCACATAGCAGACACGTCTCCTCTGAGTAGATGTGCCTGATCCTGGCTGTGTCTCTGCTCCCTTTGCACGTCCCTACTGTGCCTGATCCTCCTCTTCCCTCCACAGCCGTTTTGAGATTCATCCTATGTACGTGCAGAAATGACCCCTGCGAAAGAAATGAGCGTCTCTCTGGGAGGTGTTGGAAGGTTTTTGGTTTATACAATAGTTGCTGTATGATTTCTGTGGACTGAGACCCAGCACACTGTGACATTCCACTGAGGAACAAGAGTGCATTTCGTCTGTGTCCCTGTCCCTTCTCTCCTTTCTCACTCCAGAATAACATTCAAGCATTAAAATTACTATTTTTCTCACATTATTTTTTTGTGTGTGTTTTATAGTTCTTATGTGTGTGGTTCACCCCTATGGAGAATTCTGTCCTGAGTGGTCTACATTAGTTATCCAGCTTTTCCATTCAAATAATGAACAATTTGATCAATTACATGGCAATAACAAAAATTGCAAAAATTAACATATATAGAACAAGCTTAACAGAAAAACTTTAATTTATTCATAATAAAACCCAAAGAGAAAGGTGTCCGTAGTGTACTAAGAGGTGTTTTTGACATCAGAAAAGGTGATTCTAATGGACTATGTTACATGTTCTTTAATTTTAAGATGGGAGAGGGCATTGATATGTATATTTTCTCAGGATAAGCTGGTGTTTCAGTCACATGTGCATATTCCTAGCTGTATCAACAAGATCTAGTGATCTAATGCTTCAGGGTGCCACCAACAGACAAAAGTAAGAATAACACCATAAAAAAGTATATTAACCAGCATCTGTGGTTTCAAACAATAACAATGGGTCATTAGGTAGAGTGGGTCATGCCCAATGACCACTGAAATAAATATTTGATAGATCCCTTGGATGCAGTGGTGAGATTAGCCCAATGATCAGTGCAAGAATTGATCTCAATTCTCTCATACCTTGAACAGCACTATCAATTTCCATGAGACTGTCAGCTTCCACCTCCAGGACTCAAAATTAGGGTGCCACTGACTGAGAAAATAAGAACTACACCAAAACCGGAACACACTGGCCAGCATGGGTGGTCTCAAATAATGAACTGAGAAAGGGGAGTCCCAGACCCACTGGTAAAGCTCAGATGGCCAGTGACCGTGAACTCATTGGTCCTTGTTTGGATCACTAATGGTATATGAGTCAATGTCGAAGGAATCAGTTGGTCTTAAATATTAGTTACAATAACTCCATCCTAAATCTAATATAACCTAGCAAGAAATTATATGTGTTTAGCAATGCCCCAGACAGGCGCTCGGTCTTGAGCTGAGAAGGAGGCTGCAGGGAAGGCACCGAGACAGAGAAGCCTTATTTCCAGACGACAAGCACCTCTCTGCCCCCTCTCTCTGTTCCAAGGTCACCACACACATCCTATAGCCACAACCTTGGATTCTACCCTGTGGCTCTGTTGTAGTCACAGAACCTTCTACGTGCTCTTTACTATATGGCCACTTCTACTTCAGGTGACCTTTCCCTGCAAACGGTCAAATGATAAACAGTTTCTTTTGAACCTTTACCATCAGTCACCATGTGCCTTTCTCAGCCTCCTTCCCCCTCTCAGCCCAGGACATGAGAGCACTGACACGTGGGAGACCATGTGACCATGACTTTCCATACAGACCAAGGTGGCAAAGAGAAAAACTCAAAATTTACCAAAACTTTTAAAAACCTCATAATAATGCAAATTACCCGTAGGAAAGAGAAAGAAGCAGAGGGGAAATGACACACTCTGAAACGATCTGTAGTAATTGGGATGAAGAAGACATTTCCTGATTTCAAAAATGAATCTGAACAATCTACTGAAATAAATGGGACAACTATCAATATTTCTTTTTTCATAACCAATGCCAAGGAGAAAGTACCTTCAGAGAAAATAAACACAGGCACTTCCTAGACATGGAAACTTGTTGTCCCCGCACATTCGTGACAGAAACAAATCCCGAACCCCATTGGGATGGGAGTTCTTACGGATCACATTCTAGAAGATCTCAACCTCACAAGTGCAGACTGCTCTCAGCCACACCAGAGCCCCGGGATCCCAGCCACCAGGGCCGGCAGAAAGTAAGGAGTCTGTTTTTTTGAGTCATAACAATCTACATGCAGTCAGAACAGGATGTGGGTGTCATGTCTCAACTTAGACTCAGGACAGACATCTCACATTTTCCTGTTCCAACATACATATCTGGTAACAGTCCTCTTTCTGGTCAGAACAGAGCTGCACAAGTCCAGGTCCTTTTATATTATCCTTCAATACAGATATGGAGCAAAATATTTAAAAACGCATTGTACAACTACTATCAGTAAAAACACTTTATTTTATTATATAAAAATAATAAAATTCTCTCTGAGCCATGGTGGCTCAGTGGATAGAGCATTGACCTGGGACACTGAAATCCCTCATTTGAAAACTTAAGGTTGGCGGTTTGACTGCTGTCTCACCAGCTTCATAATGAGGTCCCCAGCTTAGCTGGACTCATAGAAGTGATTCTAAAATCGCTGACTTGAGCCCAAAGAGGCTGAGTTGAACCCAAGGTCACTGGATATAGCTCAAAGGTCACAGGCTTGAGCTTATGGTCACTGGTTTTAGCCCTACATCACTGGTTTGAGCCCAATCTTGCAGGATTGAACCAGGTTTCACCGGCTTGATTGAGCCTGGGGTCAATTGACATATGAAAGAAATCAATGAACAACAGAAATGCTGCAACAAGTTGATTATTCTCATCTCTCTCTTTCTTCTCTCTCTCTCTCAATATAAATAATAAATAGATAAATAAATAAATAAATAAATAAAATTGCTTTTTAAACTAACTCTCAGGAATTATACTTTATTGGTTAGAGCTTCCTCTATTGGTGACTCTTCGCTAAAATATCCTGGGACATGCTGCCCTGATCCTGAGCCTGTAGCTGGAACAAATGGGGCCATTGACAAGAAGAAAAGTTGATAAAAATGGGAAGCACTGAACTTTTACTCCTGACTTTTGCATGGGCAGCATTTGACTCCCTTTTCCCTCCCTTCCTTCCCCTTTCTTCTATCTATAAAAGTAAAAGAAAAAAGAACAAAAAATTAAGCCATGATCAGATGGCTCAAATGGTTGGAGTGCCAACCAGGAGCACAAAGGTGGTCAGTTCGATTCCCCAGTAAGGGCACATACAAGAGCAGGACACGGTTTCTATTTTTTCTACCAGCTTCAAAAGAAAGGAAGGAAGGAATGAAGGAAGGTAAAGTTTCTTCCTCTGCACAGGACAAGACACTGTCCTGCAGAAATCAAGCAGCTTTTAGAGAAAAGGGCAGGTAATTAATTCTTTAATCTCGGGGGCCACAAGCCTCTGTCATGACAAGTCACCTCCACAGCGAACAACACGGTGATGAAGGGACACGCTTGTCCTCCTATAAAACCAATAGTTATTGACACTAACATTTGAATTTCAGATCATTCTCATAAATCATCCTTTATTGCTCTTTTCAGGTTTTCCTGATTTTTTAATTTGTCTACATTAAGAAATGTGAAAACCTTTCTACCCTTGCAGGTCCCGCTTTGGTGATAGAGGACTGATTTTGTCCCGGGGAGAGTAACTGACGACAGCATCTCGCTTTCCAAGACGAAGGCGGTCCAATAACTTGCCTTTATTCCTTGTTTGTTTGTTTTTTCCCTCCATGCTTTCCTGCTCAGGAAATGAAAAAATGGAGAGAAAGCTGGAATGTAAAACTATGTTAGGTGCCTGCAGGCATCAGAGAACCCACGGGTGCTCCGTCCTGCCCGCGGACTGCAGGAGTCGATACAGAAGCTGCTGTCGACTCTGGGCTCAGCAGAGGGTCCGCCCACAGCGAGAGAGATGCTTCACTACTGACGTCTGCAGAATAAACATGTTGCCACCACTCACGCAGGACCTTCGTCACGTCTTTCCCAGGGCGTGCCTAAGTGACAGGTTACTGAACAGGGGGCTGGGGGGGATATTTCAGTCCTGAGTCTGCTTACACTGCTAAATCTCTGACTGACACCCACCAACGTGTCTCTTTTCCTGGGCCTCAGTGTCTGCAATGGCCTCGGCTGTTAATGCTGTTCTCTGAGCCACCTGGAACCTGTCTGCCCATGTCCATAAACCGATGGACTGAGGGTAAGAGCTTTGAGAGTGCGTGTGTGTGTGTGTGTGAGTGTGTGTGTGTATGTGTAGTGTGTGTGGATTATTTGTTAAAAAAGCACTGAGATTTTGTTCTTCCTTTTATGTCCCTTGAGGGTTCTTGTGTACCCAGCAGTAGCTCTCGGTTTATCACTGAACAGCCCAGGAAACCAGTTAGTCAGTGGCCGCAAGGACCAGAAAGATTTCAGCTGCCACTCAGACATCAAACCATAGAACCAAAACTCAGGGATTACAGAACCCAACCCACTGTTTCATAGAGAGCCAGGACTCACAGACATGGGGATGACTTCTAATCTCCAGAGGTACCTCTCCAAATAGCCCGAGTCGTTGACAACCACTACCTTAGAATCAATGGAATCATTTAAAACACAGACGAGATTTAAATGGCAGAGCCAAAGCTTGCTGACTAGTCGACTGGGAAAGGAGTCTTCAGCAGTAATGGAATAGACCCCAGTTTGAAATAGGGTACAGTTTCTTAGTCACCTTTCTCCTGACTCACTGTCTTCTAACAGAGCAAACACTCATACACTGCTACTAGGAATGCAAAACAGTAAGTCTGCTTTGGAAGAGAGTTGGGCAAGTTAAACCTATGCTTGTAAAAGTGACACACATTCTACCAAATGATTCATTAACCCCACTCCTGGGTATTCACTCTAGCAGAGTAAAAATATATGTGTATATTAAAAACCTGTATGACAATGTTTATAGCAACTTTACTCATAATTGTCCTAAAAATGGGAAATAATGCAGATCTCTTTCAATTAGCAAATTAACGGTGGTATAGTACTCTATTGTATTATTATATCATATAATAGAATACTGTGCAGCAATGAAAAGGAATGAAAGATTGATTTATGTGATAACCCTTAGAATGCTACACCACAAAGCTTAGATTTTAGTTTATGTAAATATTTAAAAATTTTGGCCCTGGCCAGGTGGCTTAGTGGTAGAGCATCGGCCTGGCATGCAGGAGTCCCAGGTTTGATTCCCAGCCAGGGCACACAGGAGAAGCACCCATCTCCTTCTCCACCCCTCCACCTCTCCTTCCTCTTTGTCTCTCTCTTCCCCTCCTGCAGACAGGGCTCCATTGGAGCAAAGTTGGCCTGGGCTCTGGGGATGGCTCCATGGCTTCTGCCTCAGGCACTAGAATGGCTCTGGTTGCAACAGAGCAACAGCCTAGATGGGCAGAGCATCGCCCCCTGGTGGGCGTGCTGGGTGGATCCTGGTTGGGCGCATGCGAGAGTCTGTCTGATTGCGTCCCTGTTTCCAACTTCAGAAAAATACAAAAAAAAAAATTTAAAAATTTCAACTTTATGTGGATTGAAGAATGGGATGCAGACTGTGACAAATAAAACTGGGTTATGATTAATATTATGACCACAGTGAAGGCAGTGGGGAGTAAAGAACTGACATAAATTTGAAAACTTGTTAAATATTTTCAAGTAAACGGACATAAGGATCAATGAAGAACTGATTGACTTCTAGGAAGGGGGAGGAAATAGCAATATGAGTCTGGAGCATCTTTTAGAGCCAGAAAGTAAAAAAGTGGTTCCCCAAAATGCAGCTTACTCTGTTAAATTTCACAACAGAAACCTGAATGAGCCCCCAATAACCAAAGTTGAATCATATTTTTAGGTAAGAGAAGGGGAAATAGTAAGGCAGACTCTGACATGTGTCCCAATCTGATCCACTTAGTAACCCCATCTGGGGACAATGCTTAGGTATTGAGTTATTTTTAGTGCCTGAGGCCAATGCTCAGACCAATGGATCCATCCTTAGTGCTGGGCCGACTCTAGAACCAATTGAGCCACTGACTGCAGGAGGGGAAGAGAGAGAGAAGGGGAAGAGGTTGGGGGAAAGAAGCATAAAATTCCCAGCCACCTTTGTAGCTTGACTGGGAAACAAACTCAAGGCCTCCATCGCTGGGCCGATGCTCTCTCCACTGAGCACCAGTCAGGGTCAAAACACTTCTATAGAAACCAGAGAAGTGTGGAAGTATAACCTAGAGATAAATGAAAGAGCCATGTGTCCGTTTTGAGATGAGTAATGGAGAAGGGACGACTTTTCATTACAGCAAAATGGCTGAGAGCAGACACAGACGTGATGGGGAAATACAAAAGTACATCAGAACATCATAGTCAGAATTGCAGGCATGATCTGTCATTTTTCTAAAGCTAAAATATCTGCATAATCACAAAGTATCTCCAAATTATATAGTAATTTCAAAAAGAAACTATAGCTTTGTAGAGCAGAATTCTAGCAGGAACTACCTCAGCCAAGTGATGGGCCATCTTGAAAACAATTTTGCTAAGATGCCAAAAAGTAGTAAAGTGCGCTAAAATGTTGGGGGCAAGTGAAAGGGACACGGAACCCACTGAAAGCTCCCCAAGTGCCAATGCTGGAATAATTTGTGCAAGAAAGACAGTATTGGATGATCAGTGAAAGTATGAAATATCTGTAAGTCCATAGTGTTAATACATGAAGGATTCAACAAATAGCAGAAAAAATAACCTCCTCTAAATAATGTCCACAGATGCTCCCCCTTCAAGACCCTCTTGGACTATCCATTGCTGTCCTGGCCGAACAGAGTTGGGGAAACAGACAACTTCTCTTTAGTCCATAACCGAAGGTCTTAATGCTTGTCATGGTGGAGTTTATGTTTCTGAAACATTAGGCCCAACATTTACTATGCTAGACGGCTGATTTAAATACAAGTGAAATTGATAGCTTTATCAAGTCCAATGTAAAACACACAGAGCTTATCAAGGAGGAGTGGGACTTGAAGTTGGAATGGGGACACTTGAGTAAATTTTGATAGCACGTACATTATAGACATTAGAAAAGAACCATGAGTTTGCATGACCAATGCAGAGTTGCTTAGAGTCCCTGTGATTTACACAAACTCATGTAAACTGTCAGGTCTTGTCTGCAGTGAGTAGGCATGTCACCTCTCACAAGATCTCCATAAGATCAGAGGTACCTCTCATTCCTGTGCCCGTTCCCAGTGTCCCTGATTACCCCTCCACTGGTGTTCAGAGAATTAACATACTCACGTGTTGATGTGGACACATCTGAAATATTCTTATTTTAAATTAATTTAAATGGGGTGACATTGATAAATCAGGGTACATAGGTTCAGAGAAAACATCTCTAGGTTATTTTGACATTTGATTATGTTGCATACCCATCACCCAAAATCAAATTGTCTTTTGTCACTTTCTATCTGGTTTTCTTTGTGCCCTTCCTTGAGTAGAATATGAACCAAGTCTTCTTTGAATGTTTGATAGAATTCACTAGTGTAGCTGTCTGGCCCTGGACTTTTATTTTTGGGGAGTTTTTTGATAGTTGTGTCTATTTCCTCCCTGCTTATGGGGCTGTTTAGGCTTCCTGCTTCTTCATGACTCAGTCTAGGAAGATTGTTTTGTTCTAGGAATTTATCCATTTCTTCTAGATTGTTAAATTTGGTGGCATATAGGTTTTCATAGTATTCTACAATAATTCTTTGTATATCTATGATATCAGTGGTGATTTTTCCCTTTATTTTGGATTTTGTTTATGAGTCCTTTCTCTTTTTTCCTTAGTGAGTTTTGTGAAGGGTTTGTCAATTTTGTTCATCTTTTCAAAGAACCAGCTCGTTTTAATTTTCTGTTCTCTATTTTGTTTATTTCTGCTCTGATTTTTATTATTTTCTTTCTTCTGCTGGTTTTGGGTTGTCTTTGTTATTCGTTTTCTAGTTCCTTAAGATGTGAAGTGAAGTGTTTTACTTGGACTCTCTCTTGTTTGTTCATATAGGCCTGTAGTGATATGAAGTTCCCTCTTATTACTGCTTTTGCTGCATCCCAGAGATTCTGATATGTCGTATTGTTATTTTCATTTGTCTGTGTGTATCTTTTGATCTCTGCTTTTATTTCTTCTTTGACCCACTCATTTTTTTAAAGTATGTTGTTTAGTTTTCACATTTTTGTGGGTTTTTTTACCTCTTTTTTGCAGTTGAATTCTAGTTTCAAGGCTTTATGATCAGAGAATATGCTTGGTATAATTTCAATCTTTCTGAATTTGTTGATGTTATTTTTGTGGCCGAACATATGTTCAATTCTTGAGAACGTTTCCTGTACACTAGAGAAAAACTTATACTCTGGCACTTTGAGATAAAATATCCTGTAGATGACTATTATATCCAACTGTTCTAGTGTTTCATTTAAGGTCAATATTTCTTTATTGATTTTCTGTTTGGATGAACAATCTAGTGCTGTCAGTGGGGTATTGAGGTCTCCAAGTATAATTGTATTTTTGTTGGTTTTTATTTTTAGATCAGTTAGTAGATGTCTTATATGCTTTAGTACTCCTTGGTTTGGTGCATATATATTAACAAGTGTTATGTCTTCTTGATTCAATGTCCCCTTTCTCATTATGTAATGACCGTTTTTATCTCTGACTACCTTTGCTGTCTTATAGTCAGCATTATTAGATATGAGTATTGCTACACTTGCTTTTTTTTATATGTTATTTGCATGGATTATTGTTTTCCAACCTTTCACTTTGAATTTATTTTTATTCTTGTAGCTTAGATATGTTTCTTGTAGGCAGCATACAGTTGGATTTTCTTTTTTAATCCATTCTGCTACTCTGTGTCTTTTTATTGGTGAGTTCAATCCATTTACATTTAGTATAATTATTGACACTTGAGATTTTCCTATTACCATTTTATATATTGTTTCCTGATAGTTTTGTATCTTGTTTGGTCCTTCTCTTTTGTTTTTCTATCAGTTGTTTTTGTTTGGTTGTAATACATACTTTTTTCCTCTGTTACTTCTTTTTTCAGGGCATGTGCTTCTGTGGTTTTTTCAGGAGTGGTTACCATTAAGTAATGAAAAAAATACATATCATGTTCATTGTAGTACATTATCTCATGAGTGCTTCTGCACTCCATTCTCCTTTACTACTGTTAATCTTTTTCCTCTCTCTTTTTCTTTGTTTTTGATGTTACAGATTAGTCTTGATTTTATTGTGATCTTGATGGAGCTTTTACTTGTAGTTTTGTTTTGTTTTATTCTTTGTATCTGGCTGGAAAATCCCCTTTAGTATTTCCTGAAAGGGGGGTTTTCTGGTGATAAATTCCCTCATCTTTTTTGTATCTGTTTTTATTTCTCCTTCATATTTGAAAGAGAGCTTTGATGGGTTTAGTATTCTTGGCTGGAAGTTCCTCTCTTTCAGAACTTTAAATATTGGGGTCCACTCTCTTCTAGCTTGTAGAGTTTTTGCTGAGAAATATGATGATAGTCTAATTGGCCATCCTTTATATGTTGTATTTTTCTTTACCCAGGCTGCCTTGAGAATTTTTTTTGTCATTGGTTTGTGCCAATTTCATTATTATGTACCTTACAGTAGGTGTGTTACAGTTAAGATAACTCTGTGTTCCATTTGCTTCTTGAATTCGAGGCTTTAGTTCTTTCCACAAGCTTGGGAAAGTCTTGTTTATTATTTGTTTGAATATGTTCTCCATTCCAGTTTCTCTCTCTTCTCCTTCTGATATACTCATTATTCTTATGTTGCTTTTTTTGATGGAGTCAGACAATTCCTATATGGCTTTCTCATTATTTTTTTAAAATTCATGAGTCATCTCTTCTTTCTGTAGTGCCTCTAGTTGCCTGTCTTCTATGTCACTAATTCTCTCCTCTATCTGGCCTGTTCTATTAGCTAAGCTTGTTATCTTGTTTTTCAGTTCATGAATTGAGTTTTTCATCTGTGTTTGATTTGTTTTCATAGCTTTAATTTTCTTGGTGAAGTATTCTTTTAGTTCAGTGAATTGTTTTTTGAGCTTCCTAAATTGCCTTTCTGTGCTTTCTTGTATATCTCTGAGTATTTTAAGGACTTCAATTTTAAAGTCTCTGTCATTTAATTCCAAGGTTTCCAAGTATTTGAAATTTTTTCTATAGGTTTTTTCTCATTTATCTGAGCTATATCTCTATCTTTTGTATCCATTATATTCAATTTCTTTTTCCTTAATGGCATTTGAGAGTGGTATTGTTAATAACACATTAATAAGAGTTGATAGAAAACAAACATTTTTTTGAGAAAATACTGTGAAAAACTAAAAATTCTGTTGTGCTAAGTGGAACAAAAACTATATAGAACTGAGGGCCTCAGTTGGGGGAAAGTGACAAAGAGCCAGCACACGAGGTAAGAACCCATGAAATGCTACAAGGAAATAATTTGGATCAAGAATAAAATAATTAGTTTGTAAATGACAATTGAATGAGAGAAATCGTGAAAGAAAAAAAAAGAAAAAAGAAAATGAAAAAAAAAATAATAAATGAAAATTCTATTGTATTAAGTGGAACAAAAACAACAGAGAATGGAGAGCCAGATTTGGGGGAAATGCTAATGAGGTGAAAAGCAAAGTAGAAAGGACACAAAATGCAACAAAGAAAAAATTTGAGTCCAGAATAAAATAATTTGTTTGTCAGTAAGGATCAAATGAGAGAAAAAGTGAGAGAAAAAAGAAGAAACAAAAAAAGAAAGAGGAAAAAAGAGAGAGAGTTAAGGTTTTTGGAATGTAACTCAAATAAAAAAAAGAGTGGGAAATGTAACACCTATGGGTACTGAAGTTCAAAATGAAAAGAAAATAATAAAACAGAAAGAGGAGAAGATGTCCAAGGTGGAAGAAAAAAAGAAAAAATTAAAGAAAAAAAAAAAGGAAACCATTATAAAGACTATGGATTTTTTTCTGGTTTTGAGAGGTTATATTCTTCCTTTTTCTTTCTTTTCTCTTTTTGGTCAGTGGCAGTGTACCCCAGGTTCTGTCCCAGTGGCACTCTTAGGCAGAGATTTGTAGTTGATGTGTCACTATGGTGATAATATAAACTAGGCCTCAGTACCACTGGTAGGCGGGGCTTGTCAGTGTTTGCCGGCTCCAACAAATGGAGAGTTTGTTTTCCTGAGCCTCTCTCCAAATCTCTCCTTCCTGAACCAGCAGCCTGGGGACCCAGCTCTGAAGTTGCCCCAGGCACTGCCTGCAGAGCAAGAGGCCCTAAAAGCCAATAAGTTCCTCCTCCAGGTCCGTTCAAAGCACAGCCCTGGGTATAAAACCTCTGCCAACCAGAGCCACCAGCCTAAGCAGGCAGGGGACTGAGCTGACTTCTAGTCAGGCTTCTTTCTAAGGTTCCCCGGGTATGTCTAGTTAAATTTTCCTCAGTTCTCTGTGGGTCTGTTCTCCACAGCAGGCTTCTCCCTTATTGGGAAGCCTACATCCCAGCCTAATGAACTTCTGCAGTGTTCTCCAAGGTTTGTTCCATAGGACTATGCTTTTTAACCTTTACGGCTGGCTAGAAGTTGTTCCAGCCACTGCCTGCAGAGTAAAAGGCCCTAAGGACTATCAAGTCCCTCCTCTGGGTCCACTTAAATTGCAGGCCTGGGAAAGAAGACTTTGTCAGCCAGAGCTGCCAGCGTAAGCCAGCAGGGCAGTGAGCAGACTGCGGGTTAGACTCCTTTCAGCATTCCACGGGTCTGCTCTCCAGAGGCTGCCTACTCCAGCAAGCTGCCTGCATGCCCAACCTCCACCACTTCCTCAGCTCTCTCCCATGGGAATGTGCTTTGTAGCCAGTGTTGGCTGGCGGAGGTGCCCCGCCCAGACAGGTCCCCGTGTAGGAAATCTAGCCTTCGTGCACTTTCTGCGTGCTATTATTTGGGGAGTCAGGATTATACAGAAACTCTGGCTACAGCCCATGCAAAAGGCCACTGCTTACAGTCTCCAAACCGGCCCCTCCATTTCAGAACAGGGGCGCCCAATACCGAGGTGCAGGAGGAACCACTCGTACACTGCCCATGGTCAGTGACTGAGAGACTGGGAGTAAACAAAGCTGAAAGCCACTCTGGTATGAGTGTCCGTAAGCAAACTCCTCTCCCACCTAAGCCAGGGTTTGCTGCTGGCATTAGCTCTGCATTGGTGATCTCAAGCTGAGCCATGGGCACACTGTCTCCTTGGCTTGAACACCTCTGCCCTAGCCAGCTTCTTCCCTCTTCCCTAGCCCTCCCTTCCTCTCAGTTCCAAATGAAAACAGCCCTTCCTCAGATCAGTGAGGAAAGCAGAATACTCCATTCTCTGTCTTATTTCCTTCAGAGTGGATTATATATTTAGCCACCTTTTCGCCCAATTGTACCTTTGTTTGATGTATGTGTATTTCAGATGCTCCTGAGATTGTTTTTCTGTCTCTAGTTGTTGAACTTTTTGAAATTGCAGGGAGAGGTATCGGGAACACCCCTCACAACGCCACTTCTCTGACATCACCTCACCACATCTGAAATATTCTTGGGCATCATTCTGGGAGCTGTAGGATCAATGACCGTCTGTACAAGCTTTGCTGTCACTGACCTTTTAGACCAATACTGAGAACACTGAAGACCAAAGACAGTGTTTATTATTTGTACCTGGAATTTCAGGTAGTTCAGTCTCCATAGTAACCTTCACTCTAAGCCACAAGAAAATCTGAGACATCAAGTATTGCTTTTTTTTTTTTTTAAATAAATTTTTATTAATGGTAATGGGATGACATTAATAAATCAGGGTACATATATTCAAAGAAAACATGTCTAGGTTATTTTGTCATTAAATTATGTTGCGTACCCCTCGCCCATAGTCAGATTGTCCTCCGCCACCCTCTATCTAGTTCTCTGTGCCCCTCCCCCTCCCCCTAACTCTCTCCCTCCCTCCCTCCCATGTCCTCCCTCCCCCCACCCCTGGTAACCACCACACTCTTGTCCATGTCTCTTAGTCTCATTTTTATGTTCCACCAATGTATGGAATCATGTAGTTCTTGTTTTTTTCTGATTTACTTATTTCACTCCTTATAATGTTATCAAGATCCCACCATTTTGCTGTAAATGATCTGATGTCATCATTTCTTATGGATGATTAGTATTCCATAGTGTATATGTGCCACATCTTCTTTATCCAGTCTTCTATTGAAGGGCTTTTTGGTTGTTTCCATGTCTTGGCCACTGTGAACAGTGCTGCAATGAACATGGGGCTACATGTGTCTTCACATATCAATGTTTCTGAGGTTTGGGGGTATATACCCAGTAGAGGGATTGCTGGGTCATAAGGTAGTTCTATTTGCAGTTTTTTGAGGAACCACCATACTTTTGCTTTAACAAAGGACATCACAGCCAGATCGCTGCCCAGAAGAACTGGGGAATCATGGCACCTTTTAAAACATTTCCCTGTGTGTGGGCAGAAGTTGTGCTCATATATTTTGGTGAGTGATGCTGAGATGACGTCTCCGCTCCAAGTACTAACCAGGCCCGACCCTGCTTAGCTTCCGAGATCAGACGAGATCAGGCACATTCAGGGTGGTATGGCCGTAGACCTGAGATGACTTCTACAGAGGATAATAAATCAATGTCTGTTAAATATATGAGACATGTTCTTGAACCCTGCCATCTAATTCTAGACATTTATCTAAAAGACAGTCTGAAATGAGCAAGATGATGTGTGTGTAAAAGGACACTCACTGCAGTTGTGCTTGAAACTGAAAAAGTTTAGAAATAACCAAGTTGTTAGAATTTAACAATCAATGATAGACTGCTAAAAGGTGACTTATAAACGCTGGGATGGTATAACGTCGTTTACACAGGGATGCGGTATTGTGCTTGCTGCTGGAAAAGTGATCGAAGTAAAGCCTGAGGTGAAGAAGGACACTCAGAACACGGGACCCTGGTGGCTCCTGCAGAGTGGGTGGAGGGCTGGCGCAGGGAGGGGGATCGATAATCTCACTCATCACTCAGTCTTTTTTTGAATTTTCTTTTTTGTGTTTTACTTTAAACATCAGAAATTTCAGATGCAAATTGCAGGACCTCTGTTTTGTTGGGTATTTCTCCTTAAGGACGTAAGTCATTGGAGAGCAGTTTATATGATATGTTTAAATACCACTGACATCAGAAAATGAACGTCTCTTTCAACTTAACTCTGACCAACTCCATCCCTTGAGCCCCTCTGTGCAAACTTCACAGAGGCTGGGTCATTGTCCCCTCTCCCTCAGGGATCACCCATCCAGGACCAGCAAAAAACCTGCACAGTCCCTCAACCTGGAGATCGAACCCTCTACTCCAGTAGAGGAAGGTCTGGTCCCAGGGTCGGGGCCACCAGAGATGAGCAGGGCCCCACATCAGACACAGTACTGAACATTGTTCCCTGTACTCACAGAATGAGAGCTCTAGTCCTAATCCTCTTTGACCACTAGAAGGTAAATACCCAAGCAGATGGCACACAGAACACACACCAGGTCCTCATCATCACTATCAACATGAACCAAGTGTGGACACTGAGACCATGGACGTGTGCTGCCACAAAGGGGCGGGAACAGGACAATCAATGAGGTTGGGAGGCCCAGTGGCCCTGGCCCTAGGCCAGCCAGAGGCCCAGCTGCCCTCACTGCGCTGTGGTGGCTGTGCCCCACCCACTCCACTATACGTGCAGGCTGGATCTTCCCTCCCCAATACTCACTCTGCCCTCCCACCCGACCTGCACCTCCAGGGATTCTCAGCCATGAGGACCTTCACCCACCTCACTGCCCTGCTCTTCCTGACCTTCCAGGCCCGAGTTGAACCCTTGTGGGAGACAGCTGACCAGGTGCCCGCCCAGGACCAGCCTGAGGCTGAGGACCAGGACGTGGCCATCTCCTTCACAGAGGAAAAATGTGTTGCTCGAGAGGCTTCAGGTGACACCTGCCCACGTGCTACAGAGTCTGACCCCATCAGAGGGCCTGTCAGAGAGGAATGGAGTTCGGGTTCACTGTTGGGGGTGACATGAGGAGGGAGAGAACCAGGCACCATGAGGGGAGATGAAGATGGGGGTGGGGCAGAGAATGAGCATGGACTTGATGAACTCTTGTAAGAGACAGTCATGGGTCTGTGTGACCAACGCAGATTCAGCCAGTGCTTGTGATTTACACAGACATGTGAGCTTTCACCCTCTCCTGGCAGGTGTTTATGGTAAATGGACAGGTCAACTCACACAAGATCTCCACGAGTATGGCTGTCCTTCTGTACCTGTGCCCGTGTCCTCTGGGTCTGAACCCCCTGTTTCTCCTCAGGTCTTCGGAAAATAACCAGCTGCCAATGTCGACCTGGCTTCTTATGTGATTTCCTTGAGCGTGTCAAGGGGAACTGTAGGATGAATGGCCACCCCAGCAAGCTTTGCTGTCACTGAGCTCTGTGGACCCACACCCAGAGCACTGCGGCGTTCCACTGAAGACCAGAAAGAGCATTTATCCCTGTACCTGTCCATTCTATTCTTTCTCTCTCCGGAGTAACATTGAACATTAAACTTAAAATGCATTATGAGTAATATGCGTTATTATGAGGCTTTCAAAAGTTTTGGTAAATTTTGAGTGTTGTTTCTTTCCCACCATGGTCTGTATGTAAAGCCGTGGTCACACGTTCTCCCACGTGTCAGTGCTCTCGTGTCCAGGTGGTGGGAGCTGAGAAGGCCGTTGATCCTCCAGTTCCTCTGGTAACGCGCAAGGAAATTACATAAGAAGCCAGGTCGATGTTGTCAGCTTGTTATTATCCAAGAACCTGAGGAGGAAGAGGTGGTTCAAGCACAAAGGGCATGGTCACAGGTGCATAAGGACAGCCAGACTCGTGGAGAACTACTGAGATGTGACCTCTATTTACCACAGACAGTACCTGCCAGGTTAGGGTGAAAGGTCACGTGTCTGTGTAAATCACAAGCACTGGCTGACTCTGCGTTGGTCACACAGACCCATGACCGTCTCTGACCCGAGTCCATCACGTCCGTGCTCATTCTCTGCCCCGCCCCCATCCTCCTCTCCCCTCACTGGACCTGCTTCTCTCCCCCCTCATCCCACCCCCGAACTGTGAGCCCAGACTCCATGCCCCTCTGACAGGCCCTCTGATGGGGTCAGACCCTGTAGCACCTGGGCAGGTGTTACCTGAAGCCTCAGAAGTCCCTCTAAGTAGCTAATATTTATAGGTTACTTTATAGGGGTAGCTACAAACACTCACATGTATTTTTTATTTACCTCGTAGCTTCCCTTCTAGCAAAGGGACTTGTATTTCCCTTCTGTGTGACCTACAGCAGCACACGTATCAAACCGTAAGATGACCTGCTCTGGCCTCTCCCTGATTTTAGTTTCCCTCCTTCCCAAAGTTCAATTATAAGGATTCTCACAGTGATGTTCCTCAAGCTTCTGTCATACGTAGAGTAGCCAGTTCCCGGTTTACAGCTGGAGCAGGGCATGTGGTCCTTCTCAGAGTCCACTTACAGGGTTTGGTGGGATTTGTTTGCACCGTCTCTATGGGGGTCTCTAAGAGAACCGAGGAGAAGGGGTGTTGCCTCACTGGTACTATTCTATATGGGGTGAATTTTGGGTGCATTTAGCTTTTAGCAGAACTAGGGAACTAAGCCAGTTCACATTTAACCAGTTTTTAGAATCAATTTGGTCAGGATTCTGTCAGAGTTTGGTTTAATTTTCCTGAACTCTGAGGCCTGTGAGCACCATGTAATATCTAATTAATATTGAGTGCTTTCCTACTAGTTGTGAGACCTTAGATATAAACACAGACCCAATAATAGACCTAAAATTAATGGGCAAGCTAAATGTGGGAATCATTTCATATAGTAATTTCTTAACATCTATCACTGTAGTCTCATTTCTAGTAGAGAAAGCTTCTACTTACCCTGAAAAGGTGTCAATAATAACTTACAGGTCGTTATATTCCTGTGATGGTGGCTTTACTTTAGTAAAATCTATTTCTAAATGTTCACCTAAGAATGTTCTTCTTTCCCTATTTCTTAATTTCCCTACTTTGCTTAGTATTTACTTGGGCACAGAATCAACACTTGGACACTATGCCTTCAGCAATATACTCTAAGCCTGGCAACTAATATTTTCCTTAAATAATTCTGTTAGTGAACTGATACTAATATTTGTTTTACTTTTGTGAGCCGGTTGTTAAAATGACACTTTTACTCAGGGTTCTCTCTAAGGTGGGTGCCTGGGCAGCCACGCAATGTGGGAATCACAAATAAAAGTTCCTTATTCTTTTTAATGTTCATCAGCAAAACTGCAGAGATTACTGGAATATTGAAGATGTACTTGTTCCATAGAAATCTGCTGAAGAACAATTGCTGGTCTTTAATGAGATTTTTATTTCCAAATTGATATTAATGATGACTGTATCTAGATTTCATAAAAAATATTTTTATTACATTTAATGCAGCGCCATTGATAAATCAGGGTACATATGTTGAGAGAAAACATCTCCAGATTATTTTGACATTTGAGTATGCTGTATATCCTTCACCCAAAGTCAAATTGTCTTCCGTCACCTTCTATCTGATTTTCTTTGTGCCCCTCCCCTTCCCCCAACCCTCTCTCTCCTTCCTGCCCCCTCCTTCCCACCCCACTGCCCGTTACCATCACATTCTTGTCCATGTCTCTGAGTCTCATTTTTATGTCCCATCAATGTATAGATTCATATAGTTCTTAGTTTTTTCTGATTTACTTATTTCACTCCGTAGAATGTTATCAAGGTCCATCCATGTTATTGTAAATGATCCGATGTCATCATTTCTTATGGCTGAGTAGTATTCCATAGTATATATGTAATAAAGCTTTTTAATCCACTCGTCCTCTGACAGACACTTGGACTGTTTCCAGATCTTCACTATTGTGAACAATGCTGCCACAAACATGGGGGTGCATTTCTCCTTTTGGAGCAGGTCTATGGTGTTCTTGGGGTATATTCCTAAAAGTGGTATAGCTGGGACAAAAGGCAGTTCAATTTTCAATTTTTTGAGGAATCTCCATACTGTTTTCCACAGAGGCTGAACCAGTCTGCATTCCTACCAGCAGTGTAGGAGGGTTCCCTTTTCTCCACATCCTTGCCAGCACTTATTCTGTGTTGTTTTGTTGATGAACGCCATTCTGACTGGTGTGAGGTGATATCTCATTGTGGTTTTAATTTGCATTTCTCTAATGATTAGTGATGTTGAGCATTTTTTCATATGCTTATTGGCCATCTGTATGTCCTCTTTGGAGAAATGTTTATTCATCTCTTTTGCCCATTTTTTGATTGGATTGTTTGTCTTTCTGGTGTTGAGATTTAAAAGTTCTTTATAAATTTTGGTTATTAACCCCTTATCAGACGTACTGTCAAATATGTTCTCCCATTGTGTAGTTTGTCTTTTTATTCTGTTCTTATTGTCTTAGGCTGTGCAAAAGCTTTTTAATTTGATCTAGTCCCATTTGTTTATCCTGTCTTTTATTTCACTTGGCCGTGGAGTTAAATCGGCAAATATATCGCTGTGAGAGATGTCGGAAAGCTTACTGCCTATGTTTTCTTCTAAGATGCTTATGGTTTCACAGCTTACATTTAAGTCTTTTATCCATTTTGAGTTTATTTTGTGAATGGTGTAAGTTCGTGGTCTAGTTTTATTTTTTTGCTGGTAGCTGTCCAATTTTCCCAACACCATTTATTAAAGAGGCTGTCTTTACTCCATTGTATTTCCTTACCTCCTTTGTCAATATCAGTTTTCCATAGAGCTGTGGGTTTGTTTCTGGGTTCTCCGTTCTGTTCCATTGATCTATATACCATACCAGGCTGTTTTGAGTACAATGGCCTTTTGTATAGCTTGATATCAGGAAGTGTTATACCTCCCCCTTTATTCTTCTTTTTATAATTGCTGAGGCTATTTGTGTTCTTTTTTGGTTCCATACAAAATTATAGGCCAATATCCCTGATGACTATAGATGCTAAAATCCTCAACAAAGTATTAGCAAACCGGATCCAACAATATATGGAAAAAACCGTACACCATGATCAAGTGGGATTTATTCTGGGGAGGGAAGGCTGGTACAATATCCGCAAATCAATCAACGTGGTTCATCACATAAACAAAAAGAAGGAGAAAAAACACATGATAATTTCAATAGATGCAGAAAGAAGTATTTGATAAATCCAGCACTCATTTATGATCAAAACTCTCAACAAAGTGAGAATACAGGGAACATACCTCAACATGATAAAAGCCATCTATGACACACCCACAGCCAACATCATACTCAATGGGCAAAAATTAAAAGCAAGACCCTTAAGATCAGGAACAAGGCAGGGGTGCCCCCTTTCACCACTCTTATTCAACATAGTTCTGGAAGTCCTAGCCACAGTAATCAGACAAGAAGAAGAAATAAAAGGCATTCAAGTTGGAAAAGAAGAAGTAAAGCTATCATTATTTGCAGTTGATATGATATTGTATATAGAAAACCCTAAAGTCTCAGTCAAAAAACTACTGAATCTGATAAATGAATTTAGCAAAGTGGCATGATATAAAATTAATATTCAGAAATCAGATGCATTTTTATACACCAACAATGAACAGTCAGAAAGAGAATTTAAGGAAATAGTCCTCTTCACTATTACAACCAAAAAAATAAAGTACCTAGGAGGACATTTAACCAAGGAGACTAAAGACCTGTACTTGGAAAATTATAAAACATTGATAAAAGAAATCAAGGAAGATACAAACAAGTGGAAGCATATACCATGCTCATAGTTAGGAAGAATTAACATCATTAAAAGGTCTATATTATCAAAGCAATTTATAAATTCAATGCAATACCAATTAAAATTCATATGGCACTAAATTTAGCTTTTTAAAAAAACATTTTATAAAAATACTCTCGAAACCAAATTCTCCTCTGGTTATGACTTATTCAAGAGCTTGGCATGTAAAGATCTTTGCCTAGGATGGATCCACTCTCTTTTAAACAGGTAGAAAAAGTTTTAATGACAAGAAAAAAAGGAGAGATGATTATCATTTACAGAATTTCTTCTTATCTGCCTGCTAAAAAGTGAATTTCTTCACAGTCTTAAACAGGCAGCTGACATGCAGTGAAGATGAATCAATAACTGGATGATTTGCAAAAACAGCTATGTTTTGAAGTTGCTTTATTTTCTCAAATGGAAAATACACCAAACCTCAAAGTCATAGCAGAAGTGAGAGTCAGCTTCAAAGTGCTGACGTTACTATGAGGGTCTTCCTTTGACTCAGGCAGGAGCTTGGACCTGCGAGCCTGTGTCTATAGAGGGAACATTCTCCAATCACAGCCACGCCCTCACTGAGCACCTGCATTAGGAATATGCGCTGCTTCTCTCCAGCTGACGGCTCCCACCTCTGTCCCCAGGTGACCTGCCTGCATCGGGGCACACTGGAGAAAGAGCCACCCCCCGACCCTGCCCATTCCTCCTCTGACCCCAGACACTCATTTCCATGATGAGGCCACTATTCCTTCTTCCTCCTCCTCTTGTGTCTTACGCAGGTGGTAACAGGTAAGCTGAGGGTCCCACTGGTAAGATGATTACAGGGCGTGACCTTGGAACCCAGGGCAGAAAGGGCCAAAGGGGTTCGCAATCCAATGATGCCCCGAAATACGTGAGAAGTGATGAAGAGCGCCCCTGACGGAAGCCCAGCGTGCACGGCGCACTCGCTTCACCAATAAGGAGGGAGATGCTTACAGAAATTATACAGCTTTTCACAAGGTTGTCCTCCAGAACCGGGTGATAATAAGCCTGTAACTAGAAATGCTTACAGATAACATGTACAGGGGACGTCATAGCTTATGAATGACACATAATAATAGCAAACAATATCGACCTCTTCCCTTTAACCGCCCGTCACCACAGAAGCTTTATCCTACTACCAACCCGCTCTCATCACAATATGGACAGGTACGGGACAGGTGTTCTTAGCTCTATCTCACACCTGAGAATAAGAACAGAAGTAACTTGTCCCAACTCATGCGGACTATATGTAGAAAAGCCTTTCACTCAATCCTAAGTGGCTTTGGCTCAAACACGAGTTTTTATTGACTATCTAACAATCCCCTAAAATAAATGTACTTATTAAATTAAACATAAACAATGTATGCTTCTTAGTATGACTATGACGCATGCAATACTTGGAACACACTTATACAGAATGATTCTTTGTTGCTTATCTGAAAGGTCAAGCTTAATGGGGTGTCCCATGTCCTGCCTGGCAATCTTGTGTATCCGTCAGCATGTGCCAGGTTGTGCGGTGGTGACAGCCACATCAGAATCATGAAAGAGCAAAGTGGACATTGTTTTTCATCCATATTGACTGTGGCCAAAGGCACTCTGCTCCTGCTAACTGCTGAGGTCCAGCTGACAGAGACTCCAGCACTGTGTGTGTGGCTGGTCCTTGTGTTGAAGGACAGCATTTGGGGAGTCGCAAACTGGTAATGAAGAGCTTCAGCAGGACATGTCCCTTCTGCTCAAACTTCATTCACCAAGTAAGCCTTCCAGCCCTGCCCATCCACACAGCAGGTCACTCCTACACTGTGTCCTGAAAATAGACAGCTGGATGGACCTGGTGAACAGCCTGGTGGAAATGGACACACAAGAGATATAAGTATGGACAGATAGATAGATAGATAGATGTACATATCACTGTAGATGTGGAGCTACACAAATACATATTCATATTAATATAACCTAAATGATATCAACTACAGATATATATGAATATCACATACTCATATATCCATATCAATATATATGAATCACATGTATAATGAGTAATTACCTTTATCTTGCCTTCTTATGGGAAATTAGGAGCCTCTGGGCTTCCAGGGGAAACTCTGGTTGTGGTGGAGGAGAAATCAGAAGCCAATTCTCTTATCTCCTGGTGGAGGATGCTGTCCGTCACAACACGGTGCCTTCACAATCCGTGAACTTCGATGGAAACACCTCCCGTTCCTGGTCTCCCCACTGGCTGCCTGTCTTTGTCCCCCTCGCTGTCTGTAGACCCTCCTTGCACCCATGGTGCTGCCTGAGTTGCTGGTGCCAACCTCCTTGACCTGTCACCTTCTGTGTGGCTTGTCTCACTTGTGCTCACCAGAGCCGTGGCTGCAGCACTTGAGAACGATCACAATTTCTGAGCCAGCTCTCACTGCGTGGGTTGTGGGAGGTGCCGTGTGCAGGGGCAGAATGCTCAGTGCCACACCCACTGTCTCCCTGGTGCCACGTGCTTAGGACATGCTGCCTTCTGACAAAGAAGAGGGCACTCACTTTCAGGAAGCTTTGATGACACACACATGAGGAATACGTGTCATCTTGTAGTATAGCCATGTTGTTGGTTCTGTCTGAGCTAAAGTTTCTTCTTCTGCAAAGGACAAGACACTGTGCTGCAGAGATTGAGCAGCTTTTTCAAGAAAGGGCCAGGTAACTAATACTTTATTCTTTTTGGGTCACAAGCCTCTGTCACGTAAACTCTCCTCCACCACAAACAATACAGGGACAAAGGGGCCACTTGTTCTCCTATGAAACCAATAGTTATGGACACTCACATTTGAATTTCAGATCATTCTCATAAGTCACCCAATATTTTTCTTTTTCTGTTTTTTTTTTTTTAATTTTTCTACCATTTAATAAATCTGAAAACCATTCTACCCTAGCAGGTCCCGCCCAAGTGGGTACAGGCCTGATTTTGTCCCGGGGACAGTAACTGGCAGAGTCCGCTGTACAAGCCGAAGGCGGGCAGCTTTGGTTAAACTTGACTTTGTTCCTTGTTTCTATTTTCTTTTTCCCATCACCACTTTGTGCACAAGATATGAAAAAGTTAAAAGAAAATTCTGGAATGTAAAAATATGTGAGGAGCCTGCCAGCACCAGAAACCACACGGGTGCTCCGTCCTGCCCGCGGACTGCAGGAGTCGGTACAGACACTGCTGCTGGCTTTGGACGCAGCTGAGGGTCCCCTGCGGAGAGGGAGACATGCCCCCACTGACGTCAGCAGAATAAAATCATCACCACTCATGCGGGTCCAGTGCCGGCTCTTTCCCAGGGAGTGCCTGAGTGACAGGTCATGGAACTGGGAGGCAGGACATTTCAGTCCTGAGTCTGCTCACACCACTCAGTAGCTGCCTGACACCCAGCAAGGTGTCTCCTCTCCTGGGCCTCAGTGTCTGCACCTGCACGACTGAAACTGCTGTTCTCCAAGCCACCTGGAACCTGTCTGCCCATGTCCATAAACCAGTGGACTGAGGAGAAGAGCTTTGAGAGGCCGTGTGTGTGAATGTGTGTGTGTGTGGTCTCAGTGAATTATTTGTTGAAAAATCACCGAGAGTTTGTTCTTGTTCTCATGTCCCTTGAGGGCTCCTGTGTACCCAGCAGTGGCTCTCGGTTGATTACTGAACAGCCCGGGAAACCAGTTAGGGGCCCCGAGGAGCAGGAAGATTTCAGCTGCCACTCAGACATCAACACATAGAATCAGACTCGGGGATTACAGAGCCCAGCCCTCTGTTTCACAGAGAACCAAGACTCACAGACACGGGGGTGACTTCTTCTCTCCAGAGGCACCTTCCCAAATAGCCCGAGTCCTTGACAACCACTTCCTTAGAACCCATAGGATGATTTCAGGCACAGATGAGATTTGAATGGCAAAGCCAAGGCCTGCTGACTGGACGACTAAGAAAGGTGACTCAGCAGTAATGGAGTGGACCCCAGTTTGGAATAGTCAGGGTACAGGTTCTTAGTCACCTTTCTGCTGAGTGACTTTCTTCTTCTAACAGATCAAACTCCCATACACTGCTGCTAAGAATGCAATATGCGGCCCTGGCCGGTTGGCTCAGCGGTAGAGCGTCGGTCTGGCGTGCGGGGGACCCGGGTTCGATTCCCGGCCAGGGCGCACAGGAGAAGCGCCCATTTGCTTCTCCACCCCCCCTCCTTCCTCTCTGTCTCCCTCTTCCCCTCCCGCAGCCGAGGCTCCATTGGAGCAAAGATGGCCCAGGCGCTGGGGATGGCTCCTTGGCCTCTGCCCCAGGCGCTAGAGTGGCTCTGGTCACAGCAGAGCCACGCCCTGGAGGGGCAGAGCATCGCCCCCTGGTGGGCAGAGCATTGCCCCTGGTGGGCGTGCCGGGTGGATCCCGGTCGGGCGCATGCGGGAGTCTGTCTGACTGTCTATCCCCGTTTCCAGCTTCAGAAAAATACAAAAAAAAAAAAAAAAAGAATGCAATGTGCTAAGTCTGCTTTGGAAGAGAGTTGGGCAAGTTAAACCTATGCTTGTAAAAGTGTCACACATGCTTACCAAACGATTCATTAACTGCACTCCTGGGTAGTCACCCAGGGGAAGTCAAAATGTGTGTTCACATTAAAAGCCTGTATGAAATGTTTATAGCAGCTTTACTCATAATTACCCAAAAGATGGGAAACAATACAGATGTCTTTCAATTAGCAAATTAATGATGGCTCATTGTATAATTGAATACTATGCAGCAATGAAGAGAAAGGAATGATTGATTGATGCAATAATCCTTAGAACACTACATCACAAAGCTTTCATTTTAGTGTATGTAAATTTTTAAAAATTTCAACTCGATGTGGATTGAAAAATGGGATGAAGATTGTGACATATAAAATTGGGTCATGATTAATCATATGACCACACTAAAGGCTGTGGGGAAGAGAGAACTGAAATGACTTTGAAACCTTGTTAAATATTCTCCAGTATATGGAACTAGGGATACTTGAAGAATGAACTGACTTCTGAAAAGGGGGAAGGAAATGCAAGATGAGTCTGAAGCATCTTCTAGTGACAGAAATTAACAAAATAGTCCCCCAACACGTAACATACTATGTTTAAGGATCATAACAGAAATCTGAAACAGCCACCAGAGACCAAATTTGAAACAATTTCTTTCTTTTTTTTTTTTTTTTTAGGTAAGATGAGGGGAGATAGTGAGGCAGATTCCCACACGTGCTGCAACTGGGATCCTCTTGGCAACCCCATCTGGGGTGAATGCTTGATTCCTGAGCTATTTTAGTGCCCGAGGCCAATGTTCCAATCAACTGAGCCATTCTCAGTGCCTGGGCCATCCTTCAAACCAATCAAGTCACTGGCCACAGGAAGCAAAGAGAGAAAGAAGAGGGAGAGGGAGGAAGGAAGAAGCAGGTGCTCACTTTGCCTCTGGGACCGGAACAAGAAATGAGCCCAGTCCATTCATAGGCTGGGCCGAAGCTCTATCCACTGAGCCACCGAGCAGGACCAAAACACTTTTATAAAAACAAAAGAAGTATGGAAGTCTAACCCAGAGATAAAAGAAAGAGCCATGTGCCAACATTGAGATCAGTAATGGAGAAGGGACGACTTTCCCTTACAGCAAAACGGCAGTGAGCAGACACAGACGTGATGGGGAAAAACAAAATCAACATCAGAACAGCATACGCATAATTAAAGGTAGGATCCGCCATTTTTTTTTTAAAGGAAAAAGAAAATATCTGTGTAATCTCAAAATACCTCATCATCCCATTTTCTCTCTTGAGCAAATCCCACATTTGGTCTGTATTAGATGGGAATTTTGATTCCAAATGTCAGCTCACATATTTTATTTTTTTACTTTACTTTTGTTTACTAATCCTTTCTCAGCAACAGCCTTATCAACCATTTATGGGAAATTAATTCAAAGACTACAAATAAGTTTTACTGATATTTTCCCCCAACTCTGTCTTTCTACTCTCGTGTCTTCTTATTTGGATCCTTTATTTGGTAGGAGTCAGGGCTTAATAAGTGTTTTCCAAAAGGGATTCTGCACTGAAAATCCCAAAAAAGACCATTTGTCCCGGTAAAAGTGAATCATAAAAATATTCCTCAGCACAGATTTGCACAGTCAACGTAGTTCCCCTCAGAAAGGTCAAAACTCCCGTTGGGCACCCAGAGCCGCAGGAGGGAAACTTTATGTCCCTCTGATTACGCCGCTTCTGAGCGAGCGTCACAAGGGCCCCCTGATGTCTTTCAGGCCCTCCCACACACAAGCCCACATCCGCCCTGGTAAACAGGCCGATGAACACAGGGAAAGCTGTCATGTTCCGAGCAAACATGAATCATCACATATGAAAAACAAGCATAAACACCAAGCAAAAAGGAGGATGCGATGGACGGACCAGCGAGATCAGAAGGACATCAAAGGGACCCTGGGCAAGAGCAGGACCTGGGACAGGCCACCCACCCTCACATATTCACACACTGAGGGCAATGATGTCTCTCCTCCAACTCTCCCGTTAACACAGGTTGATTCTGCTCGACCGTAACACCCAGTTCCTGTCCTTTCATCTACACAGTGCGTCCCAGTGACAACCGGCCATGAATTCTCATCTACACAGTGCATCCCAGTGACCCTCGGCCGTGAGCACCCTCACCTCTAAGCTTCCTTTCTTTTCTTGGCCTTCCAATAAAGTCAGAAATAAGCAAGATGATGTATGTTAAAGGATTCTCACTGCAGTTATGCTTGTAATTACAAATCTTTAGCAATAACCCAATTGTTATAATTGAACAATCAATGCCAGACTGCTAAAAAATGACCTATAAACTCAGGGATTGTATCACACAGTTCACATAGGGATGTGGTCCTGTGCTCGCTGCTGGAACAGTGTTTGAGGTAAAGCCTGGGGTGAGGAAGGACACTCAGAACACGGGGACCCTGGTGGCCCCTGCAGAGCAGGTGGAGGGCTGGCGCAGGGAGGGGGACCTATAGTCTCACTCATCACTGAGCTCCCTTTCAAATGTTCTTTTTTTGTGCAAGAAATACTGTTTTATTTTAAAATATCAGAAATATCAGAAGCAAGTTGCAGAAGCGTTGTTGTGTTTTCTATTTCTCCGAAATGACACATGTCATTGGACAGCAGTTTATGTGATATCTACATATTCTACAGATGTCTGAAAACGAATCTGTCTTTCAGCTTAACTCTCACAAAGTCCTTCCTTCATGTCCCTCTGAGCTCACTGCACTTGGTCCTGAGTCACAGTCCCCTCTCCTCCAGGAGCCTATCCACGCAGAACCTGAAAACCTCCCTTACAGGGTGGTGATGCCCTGAACCTGGAAGATGAACCCTCTACAGCAATGGGGGAAGGTCAGGTCCCAGGGTCGGGGCCTCCAGAGGTGAGCAGGGCCCACATCAGACACAGAAGAACATTGTTCCCTATATTCACTGACTGAGAGCTCTAGTCCTTGTCCTCTTTGAACACTAGAAGGTAAATACCCAAGCAGATGGCACACAGAACACACAGCAGGTCCTCATCATCACTATCAACATGAAACAAGTGTGGGCACTGAGCCCAGGGACACATGCTGCCACGAAGGGGCGGGGACAGGAGCATCAAAGAGGCTGGGAGGCCCAGCAGCCTTGACCCCAGTCCAGCCAGAGGCCTCGCTGCCCTCACTGCCCTGTGGTCGCTGAGCCCCGCCCACCCCACTATAAGTGCAGGCTGGCTCTGCCCTCCCCACCACTCACTCTGCCCTCCCACCCGATCCACACCTCCAGGGGACTCTCAGCCATGAGGACCCTCGTCCTCCTCGCTGCCCTGCTCCTCCTGGCCTTCCAGGCCCGGGCTGAGCCCCTGTGGGAGACAGCTGACCAGGTGCCACCCAGGACCAGCCTGAGGCCGAGGACCAGGACGTGGCCATCTCCTTCACAGAAGAGTAACACATCACTTGAGAACATTCAGGTGACACCTGCCCACGTGTACAGGGTCTGACCCCATCAGAGGGCCTGTCAGAGGGGCATGGAGCCCACGCTCTAAGTCAGGGGTGGGATGAAGGGGTAGAGAAGCAGGCACCATGAGGGGAGAGGAGGATGAGGGTGAGCCAGAGAATGCGACACATGACCTTTTATCCTAACGCAGCAGGTATTGTCTGTTTCAACAGACAGGTCATTTCTGAGTAGATGTCCCTGATACTGGCTCTGCCTCTGCTCCCTGTGCCCGTGTCCACTGTGCCTGACCCTCCTCTTCCCTCCGCAGGCCTTGAGAGAGGAGCCAGGTGCACGTGCTGACCTGGCCGCTTCTGCAGGGTTAATGAATCTTATGCTGGAAGATGCACTAGCTTTGGTAACAAATAGAGCAGGGGTCTCAAACTCGCGGCCCGCGGGCCGCATGCGGCCCGCTGAACAATTTTGTGTGGCCCGCAGACTAATCCACGAAGTTCAAAATATTTTGGATAAAATTAAGTAAGCCTAGGGGCCTACTTGTATTTTTCATTTCTGTAGCATCCTAGCTAGATATTAGCTTAGTTAACAGCAGTTGTGATGCGAACTACAGTTTCTGGTTGTTTTGTGACATTGAGTAAACTGCATGGACGATTGTGCTTGTTGTACTTATTTTTTTTTGTTTTCAACTGCAGTGAGAAAAGTGTTGCGTAACAGTTGCCTTTTGTAGACCTAGTGCGGCCCGCCGAAGGGCTGTGATCTTGCTCTGCAGCCCACATGCTGAGTTGAGTTTGAGACCCCTGAAATAGAGGCTTTGCTGTCGCGATACTTTGTGAACCGAGACCACAGCTCTGTGACGTTCCTCTGAAGACCTGACACAGTGTTTATCTGTGCACCTGCACCTTCTCTTCTCTCTCTCCATAATAAACTTCAAGCATGAACTCACTGTGTAGCTTTTCTCCTCCTTTCCATTATTCTTGTTAGTGTGATGAACTTGCACAGAAAATTCTGTTCCACATGGTCTGCATTAAATTAAACGGCCTTTTAATCCTGATGATGAACCATTTGAGCATCACACAGCAATAACAAAACCAGCAAAAAGGACCATGATTTTTATTTAAGAAAATTTGTAACCTTGTAAATTCCATCGATTCATAATGAAATTCAAAGTGACATGTTTCCCTGGATTATACTGACAGGTGCCATTGGGCCCTGGCTGCTTGGCTCAGTCGTAAAGCGTTGGCTCAGCATATGGACATCATCCCGGGTTCAATATACTGTCAGGAAACACCGGAGAAGTGACCATCTGCTTCTCCCCTCTCCTCCTCTCCTGTCTCTCTCTCTCTCTCTCTTTTCTCCTCCCACAGCCATGCTCAGTTAAGTCAAGTTGGCCCCAGAAGCTGAGGATGGCTCCATGGCTTCAACTCAGGTGCTAAAATTGCTCGGTTGCCGAGCAACAGAGAAATAGTCTTAGAAGGGCAAAGCATCGCTCAGTAGGGGGCTTTCCAGCTAGATTCCTCTCTGGCCGCTTGTGGAAGTCTCTCTCTCTGCCTGCCTACCTGTCACTTAAGGAAATGTTTTAAAAAAACCAAAAACAGTGCCTTTGACCCCAAGAAGAGTAGACCCAATGAGCATGGTACTTGTTCTTTAATTTTAAGGCAGGAGAGGACATTGATATGCAGATACTTTCTAGGATAAGCAGATGTTTCAGTCACATGTGCAGGTTCCTAGCTGTATCAACAAGATCAAGTGACCTAATGCTCCAGGGTGCCACCAACAGGGAAAAGTAAGAACTACACCCAAACCAGAGCAGACAGACCAGCACCGGTCATCTCAAATAACAGCCAGAGGAAAGCAGAGTCCTGATCCGGTCAGTATCACAGCTCATGCCTTGACCAGGGCAATGATGGTCCCCCATGAACCCTAAAAAGGTGATTAGTTCACTGTGTATTGAAAGAGTTGATATCAAAACTTTTTAAAGACATTGAGTCTACTAGTCACAAAAATCTTGTACTGAATCTAATATAATCTAGCAATAAACGGTATGTTTTTAGCCATGCCACGGACAGGCGCTGGGTCCTGAGCTGAGAGGGAGGCTGCAGGGAAGCCACTGACACAGAGAAGCCTTATTTCCAGACGACAAGATCCTCTCTGCCACCCTCTCCCTGTTCCAAGGTCGCCTCACACGTCCTAAAGCCAGGACCTTGGATTCTACCATGAGGCTGTGTTGTATTCATAGAATCTTCTATATGATCCTTGCACTGTGGACACATCTACCATATCTTCCCATGTATAAGATGCACCCTTTTTCAAAAAATTTGGTGTCTAAAAACTGAGTGTGTCTTATACAGTGGTTGGGGCATTTCAAATGCAATCGATGGAACTGAGGAGGAGGCAATATATCTATATAAAGACAGTGATTCCTCATCAGACACAGATGAGGACAAGCTAGTGGACGGGAGTTTTCCCAGTGATGAGTTCTAGGAATTTTATAATGAATAAAACTTGAGTTCAATAATTTTACTTAATATATTGTTAAAAAATTTTAGTCCTCAATATTCAGATGCATCTTATACATGGGGTATAAAGTAATTCAGGAAAATTTGCCCTGTGAATATTTCTAACAAGGAACACAATTATTTTGAAACATAACTATCAATGACCATGCGCCCCTCTCAGCCCCACCCCCAGGACACGAGCACTGACACAGGGAAGACAGGGCTTTACACACAGTAGTAGGGAAGAGACAAACTCACAAATGACCAAAAATATTGACAGCACATAGAAATGCAAAGTATTTGTGTAAACAAGAGAAAGAGCCAAAGGGAAATGACAGACCATGAAAATGTTCCACAGCCCCTGGGAGGAGTGACATTTCCTGAGTGTATAAATAAGTGCTACAAACCAAAAGGAATAAATCGGCCAAGATTTCCATTTCCCAAAACCAATGCCAAGAAGAAAGACATTCAGAGAAAATAAACAGAGGCACTTCTTCTATGTGGACACATGTTGCCCCGTGACTCAGGAGAGACACAAAGCCAGGACTCCATCCGGGTTGCAGGTCGTACCTGTCACTCTGGGAGAGATGTCAACCCTCACAGTTCAGGTAGCAGACTGCTTTCCACCACGCCTGGACCCCAGAGTCCCCGCCACCAGGGGTTTCAGAGAGTCAGGAGCAGGTTATTTACAGCTCACAGCGATCAGCATGCAGGCAGCACCGGAGGTGGGGGATGTGCCTCAACTGGGGTCTCAGGACGAGCATCTCCCATTGCCTGGCTATGCCGTCCACATGCAGTAACTGTCCTTCCCATGAGCAGAACAGAGAGGCCACAAGTCCAGCTGCTCCCGTCCTCCAAGTAGAAATAAGGAGAAGAAATACGAAACAATAACACAGCATGACTATAAACAGTGACAGTAATTCATTTTATTTTTAATACTGGGTCCAACTCTGAGGTTACATTTCATTGATCAGAACTCTGTTTAATGGTCACTGTGAGCTGCAACAGGGTCTGGGAATTCCAGTATATATTTCTTTTCTTTTTTTTTTTTTTTTTTGTATTTTTCTGAAGCTGAAAACGGGGAGAGACAGTCAGACAGACTCCTGCATGCGCCCGACCGGGATCCACCCGGCACGCCCACCAGGGGCGATGCTCTGCCCACCAGGGGGCGATGCTCTGCCCCTCCGGGGCATCGCTCTGCCGCAACCAGAGCCACTCTAGCACCTGGGGCAGAGGCCAAGGAGCCATCCCCAGCGCCCGGGCCACCTTTGCCCCAGTGGAGCCTCGGCTGCGGGAGAGGAAGAGAGAGACAGAGAGGAAGGAGGGGGGGGTGGAGAAGTAAATGGGCCCTTCTCCTATGTGCCCTGGCCGGGAATCGAACCAGGGTCCCCCGCACACCAGGCCGACGCTCTACCGCTGAGCCAACCGGCCAGGGCCAAATTCCAGTATATTTTTAACAAAGCACATGGCTTCCCAAAGCCCAGCCTTAAAAAAAACAAACCACAAAATTCGTGAATCACAAAGACTTTTAAACACCTCTCACTGTGCTACAGCAGCAGCTGGGCTCATATGTTTCAGTGAAAGATGTCAACGGTACCTATGCAGAGGACGATATATTAATATCTCTTAAATGCATAGGATGTGTTACTTTGACCCAGAATCTCCTAGGGACATTTCCATAGACGACAGTCCCAAATAAGCCAGAGAATACTCACCGCAGTTATGCTTGTAACTGACAATAGTAATATCCAAACAGTCAGAATTTAGTGATCAAGGAGTTACACCTAAAAGTTGACATATAAACACTGGGATGGTACAACGCATTTCACACAGGGTTGCAGTCCTGTGCGCTGCTGGAACAGAGTTCGAGGTAAAGCCTGGGGGGAGGAAGGACACTCAGAACACGGGGACCCTGGTGGCCCCTGCAGAGCAGGTGGAGGGCTGGTGCAGGGAGGGGGACCGATAGTCTCACTCATCACTCAGCTCCCTTTCGAATTTTCTCTTTTTTGCAAGAATTACTTTTTTACTTTAAAACATGAGAAACATTACAGGCAGGTTGCAGGAACTTTGTTGTATCACTTATTTCTAAAAAAGAACACAAGTCATTGGAGAGCAGTTTATATGATATGTTTAAATCCTACTGACGTCAGGAAATAAACGTGTCTTTCAACTGAACTCTGACCAACTCCTTCCCTCGTGTCCCTCTGTGCTCCCTTCACAGAGTCTGAGTCACTGTCCCCTCCACCTCAGGAGATCACCCAGCCAGGGCCAGCCACCCTCCCCCACAGTCCTTGAACCTGGAGAACAAACCCACATATACTATAAGAGAAGGTCTGGTCCCAGGGTTGAGGCGTCCAGAGGTGAGTAGGGCCCCACATCAGACACAGAAGAACGTTGTTTCCTGTACTCACTGACTGAGAGCTCTAGTCCTTGTCCTCTTTGAACACTAGAAGGTAAATACTCAAGCAGATGGCTCAGAACACACACCAGGTCCTCATCGTCACTATCAACATGACACAAGTGTGGGCACTGAGCCCAGGGACGTGTGCTGCCACAAAGAGGCGGGAACAGGATCATCAAATAGGCTGGGAGGCCCAGCAGCTCTGGCCCCAGGTCAGCCACAGGCCCAGCTGCCCTCACTGCGCTGTGGTCACAGAGCCCCGCCCACCCCACTATAAGTGCAGGCTGGCTCTGCCCTCCCCACCACTCACTCCGCCCTCCCACCCGACCCGCACCTCCATGGGACTTTCAGCCATGAGGACCCTCGCCCTCCTCGCTGCCCTGCTCTTGCTGGCCCTCCAGGCCCAGGCTCAGCCCGTGGAGGAGACAGCTGACCATGAGCCAGCCCAGGACCAGCCTGAGACCGAAGACCAGGATGTGGCATTCTACTTCACAGAAGAGGAAAGCTTCTCTCAAAAAGTTTCAGGTGACACCTGCCCACATGCTACAGGGTTTGACTTCATGAGAGGACCTGTCAGAGGGGCATGGAGTCCCAGCTTACAGTTGGGGATGGGATAGAGTGGGAGAGAAGCAAGCAGCACGAGCAGAGAGGAGGATGGGGGTGGGGCAGAGAATGAGCACGGACGTTATAGACTCGAGTCAGAGACGGTCATGGGTCTGTGTGACCAACGCGGAGTCAGCCAGTGCTTGTGATTTACACAGACACGTGACCTTACAGTCGAACCCAGCAGGTTTGGTCTCCCATAGTAGACACGTCTCCTCTGAGTAGATGTTCCTGATACTGTCTGTGTCTCTGCTCCCTGTCCCCATCCCCTCCCTGTCTGAACCTCTGCTTCCTTCTGCAGCCTTTTTAGAGAAAGTTCGTAGGGTGCTGGAGAAATGGTATGTGTAAAAGAAATGAGCGTCAATCTGGATTCTGTTGAAGAATGGGCCGTCCATACAATCATTGCTGTGGCTGAGTTCTGTGAACTGAGACCCAGCGCACTGTGACATTCCACTGAGGGACCAAGAGTGCATTTCGTCTGTGTCCCTGTCCCTTCTCTCCTTTCTCTCTCCGGAATAAACTTCAAGTATAAAAATTACTGTTTCTCTCTTTTATTTTTCGGCTCCATTTTTCTTATGTGTGTGGTTATCATTAATGGAGAATTTTGTCCTGAGTGGTCTACATTAAGTTATCCAGCTTTTCCATCCCAATAATGAACAATTTGAGCACTTACACGGAAATAACAAAAATAACAAAAATGAAAATATTTAGAACAAGATTAACAGCCAGATTTAATCCATTCATAATAAAAACTCAAAGGACAAAGGTGTCTCTAGTGTACTAAGAGGTGTTTGTGACTTCAAAAAAGGTGATTCTAATGGACTGTGTTACATGTTCTTTAACTTTAAGACAGGAGAGGGCAGTGATATGTATATTTTCTCAGGATAAGCAGGTGTTTCAGTCACATGTGCGTATTCCTAGCTGTACCAACAAGATCAAGTGACCTAATTCCACAGGGTGCCACCAACAGAGAAAAATAAAAAATACACCAAAAAACAGTATATCAACCAGCATCTGTGGTCTCAAACAAGAAAAATGAGCCATTCAGTATAGTGGGTCATGCCCAATGACCTGTGAAATAAATAGTCTTCCTTGGATGCAATGGTAAGATTAGTCCAATGATGAGTGCAGGGGTTGATCTCAATTCTCTCATGCCTTGACCTGCAATATTATTTTCCATGAGACTGTCAGCTTCCACCTCCAGGACTCAAAATCAGTGTGCCACCCATTGAGAAAAGTAAGAAGTAAACCAAAACCAGAGCATACTGACCAGCATCGGTGGTCTCAAATAATGAACTGAGAAAGGAGAGTCTAAAAGACACTGGTAAAGTTCAGATGCCCAGTGACTGTGAACTCGATGGTCCTTGTTTGAACCACAAAATGTAAATGAGTCAATGTCAAAGGAAACAGTTGGTCTCAACGTTCTCTATCTCTGTTTAAAGAGATTCAGTCTACTAGTTACAATAATCCCATCCTGAATCTAATATAACCTACGAAGAAACAGTATGTTTTTAGCAATGCCATGGACAGGTTCTCAGTCCTGAGCTGAGAGGGAGGCTTCAGGGAAGCCACCGAGACAGAGAAGCCTTATTTCCAGACGACAAGCACCTCTCTGCCCCCCTCTCCCTGTTCCAGGGTCACCACACACATCCTAAAGCCACGACCTTGGATTCCACCCTGAGGCTGTGTTGTGCTCATGTGCTCTTTTCCCTATGGCCACTTCTACTTCAGATGACCTTTTTTGTAATGAGAAACACTTTATTTTGAACTTTTACCATCAGTCACCATGTGCCCCTCTCAGCTCCCACTTCTAGGACAGGAGAGCACTGACCATGGGAGACCCAGCTTTACAGACCCTGGTGGGAAAAAGGCAAAACTCAAAATTTACCAAAAGTTTTAAAAGCCACATAAAAATGCAAATTATCTGTAGAGAAAGAGAAAGAGGCAGAAGGGAAATGACACACTCTGAAATGATCTGTGGTACTTGGGATGAAGAGGACATTTCCTGAATTTAAAAATGAATCAGAACAACTTACTGAAATAAATGGGCCAACTATTTCATTTTTGAAAACCAATACCAAACAGAAAGACCTTCAGAGAAAATAAACACAGGCATTTCCTGGACATGGGAGAGTGTTGTCCCTGCTGACTCCTGACAGAAACAAAGCCTGGACCCCATTGGGGTGGGAGTTCTTACGGATCACATTGGAAAAGATCCCAAACCTCACAGTCCAGGTGCAGACTGCTCTCAGCCACACCAGGGCCCCGGGATCCCAGCCACCAGGGCCGGCAGAAAGTAAGGAGTGTGTTTTTCCCAAGTCACAGCAATCTGCATGTGGGCAGGACAGGACGTGGGTGTCATGTCTCAACTTGGTCTCAGGACGAACATCTCACATCTTCCTGTTCCGCCATCCATACCCAGTGACTGTCCTCTTCCTGGTCAGAACAGAGCTGCACAAGTCCTGGTCCTTCTGTACTTCAAATACAGATATGGAGCAAAATATTAAACAATAGCATTGTACAACTACACTGTGTAAAAACACTTTATTTTATTGTATGAAAATAATAAAATTCTGTCTGAGACGTGATGGCACAGTGGATAGAGTGTTGACCTGGGTCACTGAGTTCCCACGTATGAACCCTAAGATTGCAAGTTTGAGTGCTGACTCACCAGCTTCAGCATGGGGTCAACAGCTTAGCTGGACTCATAGAAGTGATCCCAAGATTGCTGGCATGAGCCCATGGTCAGTGGCTTCAGATCAAATGTCACAAGTTTGAGGCCAACGTCACTGGTTTGAGGCCAGAATCGCTGGTTTGAGTAAGGGTTCAGTGGCTTAAAGTGAGCCTTCCCAGTCAACACAAGTATGAAATAAATCAATAAACAACAGAAGTGCTGCAACAAGTTGATGCTTCCAATCTCTCTCTTCTCTCTCTCTCTCATATAAATAAATATAAAATTGAAAAATTTAATTTTATTACTTAATCACTCAAGAGTTACATTTTATTGGTCAGAACTCTGTCTGTTGGTCACTCTTAGCTACAAAATAGCCTAGGACATGCTGCCTAGATCCTGGGCTGGAAGAAGGAATGACAACATTGGGGAGTCAGAGGGCCACTGGCAAAAAGAAAAGATGATAAAAATGGGTGAGCACAGGGACTTTTACGCCTGCCCTGTGCGTGGGCAGAGTTAAGCCTCTTCTTCCTTCTCTCTGGCTCCCTTCTTCTCTATCTCTAAAAATAAAAATAATAAAAAAATTAAGCCCTAGCCAGACAGCTCTGGTGGTTGGAGTTCTAGTCTAGAGCAGAGAGGTGGTCAGTTTGATTCCCCAGTAAGGGCACATAGAAGAGCAGGATAACATTTCTCTTTCTTCTACCAGAGTCAGAAGGAAGGAAGGAAGGAAGGAAGGAAGGAAGGAAGGAAGATAAAAGAACGAGAGAGGAAAGAAAGAAAGAAAGAAAGAAAGAAAAAAGGAAGGAAGGAAGGAAGGAAGAAGAATAAAAGAAAGAGAGAGGAAAGAAAGAAAGAAAGAAAGAAAGAAAGAAAGAAAAAAGGAAGGAAGGAAGGAAGAAGAATAAAAGAAAGAGAGAGGAAAGAAAGAAAGAAAGAAAGAAAGAAAAAAGGAAGGAAGGAAGGAAGGAAGGAAGGAAGGAAGGAAGGAAGAAGAATAAAAGAAAGAGAGAGGAAAGAAAGAAAGAAAGAAAGAAAGAAAGAAAAAAGGAAGGAAGGAAGGAAGGAAGGAAGGGAGAGAAAGAAAGAAAGAAAGAAAGAAAGAAAGAAAGAAAGAAAGAAAGAAAGAAAGAAAGAAAGAAAAAAGGATGGAAGGAAGGAAGGAAGGAAGAAAAAGAAATAAATAAATAAATAAATAAATAAAGAAAGAAAGAAAGAAAGAAAGAAAGAAAGAAAGAAAGAGAAAGAAAGAAAAAAGGACAGAAGGAAGGAAGGAAGGAAGGAAGGAAGGAAGGAAGGAAGGAAGGAAGGAAGGAAGGAAGGAAGGAAGAAAGGAAAAGAAAGAAAGAAAGAAATTAAGAAAGATAAAGAAAGAAAGAATTGTAAAGTGAACAGTGAGTTCCAGAAAGACACCAAAATTACAGAACAATTTAAAAGTAGCTTTATTTTAAGTCAGTGGTTGCAGGGGCTAGACAGACCCAAATCAGGCAGCCTTAAATACTTAGGGTCTAGGGCTAACTAATGCAAAAACCACAAGCGTCAGTTTACAGAAGCAGAATTAGCGGTTAGCTACTCGGGAAGACTGCTGCACAGTGTCTGACATGTTTAAGTAACTTTGCTGACAGTACAACTTGAAATTTAGCTCAGTTTGCAAGTTTGCACTTACAGTAATACAAAAATTTCAAAATGGTAATTAAATAAGGCATACAAAATGGCTTTGCTCATGCTAACAGTTTTATAGTTTCTTGGCACATTTTACATTCCCCACTGGTTTTATTTAAGTTTTCATCAAATCCTTGATTTAAATTTTTATTACCCTGTAGTATAACGGTATAGTGACTTCTGAGTGTTATTAATTTGATAAAGTTTACCTTTTCTCAAATACCTACAACCTGCACAAACCTGCAACTTACATAAACCTTAACTATTATTAAATTTCTTATCTATTTAGAAATAACTAACTTCCATCACAACTTACTTTCTTCCTTTTTCTTTCTAAAGTATCTCTATATTTTATGTCTTTCATTATTAAAACTATACAATTTCTTTATAATTAATCAGAACTCTTAATTTCAAAAATTTTAATCTTTGTGACAACCAAGCTGGCAACAAGTAATTTTTTAAAAACATACTTATTTTTGGAAGTGTCCTCCCTTTAAGTAGCTAATATTTATAGGTTACTTTATAGGGGTAGTTATAAGCACACACATATATTTTATTTACCCCGTATCTTCCCTTCTAGAAAAAGGACTTATATTTACCTTCTGTGTGACCTACAGCAGCACACGTATCAGACATTAAGATGACCTGCTCTGGCCTTTCCCTGATTTTAATTTACCTCCCTTCCCAAAGTTCAATTATAAGGAGTCCCACGGTGAGGTTCCTTAAGCTTCTGTCATATGTTTGTGGCTGGAGCAGGGCATGTGGTCCTTCTCAGGGTCCACTTACAGGGTTTGATGGGATTGTTTGCACTGCCTTCATGGGGTTCTTTGAAAATTTAAGGAGAAGGGATGTTGCCCTCTCTAATGCAATTCTATACAGGGTAAATTTGGGGTGCATTTAGCTTTTATCAGAACTAGGGGGGGTCAGCCAGTTCCGTTTTCTCCAGTTTTTAGAATGAATTTGGTCAGGATTCTTTCAGAGTTTGGTTTAATTTTCCCGAACTCTGAGGCCTGTGAGCACAATGTAATTTCTAGTTAATACTGAGTGTGTTTCCTACTAGCTGTGAGACCTTAGATATAAACACAGACTCATTATGAGACCTAATATTAATGAGCAAGATAAATCTGGGAATCATTTCATATAGTAATTTCTTAACTGTGACTGTGGTCTCAATTCTAGTAGAGAAAGCTTCTACCTATCCTGAAAGGTGTCAATAGAAACTAAGAGGTACTTGTATTCCTGTGTCAGTGGTTTACTTTAGTAAAATCTATTTTTAAATGTTCATCTGGGAGAGTTCCTCTTTCCCTATTTCTTAATTTCCCTACTTTGCTTAGTATTTACTTGGGCACAGACTGAACACTTGGACACTATGCCTTCTGCAATAGAATCTAAGCCTGGCAAATAGAATTTCCTTAAATAATTCTATTAGCAAACTGACACCTAATGTTTTGTTGAGTTGGGTGAACCGGTTGTTAAAACGGCACTGTGTAATCAGGCTTCTCTCCAAGGTGGGTGCCCGGGCAGCCGTCCAATGTGGAAATCACAAATTTACATCTCTTCTTATTTTTTAATGTTCATCTGCGCAACTGCACAGATTTCTGGAATATTGAAGATGTACTATTTCCATAGAAAGCAGCTGAATTCAATTGCTCATTTTTAATGACATTTCTATTTACCAAAATGATATTAGTGATTATCTAAATTTCGTGGAAAACATTTTAAAAAATTCAAAAACTATGCAATTCCTGAAAGTGTTTAAAGAGTTAAAATTATTGTCAGAAAGGGGTTTTTCAATGATGAACATAATATATTTAGAGAAGAGAAGTCAACTAACTGTTTCTAATTTATCAAACACAATGACAGTTAGTCTACTCAGCCTGCCTCTAAAGGAATGGGATCCTACACCTGCAGAAAAGAGATGGTTAAGGATAAATCACACAGTCAGTGATGTTCAAATAAAAGTGAAGAAAATTGCAAGTGATGCTGCCAATCAGTGAGAAATATGGAGCCCTGGCCAGTTTGCTTGTGGCAGAGCATCTGATGCAGCATGTGGATGTCCTGGGTTCAATTCCCAGTCAGGGCACACAGTAGAAGTCCTCATCAGCTTCTACACTCATCCCCATCTTGTTTCTCTCTCTCACTCTGTTACCCTCCTGCAGTTATGGCTCAATTGAGGAAGTTGGCCCCAGGCACTGAGGATGGCTCCATGGCTTATGCCTCAGGCTCTAAGAAGAGCTCAGTTACTGAGCAACAGAGCAACTCTCCAGCTGGGCAGAGCATCACCCCCACGTGGGCTTGCTGGGAGGATTCTGGTTGAGGCAGATTCAAGAATCTCTCTCTCTGCCTCCCCTCCTCTCAGTGAATAAAAAAAGTATCAATATGGAAATACCTTAAATAACAATTTTATTGTTTTTTGTCAAGTATAAAACAACTCTTTCTTATAACATTCTAGTTTTTTATACCTCTTTTATTCTTATTATTTAAGTCATAAATGCATGAAATAATAAACTACCTCTTGGTATATCTTTTTTTAATGCTTAAAAGGCTCATTAGGACAGAGACCAGTTGTGAAATTATTTAAATCTCACCACTGCTGATTCCCACGTGAATATCACCATCCACAAGAACCTCGGAGGCTCAGGTCAAGCCCACTGTGTCCCTTGTCCCTTGCAATGAGACAAGGCTGGCTCGCAGCATGGCTGAGACCATCCCCGTGTGCTCAGGAAAGAGAGTGTGGGCTTGTTCAGTGTGCCACGGGGCGGGCACGTGCGTTCCAGGAAGTCTGTTCCCACATGGAAACAGCCCAGCCCGCGTTCCATCCACACCACATGTGAGCCCAGTGGCACAGGGGGACACTGATAGTCCCATGGCAGGACAGGTGCCCTGGGGTGTCCCCATCCCGATTTGCATTAGGATGACTGGGTTCACTTGGTGCCCCAGGGCCTTTGTCATGGCACATGAGAGACAGACAATTTAATTACTGTGAAGTCACCAGAGGTGCAGCCCACACAGAACCCTACGGGAACCGGGGTCCTTTATATGGAGTGAAGTGGATCTCACTGTCCACTCAGCTGTGCAGCTCACCGGAGTCACCATGAGGATCTACCAACTACTGTTTGCTTTGTTCTTCATGTTCCTGTTCGCTGTTCCATGTAGGAGGGGCAGACACCTGGGACAGACAAGTGGACAGGACCAGACAGTCTTCCTCTGTGCCCCCAGCTCTCCACCCTCCTTCCCTGTCTCTCCTTCTCTCTGTCTCTCCCTCTCTCCTCCTCTCCCTCTCCTGCTCTCTTCTGTCGTCTACACACACCTTTAGACCAGATAGACTGTCTGAAGCGCTCAGGAGAGCCAAGTACCCTGTCCTTCGCCACAAAGGAGGGTCAGGGCCAGGCAGGGAAATTCCCAGCCTTTCCTGAGCCCCCTGAATGACCTGCTAGCTGGTAAATGCCACCTGCTCACTGTCCTCCGAGATGAGGGGCTGCTCACAGAGGACGCCTCTGTCACGTGGGTTTTCATAAGGTTAGAAAGATATCTGATTTGGTTTGAAAACAGAAGTGCACAGTGTCACTTACTAATTCTTTAAACTACGGAGCGGGATCTCTCGTTACCCAGAGAACATTGGAGAACAGCAAGGCCAGCCTGGACTTGGAGACATTGTGTGGGGGACACCGTTGTGCCTTTGTCTTCTCAGCGTGAAGGTGTCAAGGACACGCTTCCTCTTGGTTCAGGGCTTGGAGCTTCTTGCCTCCAGTGGCTCTGAGCTCAATGCTGACATTTGACTTTCTCCTCAGTGTTATGGGGATCGAATAGAAGGATGAAGAATAAAGGAGACAGGAGGAATATTGAAGAATGAGACTGAGACTTAAGATCACCATATAAGACATCACAAATTATTCTGGAAAGCCCGTTTTATCGGTTTTCCTCCTGGCTGTATTGCAGCACAGAGCAGGACCAAGGAAGAGCAGGGCAGAGTGGGGAGGGGAGGCAGGAGGCCAGGAAGACCAGAAGGAAGGCAGGAGTGACCCAGGGCAGCTGGGAAGGGCCGTCCCAGGAAGAGTGAGAGCCAGACCTGGTCAAAGAGGGTTCCCAGGGACCAGAAACACGACCACCATTTTCAGTTTTAAGTTACGTCGATGTGAAGTCCTCCTTAAACATTTCTTGGACGTTAAAGAGGCAACTCAGCTGAAATCCTTAGCTGACAAAACAAAGAGACAAAATACACACCCACCAGCTGTGTTTGATCCAGAGACCACTGACCCGTGTGTGTCCCTGACTCAGCAGGGCTTCCTGGGGACTGTCACTCACTCAGAGGACCTGAAGTGGCAGGGACTCTCATCCAGCCTGTCCCTCCCCAAGCTCAGACCCTTTAACGTGCTAGTTCTAGAAACATGGGTCCTGTAGAACATCGTCCATTCTACTCTCTGTCCTAAATCTGGATCCTCATATTACACAGTCATCTCTTATCACTGTCACGGAACACACGCGGCCTTGGGGGTGTGTCCAGGGGACACTGACCCAGTGTGTTCTTCTGGCACGGGGCTCAGATTTCTGACATGTCTCTGCCTTCTCTGTGTTCTCTGTAGGTCTTGCTCAGTTCTGCAGACAGAGAGGAGGAATATGCCAGCCGCTCCGCTGCTTTGGAAACAGAACACAGGTAGGCAACTGCATCGTGCTAGAAATTAGATGCTGCAAATAACAGCAATGCACCAGCAAAAGGTCCTGTCACCTTCAGGAATCATAGATGTGCCCTCAGCAAAGACATACAATGTAAATCAAATTAAGCCGCATCTTTTAAAGACCAAGAATGTCGCCCTCTGGTCATTATGGTTACTGGGCGGTGACTGACCTGACAGGTCGCTCTCTTAAATCCTTGAGGACCCCTTACAAGCTCCCCGACTCACCTTCAGGGACACCGTGCTGGAACCCTCCTGTGCTTTCCAGGTTAATGGTTCCCTCTGAGTTTTCCCCGCTCCCTGAAGGCTCCCCACCCTCTCCTATGACAGCACTGAGCTCCTACATCATCCTGCCCTGTGTCCCCTGACCCGCCCCACACCACCCCTCCCTCGGGGCCTCATTTACTGAGTCCCCACCTGAGCCCCTCCACCTCGGAGACAGCACCGCAGGTCCCCACACGAAGGGCGGGACCCTCCGTCCTCTGGTCTGCCTGAGTCCTCCTTCCCTTTAGCTCAAGGGTCGGGAACCTTTTTGGCTGAGAGAGCCATGAATGCCACATATTTTAAAATGTAATTATATGAGAGCCGTACAATATGTTTAACACTAAATACAAGTAAATGTGTGCATTTTATGTAAGACCAACACTTTTAAAGTACCATCAGTCTCTGAATTCTTTTTAATAACTTTGTTATGCTGTTGCTAACCAATGATGAATAAAGTACTTCTTACCATTAATGCAACTTCTGGTGCTGCATGGTTTTGCTGATGGCTTTGTAGTCTGGTTGATACGTGGTGAGGTTAAGCTTCATGCAGGCGTTGAGACTTCCACCCATTAAACGTGATCGTAGGTTGGTCTTAACGTTCTTTAGATGTGAGAATGACTGCTCACATGCATACATAGAGCCTAACATTGTCAATACAGCAATATTCACACGCTGCAGTGTGTGGTATGTGATGGGAAGCATGTTCCAAGTTTTGACATCAGCTGGGCTGTGGGATGAAGGTTTTTCATTTCTCCCAACTTGTGTTTGCTCGCCAACTCTGCTTGCTGTCGTGCAAGTCTTTCCAAATCTTCATTCAGTGACTTGAACTTATTCCCCCACATGTCTGAGGCCTTCAGGTCAGCAGCTGGTAGTTCTAAATCTCTGATGAAGACACTGGGGAGGTAACACAGGTCAACGCTGTCCATGCACACTCATGTGGATGGGTGATGAACTTAAAAAGACGAGTGTGCTCATAAAATTCTCCAAAGTGCGCTTTGAATGACCGCAGGAGATTAGATGTGAAGCCCACTAGCTGTTGGAGATCAAGATGTTGAGCAGGGTCACTTGCTGTGCATGCATCTTTAAACTCTCCCAGTTTTTCAAAGTGTAGTAAACGACCTGTTTCAATGTCAGCGATGAAGAGTTCCAGCTGTTTTCAAATGCAAACACCGCTTGTTGAAGGGATAAGACTGTATTTCCAATGCCTTGCATTTTCACATTGAGCTTATTCAGATGTTCAGTCATGTCCACGAGATAGTAGAACTTCAGGAGCCACTCAGTGTTAGCTAACTCAGGATGCTCAACATTTTCCATTTCAGGAAAAGTCTGGATTTCACTCAGACAAGCCACGAAATGGCTGAGCACCTTCCCTCTTGACAACCAACGCACATTGCTGTGCTGAAGCCAACCAGGATAATTATTCCCAACTTCATCCGGCAGTGTTTTAAACTGGCAATCATTTAAAACTCGGGCAACAATAAAGTTGACCAACAATAAAGTTGGTCACCCGAATGACCAGTGACATCACCTCACCAAGCTACTCGCAACACATCTGAGCACAAAGCGCCTCCTGATATAGGATGCAGTGAAAACTTAGGATGGGTCACTTTACATGTTCACGAAGAAGAGCTACGGATCCTCAGTTTTTCCCCACCATGCACGCAGCACCATCAGTACACACCGAAATAAGTATATCCATTGGTAGATTTTTTTCTTTAGAGAACTCAGTTTGAGACTTGAATAAATCCTCCGCTCTTGTTGTCTCTTTCATAGGCAAAACAGCAAGACTTTCCTCACATAGTGTGTCACTGACAGCATACCTTGCAATCATGCTGAATTGGGATAAATGGCTAATGTCTGTTGACTCATCCAAAGCGAGAGAAAAGAATGGTGCTGCATTTATGTCCTTCACATGTGTTGCCTCAATTTGATTTGCATAATGATGGTACAATTGTGAATAGTTCTTGCCGACAGAAGCATGTCTTTTATTCATTTCATTATCTTGTCTCTATTCGAAAAGAAAATTCGAAAATTTCATTGGCAACATCAAGCATGAATGTTTTGGCATACTCCCCATCTGTGAATAGCTTTCTATTTCTCACAATAGTTAAAGCACCAGCAAAGGTACCTGAATTCCAGTTACCTTGTTGGGTCCAAACACAGAGTTGCTGCTGACTAGTTTGCACTCTGCACAGTAGCTCTTGACATGCTTTCTTCCTGCTGTCCCCCACTGGATATTTTGATGCAAATGTAGTATGATGTGTGTTGAAGTGCCACTTTATATTTGACCGTTTCATCAATGCAATTTTATCATTGCATATTAGACACACTGCAGAACCTGCTCTCTTCACAAAGGTAAATTCCTCTGTCCATTCCTGTTGAAAAGTATGATACTCCTCATCTTTTTTTCTTTTAGCCATCTTCTTTGTCCAAAGGGTTTCTGCAATTAGCTAGCTGACTACTTGATTAAAAGGAGGGAAATTTACTTCCTGACCTCACAACAACCCGTGTATATTATGCATTATCCAATAAAAATTTGGTGTTGTCCTGGAAGACAGCTGTGACTGGCTCCATCCACCCACAACCATGAACATGAGCAGTAGGAAATGAATGGATTGTAATACATGAGAATGTTTTATATTTTTAACATTTGTTTATTAAAGATTTGTCTGTGAGTGAGATGCAGTAATCAAAGAGCCACATCTGGCTCATGAGCCATATGTTCCCAACCGCTGGGATATAATGTTGGCCTATTATTTGGACTTCACAGGTTTGGTCCCTAGGCAGGGAACACAGGTCAAGTGACCATATGCTTCTCTCTATCTTTTCTTCCAGCAGCCAGTGGCTCAATTGGTTTGAGTGTCAACCCTAGTGCTGGGATTAGCTCTATTGGAGCATATCAGCCTCAGGTGCTACAAATAGCTCAGTAGTCAAGCATCAGCCTTTGAGGTTGCCAGGTGGAAATTGGTTGGGATGCATGTGGGATTCTACCTCAGTATCTCCCATCCTCTGGAAGGAAGGAAGGAAGGAAGGAAGGAAGGAAGGAAGGAAGGAAGGAAGGAAGGAAGGATAGAAGGACTCTGTCATAGGTGCCTCCTCTTCCCCACCTTGTCTCTTCCTTCCGCTCGTTTGTTCAACAAAAGGACAAAGATCATTTTTAGGAGCTGGTTATAAACAGAATTAGCCTGACCAGGCGGTGGCACAGTGAATAGAGCGTCGGACTGGGATGCGGAAGGACCCAGGTTCGAGACCTCAAGGTTGTCAGCATGAGCCCGGGCTCATCTGACTGAGCAAAGCTCAGCAGCTTGGATCCAAGGTCGCTGGCTCAAGCAAGGAGTTACTTGGTCTGCTGAAGGCCTGCGGTCAAGGCACATATGAGAAAGCAATCAATGAACAACTAAGGTGTCACAACGAAAAACTAATGATTGATGTTTCTCATCTCTCTCTTCATTCCTGTCTGTCTGTCCCTATCTATCCCTTTCTCTGACTCTCTTTATGTAAAAAATAATAAAATAAAAAAATAAACAGAATTGTTTGTGCTGTTCTTTTGCAGGCTGGTATGAGACACTTGAAATGTTTCTTTGGTTGAAAAACCACAGGACTCTGAGGGTTCTTGCAAACGTCTCTCATTAGGAAATCATCAGACAATGCCCTTTAGAAGCAGACACTAAAATTTTGTGGTTTTTATTTTCTTGGGACAGACACCCACCAAGAATAAGATGATACTACAGCCCTGGGGAAGGAGGAGCTACACACATGTTTATTCAAACATGTAAACACATACAGTACGCCCCGAAAATAATTGAGGAGTGTCAGCAAGTCTCTAAAGTTCACCCAGGACCCCCAAGCTTAGGACCCCTGCCTTCAGGATCTAAGAGATATGTCTTAAAAATAAAATTTGAGATCTAAAAAGCAAGTGTCTAAAGAAGGAGATTACGAATAATCCAGAGCACCTGCTGAAGTTAGAGAGGTTTCTAAAGGAGAAATAGAAAAAGAAATCTTAACTGACTCAAAGTCAGGCCTGAAAAAAGGGCTTGTTTTCCTGCCTCTTCCAAGGCTGGAGGGTCTGCACTCAGCCCCGAGGAAGGAAGGTCTGAGGTCCCTCTCACCCAGCTGGCCCACTAGGGGTCAGCACCACAGGCCATTGGCTTCAGAACCCAGGCAGCAGAGGTCCATAGGGCTGGCTCTCAGTGGTCTCAGACTGGCCAACATACATGGCCACCCTTACGGAATTCACGCCGGGGCGGGGGGCAGGCTCCCACTCCCCAACTTCACCTGCCCACTGACCTCAGCCCTGTGTCCACTCTCCTCAGCCTGCCCGGCGCCCCCACACGCTGCAAAGTTCCTGAGGGCGGGGATTGCAGCAGAGAGCTGAATAGACATGCCTATCGGGGGGCCCCTGTCCCCTCATCTTCACACCAGATGGTGAGGCTGTCGTGAAAAAAACACACGACCCAGTTTGTGCTTCCTCAGAGAAGCTATGACCACGGGTCTCAGACACCTGGGACCCTGTGGCTGGGAACCACTCCCATTCGCTGAGGCTTGGACTGTCACCAGGGTTGCGATGTGAAGGACCCTCACAACACGTGCTGTCCCAGAGAGCTACCCACACAGCCCCCCACACACACAATCTACCCTCCCCTCTCTCTGATAGAAGAGCAGCCCAGTGGGTCACAGTGAACAGGCTCTTGTGAACTCGAGGCAGAGAGGACAGTGGCAGGCGACCCTCTGCCTCATCCGGTTTCTGTCCCTGAAGCTCTTGTCTGTCAGTCAGATTGTGATTATGCACAAGGAGCCCTGAGCCATGAGACATTGGAGTGAAGTGTGCGGTCAGCTGACTTTATGTGTATTAATACAGAATACTGGAGGAGGACAAGAGTGAGGGGGACGAGGACTAAGGTGGGTGGCCACAAAGCACACTCAGTAGAGGGGAGAGTCCCTGTCTGCGGGGTGACAGGTTGGACCCCTCAATGCTGGCCAGACCCCCTGGTGCTCATCCATACAAGCCCCAAATCCATGTGTGGTAACACTCAGTAAAAGCCTTAGCTCTCCTGTGACAGTCATCACTTCTGACAGGCGTCGGGAATGGACAGGCAGGAGGTCAACCCCCGTCCCCCTCTCTGCTCAGCCCACCACCCCTTGAGCAAGACAGAGAGCACAGTGTACCTCTGTGTTCCTTCCGGACGCCGCGGTGGGAAGGACGTGGATGTCCCGCTTCTGCAGAACCTCTCGGCGCCCCCTCGTCCTGCTCGCAGAGCGTGGCCTTAATCACCACCCCCATGGGACAGGGCAGATGGTAAACTAGAAGCGGCCACAGTGGGCAGACGCTCTCAGAGGGGAGGGTGTGAGTGTGTCAGGGTGTCGTCAGACTGGACACGACAGCAGGTCCGCTTCCCCCTTTCCTCCTCAGGGACCCGCCTGCTTCTCGGTGCATCAGGTGCAGACCTGCAGGTGCCCACCCAGCCCCTCCTGAGGACAGCCCCTCTTGTCATTGCTACTGTATGTGACCACCATGCTGGCTCAGGGGACCAATGGGTCCTTCCCAGAGCAGAGTGGTCGGAGGAAGGAAACAGGAAGGAAGAGCAGATGCCAACAAGAGTGTGACTGTTGTCACTTTGAGACGAAGACGACCACGAGAATGAGCAAGTACAACAACCTCATGGTGTTCGCTCCATGGAGACCTTGCTGGGAACTCCTGAAAGGGGGGATCAAGGGCACAAGAACGCTGTTGATAAAACTCAGTTTAAAGCTTCCTCTGAAAGCAGAATTATGCTTGCCTCATAAAAGGAGCTTGGACATTTTTTCTCTTGAATTTTTTGAAATAGATTGAGAAGGATAAAAGTTACTTCTTTGGATATTTGGTAAAGTTTGCCTGAGAAGCTTTCTGGCCCAGGACTTTTTTGGGGTGAGTTTTTTGATAACTGTTTCTATCTCATTTGTTGTAATCAGTCTGTTTAGATTCTCTGATTCTTCCAGATTGATTTTTGAAAAGATTATGTTTCAAGGAATTTGTCCGTTTCACCTAGGTTGTCTAATATTTTGGCATACAGTTCTTCATAATATTTTCTTAAGATCCTTTGTATTTCTCTTGTGTCAATTGTTAATTCTCCACTCTCATTTCTAATATTATTTATTTGAGTCTTTTCTCTTTTTTTCTTGGTCAGTCTGGTTAAAGATTCATCGATCTTTTCAAAGAACCAGCTATTGGTTTCATTGATCCACTGTATTGTTCTTTTAGCCTCTATGTCATTTATTTGTGCTCTGATCTTTATGTTTCTTTTCTTGTATTTCCTCTGGACTTTACTTGCTGTTCTTTTTTCTAGTTCTTTTAGAGGCAGGGTTATATTATATTGTGTCTTTGAGCTTTCCTAGCTTCTTGAGGTATGCCCGTAATGCTATGAACTTCACTCTCAGGACTACTTTTGCTGTGTCCCATAAATTTTGAGTTGTTGTATGCTTGTTTTCATTAGTTTCTAGAAATTTTATATTTCTTCTTTGATCTAATTTTTAATCCATTTGCTATTTAATAACAGGCTATTAAATTTCAAAGTGTTTGAGTAATTTTCAGTTTTTCTGTTATAGTTGATTTCTAATTTCATGCCATTGTGATCAGAAAAGACCATTGATATGATTTCAGAATCTTTTTAAATATGTTGAGACAAGTTTTGTGGCCCAACATGTGGTCTATTCTAGAGAATGTACCATGAGCACTTGAAAAGAATGTATATTCTGCTGCTTTAGTGTGAAAGGTTCTGATGATATCTATTAAATCCAGTTAATTTAGTGTCTTTTAAATCTGTGTTTCTTTGTTAATTTTCTTTCTTGAGGGTTTATCTAGTGATGTTAGTGGGTTATTAAAATCCCCTAGTATTATAGTATTGCTGTTGATCTCGCCGTTTATGTCCATCAAAGTCTGTTTTATATATTTAGGTGGTCCTATATTAGGTGTACAGATATTTATAATGGTTATGTATTTCTGTTGGATGCTCCCTTTATCATTATGTAGTGACCTTCTTTATTCCTTACTCTAGGCTCTGTTGTAAAGTCTATTTTTTCAGATATAAGTATTGCTACTTCAGCTTTTTTTCATTTTCTTTTGCATGAGATATTTTTTTCCAACCTTTTACTTTCAGTCTATGTGTATCTTTTGTTTAGAGGTGTGTCTCTTGTAGACAGCATATGTATGGGTCCTGTTTTCTTATCCATGCAGCTATCCTATGTCTTTTCATTGGATCACATAACCCATTTACATTTAAGGTTACTATTGATATGTAGTTGTTTATTGCCATTTTATTCTTTAAATCTACATTCCTCTTTTACTATATCTTTCCTCCTTTGTTCTGTTTACAGCAGGCCCCTTAACATTTCTTGCAGCATTTGTTTGGTGTAATGAAATCCTTGAGTTTTGGGTTTTGTTTTTTTTTTTGCCTAGATATCTGTTTATCTCTCCTTCAGTTTTAAATGATACCTTGCTGGATAAAGACATCTTTGTTGTAGGCTGTTGTTTTGCATTACTTTGAATATTTCTTGTCATTTCCTTCTGTCCTGAAGTGTTTCTGTTGAGAAGTCAAATGTCATCCTTATGAGGGCTCCTTTGTTGGTGATTGGCTATTTTCTCTTTCAGCTTTTAGTATTTTTTCCTTATCTTTTAGCTTTTGTGTTTTAATTATGACGTGTCTTTCTGTAGGTTTCTTTGGGTTTATCTTTAATGGAATTCTCTGTGCCTCTTGAACTTGTGTGACTTTTTCGTGCATCAATTTAGGGAAGTTTTTGCTATGATTTCTTCAAACAGGCTCTCTATCCCTTGTTCTTTCTCTTCTTCAGGAACCCTGTATGATGTGGATGTTGTTTCTCTTTATGTTGTCACAGAGCTCTCTTAGAGTTTCCACAGACTTTTTCCACATCTTTTTTTTTTTTTTTTTTTTGCTGCTCCACATCCATGCTTTCATTTATGTTGTCTTCTAAATCATTGATTTAATCCTCTGCTTCATTTCTGATATTGTATTTGTCATTTCTGACCAGTTCTTCTTTATTATTTCAATATCCTTTATTATGTTTGTTATCTCTTTTTGTAGGTGCTCATTGTGTCCATCCAATCTTGCTCTAAGATCTTTGGGCATTCCCATAATCATTATTTTAAACTCTGCATCTGGTAGTTTGGTTATTTCCATATCTCTCAGTTCTTTTTCTGGGGATTTCTCCTGTTGATTCGTTTGGATTGCATTTCTCTGTCTTTCCATTTTGTCAGGGTGTACACTCCTCATTTGGGTGTGTTGTTAGTGAAGCTAGCTAAGTCTAGGGTTGGTATTGTCTGCCTCCAATTTTCAGTTGTGTTATTTCTAGGTCTTCTTGTGTTGACATCAGCTGTTGTTTGTAATCCACTGTGGGCTACTTATCTGCTATCACTGTTCTTTTTCCTCTTTGTGTTGGCATTTTCTATGTCTTAGCTGGGTCAGTTGTGAGTTTTTCCTTAAGCTTCTACTCTACAAGGGTTTTTAGGTTCTGAACTGTTTCTGTTTCTTGCCTCTGAATGTGCCTGCCCTGCACCTCCAATTAGTGGGTTTCACTGCCTATACTGGCTCTTATCAAACTTTTTGGAGCTACAGGTGATCCAAATCTTGTGGCTGCCTCTGTTGGGCCCAGGTGCCCTTGTAAATATTCGCACACTCTTAGGATTGCTTTTATCTACTCTTGGCCGGGGGGAAGTTCTATTAAAAGTTAAAGTTCCCCTGAGATCTGCTTTCTGTGGCCTCTTATTGCTGGATTCATATTGGGCTCAGTACTGTAATTTAATGATTAGGTACTATGTTGGATGTGGCCTGCCCCTTAGCCTCAGGTGTCATTCCTTCCTGACTTTTTATTTATTTATTTATTATTGTTTCTTCTTTTTTCTTCTTTTTAAGAAGTCAGTAGGGTTTAATAACAGGGTCCAGTGGATGTGGCCCTGTGCTCCCAGTGTATGGTCTGTCCACAGGCCGGCTACCACTGTTTCTACCTTGGGCATTTGGGTTTATGTGATTCTGGTGCCAGCCCACCTCCAAGGTCGGTTTAGTCTCTGCTTCCCCGGGCTGGCTTCTGTGCTCCTGCTTAGACCACTTCCAAGGTGGCCTCAGCCTCCACTGTCACTGAGGGTAGGCTAGCGCTGCAGTCAGGATTGTGCAAGCCCGGACAATGCTGCTTGCACCGTGGGTGTCTGCCTCAGCTGTCAGACCTGCGCATGCTCACTCGGATTGTGGTGGCCTCCGCATCCATGCCCAGCCGCCACCAGTCCACCACACCAGGGGAGCACTCAGCAGTGTGAGGGGGGACGGTGTTGCTTTGACCTCTGCACTCACTATTTCTGTCCCTAACATGCTGCCTGCCTCTAAGCAACTCTGTTCTACTGGTGTAGGAGAAGATCCTGTTGACGGGGTAATTTCTTCCCTTTTCTGGTGATGCTGTTCCCAGGTAGTATGATCAATTTATATTTGGAGAGTGACTCAGCTCAGGGGTTAGGGTGTCCATCCCTCAAAGTGCCTTTCCTTGTGCCTCTCAGACCACTCTCTTCCCTGACAACTCCAGTCTTTCAGCACTCCCCACTCCTGAAGCTCCCGGAAAGTGATTGTGAGCAAGGCTCTCCATGCAGTCCTTTTAATACAATGCCTGGGTCTGAGTGTTCTTCCTCCTTATCTCAAACAGTATTTAGGCTTTTTTCTCAACCAAATAGAGTTCATAAGCCCCTTCCAGGCTCTAGGGCCTTAGGTGAACTTCTGGTTTTGGCGCTGAGGACTCATAACTCGCCAGGCAACCCTCCCTGTCGCAATAGTCCCTCCAGGCTGCTGTTCCTTCCGACAGTGGGGCAGCATTTTCTGCATCTCCGCCTTTCCTAAGAGTCTCAGTATGTCCTAAGAGTTCTTTGGTGGTCCTATGCTATAGAATCCTCTTAGTTTAGTCCAAAATTGTTCTTACAAGATGAGTCTTTTCAGAATAAATTTTAATCTACCTTGGTTTGGGAAGTGGGAGTTGGAGCATTCGCCTACTCAGTGGTCATCTTTTCTCTTCCTCCTTTACTCTAGATAGTATGATGTATTTTCAAGAAAATTCTCTCCTGTGTGGTCAGCATTAAATTAACCGGACTTTTAGTCATGATTATGAACCATTTGAGCATCACACAGCAATGACAAAATTAGCAAAAAGGACCAAAATTCTTTTTTAAGAAAATTTGTGACCTTCTAAATTCCATCAGTTGATAATGAAACTCAAAGTGAAGCACTTCTATGGAGTATGCTGAAATGTGCCATTGGGCCCTGGCTGGTTGGCTCAGTGGTAGAGCATTGGCCCTGTGTATGGACAGTCAGGACACACCAGAATTGTGACTATCTGCTTCACTTCCCTCTCCCTCCTCCTCTCTCATCTCTCTCTTTCTCTCTCTCATTTCCCCTCCCCTAGCCATGCTCATTTAGGGCAAACTGGACCTTAAGAACTGAGGATATATTCATGGATTCACTCTAGGTGCTAAAATAGCTCGGTTGCAGAGCAACAGAGTAATGGCCTCAGAAGAGCAGAGTATCGCTCAGTAGGGGGTTTTCCAGGTAGATCCCAGTTGGGTCACATGAGGGATTCTGTAACTCTGCTTGTCTGCTTATCACTTAAAAATTTTTTTAAGAAAATAAAGAATAAAAAAGGTGCCATTAACTTCAAGAAGAGTAGACCCAATGAGCATGGTACTGGTTTTTTAATTTTAAGGCAGGAGAGGACATTGATATGCGGAGATATTTTTTAGGATAAGCAGATGTTTCAGTCACATGTGCACGTCCCTAGCTGTATCAACAAAATCAAGTGACCTAATGCTTCAGGGGCCACCAACAAGGAAAAGTAAGAACTACACCCAAACCGGAGTAGACTGACCAGCACCGGTCATCTCAAATAACGGCCAGAGGGAAGGGGATTCCTGATCTGGTCAGTATCACTGGTCATGCCTTGACCAGGGAAATTGTTGTCCCCCACGAACCCTAAAAAGGTGATTAGTTCATTGTGTATTGAAAGAGTTGATCTCAACTCTCTCTTTAAGGAGATATAGTCTATCAGTCACAAAAATCTCGTACTGAATCTAATATAACCTAGCTAGAAACAGTATGTTTTTAGCCATGCCACAGACAGGCGCTTGGTCCTGAGTTGAAAAGGACACTGCAGGAAAGCCACCGAGACAGAGAAGCCTTATTTCTAGTTGAAAAGCACCTGTCTACTCCCCTCTCCCTGTTTCAAGGTCGCAACAAACATCCTAAAGCCATGACCATGGATTCTACCCTCAGACCATGTTGTACTCATAAAACCTTCTATTTGATTCATGTACTATGAGCACATCTACCGTATTTCCCCATGTTTAAGACACACCACCATTTTTTGAAAAATTTGGGGTCTAAAATCTTCGTGCATTTAATACAGTGATTGTGGCATTTCAAATGCAATTGATGGAACTGAGGATGAGGCAATATATGAAGACAGTGATTCGTCATCAGACACAGATGAAGACAATCTAGTGAACGGGAATTTTAACAGTGATGAGGAGTTGTTTGTGTTTTATGATGAATAAAACTCAAATTCAATAACTTTAAGGAAAAAAATATTTTTTTCAAATTTGGGCCCCAACTTTAAGGTGAGTTTTATATATGGGAAGCATCTTATACATGGGGAAATAAAGTAATTCAAGAAAAATTCCTCTGTGAATATTTCAAACTACAAACACTTTTAAATTAAAACATGTGCCCCTCTCAGCCCTTCCCCCAGGACACGAGAGCACTGACACAGGGAAGACTTGGCTTTACAAAAGGGTAGTAGGTGAGACTAAACTCACAAATGACCAAAAATTTTAACAGCACATAAAAATGCAAAGTATTTGTGTAAACAAGAGAAAGAGCCAAAGGGAAATGACAGACCATGCAAATGTTACGCAGCCCCTGGGACAAAGGGACAATTTCCTGAATGTATAAAGAAGCACTACAAACCAAAAGGAATAAATCAGCCAAGTATTCCATTTCCCAAAACCGATGCCAAGAAGAAAGGACATTCAGAGAAAATAAACAGAGGCACTTCTTCTATGTGGACACATGTTGCCCCGTGACTCAGGAGAGACACAAAGCCAGGACTCCATCCGGGTGGCAGGTCTTACCTGTCACTCTGGGACAGATGTCAACCCTCACAGTTCAGGTAGCAGACTGCTTTCCGCCACGCCCAGGGACCCAGCCACCAGGGGTTTCAGAAAGTCAGGAGCAGGTTATTTACAGCTCACAGTGATCGGCATGCAGGCAGCACTGGAGGTGGGGGGCGTGCCTCAGCTGGGGTCTCAGGACAGGCATCTCCCATTGCCTGGCTACGCCGTCCACATGCAGTAACTGTCATTCCCATGGGCAGAACAGAGAGGCCACAAGTCCAGCTGCTCCCGTCCTCCAAGTAGAAATAAAGAGAAAAATATATAAAATAATAATACAGCACAAGTATAAACAATGACAGTAATTCATTTTATTTTTTAATAATGGGTCCAACTCAGAGGTTACATTTGATTGGTAAGAACTCTATTTAAATGGCCACTCTGAGCTGCAAAACGGTCTGGAAAATCCAGTTTATTTTTAACAAAGTACATGGCTTCCGAGAGCTCAGGCTTAAAAAAACAAATGACAAAATTGAGTGATCACAGAGACTTTAAAACACATCTCACAGTGTGGGCAGTAGGCGGGTTCATATATTTCAGTGAGTGATGTCAACAGGACCTATGCAGACGATAATATATTAATATCTCTTAAATGCGTACGGTGTGTTTTTCTGACCCAGAATATTTACTAGGAACATTTCTCTAGAAGAAGTCACAAACAAGCAAGAGGGTACTCACTGCAGTTATGCTCATAACTGAACATAGTTAGGACCAACCAACGGTCAGAATTTAATGATCAATGAGAGACCACTGAAAAGGTGACCTATAAACGCTGGGATGGTACAACGCTGTTCATACAGGAACGCGGTCCTGTTTGCGCTGATTGAACAATGTTCAAGGTAAAGCCTGGGGTGAGGAAGGACACTCAGAACACGGGGACCCTGGTGGCCCCTGCAGAGCAGGTGGAGGGCTGGTGCAGGGAGGGGGACCTATAGTCTCACTCATCACTCAGCTCCCTTTTAAAATTTCTTTTTTGTTCAAGAATTACTTATACCTTTAAAACATCAGAAATTTCGGAAAAAGTCTGTGACAACTTTCTTGTATCACGTATTTCTAAAAAAGAACATGTCATTGGAGAAAAGATCATGTGATATGTTTAAATCCTACTGACATCAGGAAATGAATGTGTCTTTCAGCTGAACTCTGACCAACTCCTTCCCTCGTGTCCCTCTGTGCTCACTTCACAGAGTCTGAGTCACTGTCCCCTCCACCTCAGGAGATCTCCCAGCCAGGACCAGCAAACCTCCCCCACAGTCCTTGAACCCAGAGAATGAGCCCTCTAATACTATGAAGGAAGGTCTGGTCCCAGGGTCGGGGCCTCCAGAAGTGAGCAGGGCCCTGCATCAGACACAGAAGAACGTTGTTCCTGTACTCAGTGATTGAAAGCTCTAGTCTTTGCCCTCTTTGAACACTAGAAGGTAAATACCCAAGCAGATGGCACAGAACACACAACAGGTCCTCATCATCACTATCAACATGAAACAAGTGTGGACACTGAGCCCAGGGACACGTGCTGCCACAAAGGGACAGGGACTGGAGCATCAAAGAGGCTGGGAGCCCTGGCCCAAGGCCAGCCAGAGGCCCCGCTGCTTTCACTGCTCTGTCGTCGCTGAGCCCCGCCCACCCCACTATAAGTGCAGGCTGGCTCTGCCCTCCCCACCACTCACTCTGCCCTCCCACCTGACCTGCACCTCCGGGGACTCTCAGCCATGAGGACCCTCGCCCTCCTCGCTGCCCTGCTCCTCCTGGCCTTCCAGTCCAGGGCTCAGCCCCTGCGGGAGACAGCTGATCAGGTGCCCGCCCATAACCAGCCTGAGGTAGAGGACCAGGATGTGGTAATGCCCATATCAGGTGAGGAACTCATTGCCTGAGAAGCTTCAGGTGACACCTGCCCATGTGATAAAGGGTCTGACCCCATCGGAGGACCTGTCAGAAGGGTGTGGAGTCCGGGCTCATAGTTGGGGGTGGGATGAGGAGGGAGAGAAGCAGGCACCATGAGGGGAGAGGAGGATGTGGGCGGGGCAGAGAATGAGCACGGACGTGATGGACTCGGGTCAGAGACGGTCATGTGTCTGTGTGACCAACTCAGAGTCAGCTAGTGCTTGTGATTTACAGAGACACGTGACCTTTCACCTGACCTGGCAGGTGTGGTCTCCCATAGTAGACATGTCTCCACTGAGTAGATGTTCCTGATACTGGCTGTGCTTGTGCTCCTGTGCCCGTCCCTCTGTGCTTGAGCCTCCTCTTCCTCCACAGCCCTTTTCAAGTATCTTACTATGCTGCTGCTGAGAGGACTTATACTATAGAAATGAGCATCACTCTGGATTCTGTAGGAGAAATGCCGTTCATACAATCATTGCTGTTGCTTTGTCCTATGAACCGAGACCCAGCACACTGTGACATTCCACTGAAGAACCAAGAGTGCATTTAGTGTGTGTACCTGTCCCTTCTCTCCTTGCTCTCTCCGGAATGAACTTGAAGCATTAAAATTACTGTTTTTCTTTCTCTTTTTTATTTTTGCTTGTGCTCCTTTTTTCTTTTGTGTATGATTCACACCTATGGAGATCTGTCCTGAATGGTCTACATTATGTTATCCAGCATTTCCACCCCAATAATGAACAATTTGATCATTTACATGGCAATAACAAAAACAGCAAAAGTAAACATATTTAGAAAAAGCTTAACAGACAAAATTTAATCCATTCATAATAAAACTCAAAGGAGAAAGGTGTCTGGAGTGACCCAAAAAGTACTGTTGAGGCCTGACCTGTGGTGGCGCAGTGGAAAAAGCGTCGACCTGGAAATGCTGAGGTCGCTGGTTCGAAACCCTGGGCTTGCCTGGTCAAGGGACATATGGGAGTTGATGCTTCCTGCTCCTCCCCCCCTTCTCTCTCTCTCTCTCTCTCTCTCTCTCTCTGTGTGTGTGTGTATGTCTCTAACTCTCTAAAATAAATAAATAAAAAATAAAGTAAAAAATAAAAAAGTGCTGTTGACACAGGAAATGTTGTTCCAATGAACTGTGTTACATGTTCTTTAATTTTAAGACAAGAGAGGGCATTGATGTATATTTTCTTAGGATAAACAGGTTTTTCAGTCACATGTGTTTATTCCTAGTTATATCAATAAGAGCAAGTGACCTAATGATTCAGGGTGTCAGCAACAGAGAAAAGTAAGAATGACACCAAAACACGGTATATTAACCAGTATCTGTGGTCTCGAGCAATGACAATGAGCCATTCATTATAGTGGGTCGTGCCCAATGACCAGTGAAATATATAGTTCCTCTTGGTTGCAGTGGTGACATTAGCATAATGACCAGTGCAAGAGTTGATATTAATTCTCTCATGCCCTGACCAGCACTCTCAATTTCCATGAGACTGTCAGCTTCCATCTCCAGGACTCAAAATCAAGGGCCACCAACAGAGAAGAGTAAGAACTAGAACCAAACCGGAGCATAGTGACCAGCACCGATGATCTCTAATAATGAACTGAGAAAGGGGAGTCCCAGAGCCACTGGTAAAGCTCAGCATGTCCAGTGACTGTGACCTCAATGGTCCTCGTTTGCATCACAAATGGTAAATGAGTCAATGTCAAAGGACACAGTTGGCCTCGATGTTCTCTATATCTGCTAAAAGAGATACAAACTCCTAGTTACAATAATCACATACTGATTCTAAAATAATCTAATATATTCTAACATAAATCTGTACATTTTTAGCAATGCCACGAACAGGCATTTGGTCCTGAGCTGAGAGGGCGGCTGAAGGGAAGACAGGGACACAGAGAAGCCTTATTTACAGAAGACAAGCACCTCTCTGCCCCCCTCTCCCTGTTCCAGTTCTGTACACACGTCCTAAAGCCAGGACCTTGGATTCCACTCTGTGGCTGTGTTTACTCATAGAACCTTCTATGTGCTCTATGCCCTGTGGCCACTCCTACTTCAGATGACCTTTTCCTGCAAATGTTCAAATGAAAAATACTTTATTTTGAACTTTTACAATCAGTCACTGTGCCTTCCTCTCAGCTTCAACCACCAGGACACAAGAGCACTGTCCATGGGAGACCCAGCTTTACAAACCATGGTGGGAAAGAGACAAAACTCAAAATGTACTAAAAATTTGAAAAGCCACGAAGAAATGCAAATTATTCCTAGGAAAGAGAAAGAGGCAGAAGTGAAATGACTCACTCTGAAATGATCTGCAGTACTTAGGACAAAGAGGACATTTCTTAAATTTAAAAATGAATCTGAACAATCTACTGAAATGAATGGGCCAACTATTTCATTTTTGAAAACCAATACAAAATAGAAAAGAAAGGTCCTTAAAGAAAATAAACACAGGCACTTCCTAGACATAAGAGAGTGTTGTCCCTGCTGACTCCTGACAGAAACAAAGCCAAGACCCAGTTGGGGTGGAAGTTCTTACGGATCACATTGGAAAAGATCCCAAACCTCACAGTCCAGGTGCAGACTGCTCTCAGCCACACCAGGGCCCCGGGATCCCAGCACCAGGGCCGGCAGAAAGTAAGGAGTGTGTTTTTCCCGAGTCACAGCAATCTGCATGCGGGCAGGACAGGGTGTGGGTATCATGTCTCAACTTGGTCTCAGGATGGACATCTCACATTTCCCTGTTCCGCCATCCACAGCCGGTAACTGTCCTCTTCCTGGTCAGAATACAGCTGCACAAATTCAGGTGCTCTTGTACTTCAAATACAGATATGAAGCAAAATATTAACAATAGCATTGTACAACTACACTGTGAAAAAATACTTTATTTTATTGTATAAAAATAATAAAATTCTGTCTGAGACATGGTGGCACAGTGGATAGAGCATTGACCTTGGTCACTGAGGTCCCATGTATGAAACCCTAAGGATGCCGGTTTGAGTGATAACTCACCAGTTTCATCATGGGGTCAACAGCTTAGCTGGACTCATAGAAGTGATCCCAAGATTGCTGGCATGAGCCCACAGTCACTGGCTTCAGCTCAGAGGTCACAGGTTTGAGCCCAACATCTC